>NC_088246.1:122129394-122729394 GCF_036013445.1 Caloenas nicobarica | reverse complement strand
TTTTAGGATTTGTTTTTAAGTTGACTTTTTTCTACTTGTTTCACAAAAAAAAAATGTGCAAAATCAGAGAAAAATCAGTAGCTTAGGAGTGGTTCCAAGTCAGCTCTAGAAAGCTGTGATCAAGCCACAAATACATCTGTAAGAGAGAAGACCAGCAAATACACTGCTGAGTGATTGTACTTTTATTAATTATAGATTAGGAATATTATCATTATAATATGATAGCTTTCCATGAAAGCTCTGTGTGCAGGCATTACGTCAATCTAGAATGTTGAAAACATAGCAGATAAAAAGAAGGGCTTCTTTTAAGATGGAGAGTAACTCCATCAGATCTGCATTTGCCTCTGTTCTGATTCCTGTCTAAATACAACGTAAGACTAGAGGAACTGGTAGGAACCCATATGCTTTTGACACTGCATTAGCACTACTGAAGAAATGAAGCAGATCTATGCTGTGCATCACAGCTTTGTTCCTCAGTGCTGTTTTCTCACACAAGCTAGAACGGTTTATCTAAGGGCCAAGGGGCATTAAGTTTATTATGTTGCGATGGTTTGACCTCAACCAGCAACTAAGCATCATGAGCCACTCCCTCATCCCCCCACAGTGGGATGGGGGAGAGAAACAGAAGGACAAAAGTGAGAAAACTCATGGATTGAGATAAAGATAGTTTAATAGGTAAAGCAAAAACTGCATACGCAAGTAAAGCAAAACAAGGAATTAATTCACTGCTTACTATGGGCAGGCAGGTGTTCAGCCATCTCCAGGAAAGCCAGGCTCCATCACATGTGATGGTTACTTGGGAAAGCAAACACTGTAACTCCGAATATTCCCCCTTTCCTTCTTCTTCTCCCAGCTTTATATGCTGAGCATGATGTCATATGGTGTGGAATATGCTTTTGGCCAGTTTGAGTCAGCTGTCCCAGCTGTGTCCCCTCCCAGCTTCTTGTGCACCTGGCACAGCACGAGGAAGCTGAAAAACTCTCGACTACTTAGCAACAAATAAAACATTGGTGTACTATCAACGTTACTCTCATTCTAAATCCAAAACACAGCACTATACCAGCTGGTAGTAGGAAAAATAACTCTGTATCAGCTGAAGCCAGGACATACGTATAGTCATTAGGTCCTGCAGTTGTCTGGTCAGTGAGATCACAGAAGAACATGTCATGTCTCCTCATTCCATGAAGTTGATGGCAATCCCATGGGAATCAGGATACAAGAAGGGGCTGCAGAAAAGGAGTGGTATGCACCCAGGGCTCCTCTTGCAGCCCAGGTGAGACTGAAGGGTGCTCCTCTATCTCACAGTACAAATAGGGTCTGGATATCCTCCATCATGTAGACACTCACAGTAAGATCTGAGAGTATGTCCGTACTGCAACCACAAATGAGTTGTACTAGTTTCAAGGTA
The DNA here is from genome assembly GCF_036013445.1 of Caloenas nicobarica. Taxonomy (NCBI): domain Eukaryota; kingdom Metazoa; phylum Chordata; class Aves; order Columbiformes; family Columbidae; genus Caloenas; species Caloenas nicobarica. The sequence continues at coordinate 122,727,986 of NC_088246.1, read as the reverse complement.
GTTTGATTCACTAGGAATGTCAAGGAACTCTGAAGTTGCAGTCACTGAAGTTCTGTCAGCTGTTAATTTTACAGCTTCTGTCACACAAGGTAACTAAATTGAAGCTAACCTTTGATTCAATGTGGTGCAAACAGATTTATTGTTTCAAGCATAGATACACAATAAAAAAAATGTTTCCCTTCTATGCTAATGTGTATTGTAATGCATAGGATCTAGTCGTATTTTCCCGTAGAGAATAAGAAGGTGCTTAATAATCTTGAGTGATTTCAAAGACCAAGAATGTTTTGAAATATCCTTCATGGTGTTTTCAATAATCCAAGATTAACCTCACATGAGCTATTTTAATGAAAATTATAGAATCACAGGTTACTTTCAGTATCATTGCAAATGCAGGTGATTTTATTTCTGTGGTCAGGTTAGAATTCAAATCATGATCCTCTGTGCTGAGTGGACTTAAACCTAAAATAAGGCATACTTTCCTCAAAACCAAAATGAAGTGGTTCTGAAGGTATGTTTCCTGGATCACATGCCCTGTGTTTTGTCATTTTTGTCTAGGACTGACATTAACAGCATGATACTTCGACCTGAGAGAAGACTAAGTTTTCTAGCAGTCCAGAAGAGGATTTGTTGGAAATTTGAGAGATACTTCACTCAACCCCAGCTCCCATGGGGTTCCTGTGAATGATACATGGTAAGAATGTTTGAATATACATAATGATGAATACGTTTTTATGCATGAAGAGCTCAGCTTTTAAACTGCACTACACTCTCTGCACAACAGGGGGGCTCCTTTTTATAGACCTGTGTTAGCTGACAGAAGTCTTCCGTGAAATAGGAGACTATATAGCAGACCTCAGATAGTTATGTATATTCTGTAGTGTTGCAAAATTTTGTCTCTGATCACTCAAGATTAATACAGCCGAAATTGTGACTGATCATCTTCACCACAGTGAATACAACTTGATATTCCTGGCTTTGGTAAGTTTGGAATTACTCATTCCTATAGTAATTTGTGTGTTCTTGGCCACATCTGTTACAAATCTGTACTTTTCGTTAGGTAGATAGTCTGATGAGACCTGGATGATGATCAAGGACTTGCTTTCTTATGTATAAATGGGTCATCTACCTTCCAATCACAGCCTCGGCAAATTGCAGAGTTGAGACACCTTTGCACATTGTGCCTGTAGGAAAAATAAACTATCTACTTGTCTTTTTCATAATGGCTTCTGTTGTAGTCTTCATGAATAAATATATTGCACACTCCTGAAGATGGAAATGCTTTCTGTAATATTCTTTTTACTTATTTGTTAGGGCTGCAGGTTTTTACACATGCATGAAGCAGTGTGTTGTTCTATAGGATTTCTGAATGACAGGAGTTTGTACTAGATGCCAGCTGCTGAGCACGTTTCTGTTTTATTAGCATTGTAAAGGACAGCTATTAGATGTTTTAATAACTTCTGAGTCTATATCTAGAAATAACAATGACACCATGCATGTTGGTCTGTGGTTCTCCCATTGCCTCATCAATTTTCTTTTCTTAACATGGTTTTAGGTGGGGTGAGCCTCAATTTTTTAAATTAGTTTAGCCACTACTACTTTTTTATTGTTGTTTTATCTCTTCATTGTCTCATACTCTCTTTGATAATGTCAGCAGGCAATTTCCAAAGATTAGCCCAAGAGGGATCAAGAAACTGACGCTAAGAATAGTAAGCCGTATCATATCCTTATACAGATGGAGGATCTGATGAAGCTTCAGAAAAGCTTAAAAGATAAAGAATCTTAAAAAGCCTGTACGCTAAATCTTTTGCATTAAGGTGGATTAATTGTTCCTTATTTATCATTCTTCCAATGATCTGATATCTTTTTGTCTTCTTCAGATAAAATAGTAACCTACTAAATAGCCCATGGGAGTGCAAAGCTGATTGCCACCTTTTGCAAACCGAGTAGCTTGTATGTTTTTATGAATATTTTTCTTCCTTTTTTTTTTTTTTAGCATAGCCGAAGTGAATGATCTTACGTGCACATTTAGATGGGAATATGGATGTACTTAACCATATGTTAATGTGTTTCTTTACTATTGGAGCTTAAAGGAGTTATGCCAAATTTCACACCCTTATTTTACTCCTTAAATATAAAATCAACATTTGCATCTAGACTTGCATATGACCCTCCATTTTTCCACAAACTCACAAACCGAGAACTTTCTTTGTAACACATTAGAGCATTTTCAAATCCTTGCTCTGAACATCAGAAAACATGACTGAAGAATAACTTTGATGTGCTAAGACCCATCATGTTGGAATGCTTTCTATCTAAACACCTTTGCTGTCATGGTTACTTACATGTAGTCATAACTCCAAACCTATTCTGAGATAACTGAGCTGATGAAGAGATAGGAATTAATTATGGAAAGCAGTGATAATATTGGCAGTGATTCTGCTATAAAACATAGCAGCTGGATTTGTGTTAAATTAGTAATACATTTAAGCCCTATATGTAACATATATATATTTACTATACATAATTATATAAATTATTATACATGTTATCATTACATTATTATTATACATATGCATATATGTACACTTACTTTATACATATATACATATGTACACAAATGTAAGGATACAAAAGGCTCATGAAAACAGCCAGAAAAACTACTGAATTAAACTACAAATAATTCGTGGTCTAATATGGTCTCAGCCTGGCTTCTAGTAAATGTGCTATTTAACAAAATACAGCACTTATTTTCAGTCCTACTGAAGTAATTCAAATGATCATAATATGAAATTTGAGACAGAGAATCTCGCCTATTTTCTACAGGAAATATATGAAAATGAGAAAGCATCTAATACAGAAGTTGTAGTCTAGTCTATCAATATATTTGAGACATGTGGAAGTAAGAGTTATAAAATCATTTTGCTGTAAAAAATGCAAACTCATCTAACTAAATGAAGGGGAACAAACTTGTCCAGAGCAGATACTTCGAGCACTAATGTCTCCAATGACACTGGAAATTGCTATACCTGACTAAAGTTAGCAAGCTTCCCCAGATTTGAGTTTCTTCATACCGTTACTGTTGATGTGGGTTTCACACAGAATTAAAGAAATGTCTTTATTCTCCACAACCCCAAATGTATTCAATGTCCTCCCAGTAGGATGTAATATTTTCTAGTGAAAAAAAATATATCCAAAATATAAAGACATTTGGTGGATTGTAACACTAAACAAATTAAATTTGTGTGTGACTGAGTACATTGATTTTCTTCTTTTTTTCTTCTGTTTTTCTTCAAGTTCTTTTGCTTTCTTTAAACTCATTTGAATTTGCATAAGATATATATAATTTCCACTTGCATTGTCTTCAACTGTTTTAAATGAAAAGAAACATATTGTTTTTGCCAATGCAAAATGATTTTTCAGCTTTAGACACAGTGTGATTCTTTTCAGTGCTCTTTTCCCTGTACTGTTTTCTCTTTCAAAATACATAGTATTAGTTTCTCTTAAAAACATATGTGATAATGTGCAGCCAGAGTACAGAAATAAAAGGGAGAGAATGTTACCTGGAAAGTGCCTTTATTTGTAATCATTAGGAAGAAGACATTGCCCATTGCAATCTGTATTTCCAGATTATCTCCTTTGAGTCGTAAAAGCTAGGGATGGAAAAGAGTTTTTAGAATAATCTAGTCCATCTCCCTGCCATTGCAATTGTTCCCTGTTGTAAAATTAAACTGGCTTATCTAATGCAAGTTGGCCAGAGTAACAGAAATTTCATTACTTCTCATTGAGAGACAATTCTCACAGTTTAATAGACCTCACTGTTGGAAAGTACTGAATTGGTTCTGAATTTTCAGTTTCATAATTTTATCCAATTTGCTCCCTGATGTGTATACCCACTTGTAGAAACTTTAACTTCCTTCTTCCTTGATATTCCTCAGTAGACATTTTCAGACTGCTCTGATGACCTCCTGTGCTAACTGCTTACCTAAACCACACACCTTTGATTATTTTAGTATTTCTCATCAGTCAGTCACCGCAACCTATTAATTCAATGTCTTTCTTGGATATAACAATATCAGTTTCAGAGATTAGTTATATTTAATTATGGCTATAACAATAATAAGGCAAAAATGTAATTTTGCTGCTATGTGAGGACAGATAAGGTGATCCAAGTGCACAGTGATGAATGGCCACACATAGATAGATGTTTCTTCATTTCCAGGAGAAAAAAAAAAAAAAAAGTCAAGCATCTTTACCCTCACATAACTCAATATCAAAAACTCTCTTGGCAATAGGTACTTTTCAGTTTCTTATGCTGCAGTTTTCCTTGGATGGGTTGAAGGGAATACTAAATTCCTATTTGTTTTGGTCTGCAAATTTCTGAGCACATTTTTTTTCTGTTTCAAATCTCTATTTCCCTTTGTGCTATTTCTCTGTCCTTGTTGCAGCATTTCCCAATTTAGCTGTCAGTTTCATTAATGTGTTTTCTATTCCCCCTTGTGGAGTGTAAATGAAGATGTCAAAATTAAATTTCACATGAATACTTGAAATACACCCTATTTCAACTTCTCATAACCGGGTGCATTACCATTTATCATTAGCCATTGTCAAGAGACCTTCAAGTCACTTCCCAGTTCAGTTCCTCAAGCTGATTTGGTTTAAGCTAATTCTGGAGTGTCCATGCAAAAAGAGACAACTTATGCTTATATGGTGACACTACTGATAGTGTGAGCACACAACCAGGTATTAATAAAACAGAACTTATTTAATGTATTCACTATGTAAGTAACCTATTACTAAAGGAATCTATGATACTGAGGATGCCCCTGATCTCTCCCACACAGACCATAATGTTGTATGGTTTTTCACTGCAGAAATTTGCTATATATTCTTAATCTTCTGGCTTGTCACAAACAGTTCATGACTCAGATGTTCTGTGGGTTCTCTCAAACTGCCTATTGCATAGTTATATGTCACATCAGAGAATGTAACTCAGCGTTTCAGGTATTCCTCCAAATTCCTTTGGGTTACCTGTGTTAGTTCTATCATACTCAGTGACATATTTCTATGCTGATATTGTCATTGACTTTATGGAAATAATGTAATTACATGTGGAAATAGGTTATGTAAGGTAAACAGGAAAAGATGTTTCTCTAGGCAAGTGAAGTGAATAAAACATTTTTAACACATTTCCACATGTCATTTTCTTGTAAAAAGAACCATTCTGACAACCTTCTAAATGTTTAAGTGAATATGTTGATTCTGATAGTTCATAATACTGATAGTTTTAAGATCTTCACACAGAACCACAGAATGGTCAGGGTTAGAAGGGACCTCTGGAGATCATCTTGTCCAACCCACCTGCTAATGCAGGTTCACCTACAGTACATTGCACAGTAATGTGTCCAGGCGGGTTTTGAATATCTCTAGAGAAGGAGACTCCACAACCTCTCTGGGCAGCCTGTTCCAGTGCTCTGTCACACAAATAGCATCACTTTCATAGACATAGAAATTTATCCAGATATTCTTTTATATTCATGGTTTATATAACTATAAAATCAATTGTAATGGATTTCTAAGATGAAATCAATAGCCCATATATATCAATTATACCCATTATATCAATGCAGGTGGTATAAAAGTCACCTATTTCATGCATGCAATACTGTTCCTAAACAGCTCTCAAGACACACAATGCAGTGTGCATTACATGATGCTCCTGTGCTGAATCATCAAGTATAATTCAAAGGGTTTGAAGGGATGTTAAAAAACCCCAATATTCTTCTTGAGCAAAACAAATTGGGAGTGTATATGAGAATGCATGCTGCTTCTTCTGCTTACTTAAAAGGCTTTCTGACCTTAAATGATAAGTTTTTCTGAGTCAGCTTCTCTGGAAATAGTTGGTGTAAGGAGCCACAAGAGCGAGCAGCTTTGCCAGGGAAGGCAAGTTGACAGTAGGGCAGGTGGAAGCAGTGTCCTTTTAGGACAGAGGGACAATCCTACAGTATCTGAATAAGAATTACAGAACGAGTCTCATGACAGTCATCAGGATCAGCCCCAGCCCACAGGGCTGCTCCCGTCTCGCTCTCACACAGCAACATTCATCCAGTCCTGGGTCCCGTGTCTGCACTGCCAGATAGCTGGCCTCTGGCAAAGGCAGCCAGCACCTTGGGGGAAGAGGGGTGTGAGACCCTACTCCTACAATGAGGGAAATGAGAGTTGGTTAAGAAATAAATTGCATGGAGTTTTTGTTTTGTTTGTTTGTGGTTTTTTATTGTTGTTGTTATTGGGGTTTTTTTTAGCAGAAACTACTGTGCTTTTTGTATATTGTGCTTGTGTTATTCTCTCCATATCTGAAGCCACTTACAACTAAAAATAAGGCCTGATATGGTATCAGTACCACAAAGAGGCACAACTGATTACGGGGCTCATCTCCCTAAAACACAGTTTTAATGGAGAACAATCTTACAAGTGATGCTTGAATGACAAGGAAAATCAAGTCTTCTGTGTATTTACTGAGAAGGGACAGTATAACAGAACCTGTATAAGCATAAGAGACCGAGGTATCAGCCTAAAACTTAATGGACTGCCTTTTAGGCCCAGAGAAATCCATATGCTGTGCCAGTACAGCACATCATGGCTCTGCTGGGAGTGCAAAAAGAAGTTGTTGTTCATGTAGCAGTTGTGGAATTTAACATCTTGCCAAACACTACTTAACAGGTAGCAGTTTCCAGCAGTTGTTAACTGAAGATTAATCTGAATGTTAAGTCCAGATCAAAATTTTCTTGTAAGATTTTTTCCACAGCTTTCATGCTGGAACCTGTTCTGATGTTGGTCAAAGTATTCTTTTAGAACTATGCCACAAGGAATGCATTATTTCTGAGGAAATATTGCACTCTGCTCATTAAGAATTATTCATGTGCTTGCTAAAGCAAACAGGTCCCTGAGACATGCCTATTGACTTTGATGTCCTGATGCCTATTTCAGAAGAGAGGCTAAGTCCGATCACTGATAACATCTCTCACTTCAGAAGCAAATATGTTCCATTTCTGGCTCTGCTATCTAACTAAAAAGGAAAATCAATCATTTGTTTCTAAAAAATATTTGGAAAAAATCTTTTTTTCATAAATTGCCCTGGAAGACATAGTTAACAACAAGCAAGAAGCATCATGCTTGGAAGCAGTGGCAGAAATTATCTTGAAAGGATGGACCAGGAAAAAGGTTTGCAGCCTTGTAGGTAGTCTGTCACATAGTGTAAGTCACCTAGAAACTTTGATATTAAAACTTTGAACATGGGAAGAAGAATTGTTAGATTTTTAAGCATTGCTTTATTAATTTAATGATGCTTGTATTAACAGTTTATATGAAAGTATTGTACATTATTTTATATAGAGACAAAGCCATGTTCCCTGCTTCCAGTATCTGCTCATGGTGCAGCCATGAAGGCTCAGAATTGGCAGAGAGACATAAGGAGTTGATCGTGCCTGTAAAAACAGTGAAAAAATTCATAACTTGGGTGGTAGTTTGATAGAAATTTTACACAATACTTTTGCAGCTCTGTGTGTGTCAGAAAGAATCAGTTTGACGAACTTGAGAGAAAAATATAAAGTGTGTGAAAGCACGAAGAGTACAATGATCAAGTGCTGCATAGGTGTCAATTTACAGAAAGGTCTTCAGACTTCAAGGGCATTTCTGAAGATTCATGCAGTCTCACTTGTACAGAGAGGTATCATGCTTGGAATCAGCAGCAGAAATCATCTTGGGATGACCGGGTGTATCTGAAGAGTTTTCTAAAGCCTTTTCTAATAATTCACTACAAAGAACTTCTGCACCATTCTGTAAATATTGTGAAGAGCTTTTAAAACTAAAGCAAGTACTCTGCTCTATAGAAAGGAGAACTAGAAAGTTCAGGCCACAGATACTTGCTTTTTCTTTAAACACAGATTGTGTGATCTTCTTTTTCAGAGTCTGCAGAAATGATGATCAAGTGTGAACAAAATTTGAAATGCATTAGTTAATCGTTGTTATATTCAACTGTTGGAGCACAGTATGCCTAATAAAATGAGGAAATACTGTAATAGGCATGTACGAAATATATTATTACAGATTTTTTTTTTCGGTATATTAGGAAGAGGGAAAAAATCTAGCAATGAAATGCTAAAGAGCATAAAGCATGGTAGAGCAAGAGAGTAAAGATTAGGAGAAAACAGAAACGGTCACAGGGATGCATTTCCTATCATTTCCTAGTACATAAATATAGCCTGATCTCATTGCACACTTGCTGGTTTTTATTTGTTAAGGTGTTTGGTGTACACTTCTTCTACCAGAGAAAAAATTTCATGGCTCAATTTTATTCTGTGGTATATGCTCTAAGGTTGTAGAGGTATGCATCTGTTTGAAAGCTAATACCTTTTTCCAGGTAATTCTATCAGGCTTTCTGAGGTGGGAAATTGTGTTCTTTTTTTAATTTCTTCACATTGGAAAGGCAGAGATTTATTAAAAATTAGAAGAGATAATCCACTGCTGTCCTTCTTTCTGAGTCTTTTAGTGTAAACCTTATTTGTTTAATGATATTTAAACCCTGTTGCTGAAATTGTATGTATATGTGTATCACCTTAAAGAAGATCATCAGATAATTCAGGTTGGAAGGGACCTCATCCCCTTATTATCTTCACAAGTAAATTTTTTTGTAATACTAACAGAAGCAGAATTAAAGCCATGGGGGTTGAAGGTCTTAGACTGTGCTTATTTTGTGTAGTGTTGATGTGTAATGCCTAAAGTGGTTAATATATCCTTCTGTAACAACTGCGTTTGAGATTCAGAAAAACTGGATCTCTTTACTTTTTTTTCTCACTGATAGGCAAATATTTAGAGCTACATACTTTTTTCATTTTCTTTGTCAATTAAAATACAAAACCCCAAAGAGAAATTCTGAAGTTGCATTAATTCCTAATTATTATGCTCAATACCTTAATCTTTAATTGAGTTTCATTAATTAGGAAGTTTCATGCCTATGTAATAATGGCTTAAAACATGGACCATCAACAAATGTAAGAGCACATTAAATTTTGCTTATTATGCAAACGACTTCAGAGGTCAGACATGGTTATCTATGTTGCAAAGTACATAGGAAACATGCTGTTCAACTGTGCACAAAATTGGAATGTTAGGTAACAATTCTGAATCTCAGTTTTTAATAATTCACTCCACTTGTCTAGAGAAATAGTAAACAAAGAGGAACTGATTCAGTGTTTGCTAGTATGGTGACCACTCAAAAGACTGTGCTAACTTAAAATCAGTAACCATATTTGATCTTCTTAACTGATGATAATGATGTCTCTTTGCACAGGCTGGCTGTCTACTGTTTCTCTGTGACAACAGACAGTGCCTCTGACTAGGTCTTTCTCTGCTCATTAGCTCAAGATAAAGGTAATATTAAGAACTAGATGTCTATAGCTCTGTGCATGTAATTGTCCATCTGTTTAGAGAAAGTAGTGACCTCATTTGAAATCAGATTCTCAACAGCAACAAGGAAGATACATCATGTTTGTTAATAATAAAGAGTATTTTTTGCTAGAATTATTATTGCATCTAAAAATTTATTTAGTGTAATGATTTGAGATCCTAACTTTCTTTTAGGAGATATATAGCCTTGATCATTCTACAATTCTTTGCTCCATAACCTAGGAAACCATGAAGCCATCGAGTTTAGACAAAAAGTGTAGCAATTAATTAAGCTAGTGACCTGAATACTTTTTGCCATAAGAATTCCTATTGGCATCAGCAGGGTACTTCTCTTATGTAGTCCTACACACAGGATTATATCTTCAAAACTGAATCTAAAGATGATATTTTGTCTGAGTCCTTATAAATCATAACAAAACTTACAAGCTGCCAGCACCTAAAAAAACCAAAACAACAAACACAAACCCCAAACCAAACCAAACCAAACCAAAAACAAAAAAAACCCACAAAATCAAAAAGACCTTGAGTCTCCAACTGTCTAGAAAATAAGAGTTTTAATATCTTTCAGTAGTCTTTTTAGCTAGAGAAATCTCATTTGTGTTGTGTAGGGCCAAACAAAAGGAAAGGCATATGAAAACAATCCCACCATCTGCCACAGTCAGCTTGATGTTGAATCCTGTACCCGAGGTCTCCCATTCTCAGCCCCCAGCTTCCATGGCTTTCAGGTTTGGAGAAAATGTAGTTTCCCTTAGCTCCTCAGAAAAATCTCTCTCTTTCTGTTGTCTCAGAGGCTTCACTGAAACCTCTCAGAACTCCACCAGCCTCATTTCTGCTGCTAGCTCCCTGCTTGACAGAACTCTCCAAACCTGCCCTCTGCAGTGCTCCAGAGCTTCTCTGATCAGAGGAGCTTGGCTCCAAAAATCTTGGGAAGGCACATGCAACTTTCCTCCTTCTGGAGGACTCTAGCTGACATGGAGCACCACAGGCAGGACGAGGCAATGCAACAGCTATTCTCTTGCTTAGTCACATTCCTTTAGTGGACTAGTGCAGATGGCAAACAACAAATTGCAGAGAATGGCCTGGACCAGTTCTGAGAGAGATATTAAAGCTCAAAGGAGAACCAAAATAACTGGATATGTTAGAATCCTTAACGTTGCATTCTGCTTTTATTTTGGTTAAAGAATTGCAAATTAGATTAAAAAAAAATTAGGCGACTATAAAATCTAGAGTTCTGAGGCAATGCCGACCCTTTCTGTTCCCAAAGCATTACAAAAAACTTTTTGCAACTCATCCAAACATCTCTTTGGATAAGGTGGACATGTAGTACGAAAGTCCCCATGATCATCTTGCAGTGTATTCTTACAATTGTTGTACAATATTACATGGAGGAGGTACTTTCACTGAATGAAGATGGAGATGTGGGAAAATATCCTACGAAAGTTAACCAAGTCTGGATATCAGGGACTACAGTTTTCTGATAAACAGGTTCTAAGGAAAATTAATTGGGCAGCACAAGTTTTGGTTTGTTTTTGTTGTTTCTTACCAGGTTATATTCCTCTGAAGCTGGGAAATAGGAAGTTAAATTCACCCATTCTCTTCCACCTCACTGCTTGAAACCTTGGAACAGGGAGAAAATTAAGTCTAGTCTGGGAGCGACTAACTATGCCTGAGGAGTAGAAGTTTCTTGACCAGGAGTGCCAGAGGTTGAGACTCAGGCACAGGAAGAAGACTGGTGCCTTGCAATGAAAGGCAGAGAACCAGGAAAGAAACCTGCTAAAAAAACCCCCGTGTATATATATATATATATATATATATATATATATATATACACACACATACGTATAGGTTGAGGGGACTGATATAAGTTGCCTAAATACCTGCATAAATGTTCTTAGACTAAAATCAAGACTGGAGGAAAAGCAAGACTGCCTTTTCAGAGACACAGTTGTCTAGGGGTAGGAATCTCCTAGCAATTTAATACTGCTCAGAATTCTAAATTACTAAGTATTTAAAAATTCATTATATGCTATAAAATATGTTATACTTTAAGAAATAAAAATAAATGTAGTATCTGTGTCTATTTTCTAAGCAAGTCTATTTGGCATTGTTTTGGGGAAATACACTTTAATCCTGCAGAAAAGCTAGGTCCCTAATGATTATACTTGTCCCCCCAGTTCCTCACCATCCTGTTCACTTGCTGCTTCAAGTGAAACAGACGTTACATTTAGAAGTTTGCGTTTCTGGAGGAATGAGATATTTTGTATCACTGTCTGTTCTAATTCGGGACAGACTTGTTCTTCAGAGATACTAAGCACAGACGTTAGAACATTAGATACTGATATACAGTCAGATACTGATAAACAGGAGCAGACAGCCATATACTCAATGAATTCCCCTACTTCCTTGAGTACCGTACTTAAGGGATTTTTTTCTCTGCTCTATAATTTTGTTACTTCTGTGAAGATGGCAGGAATTCTACAGAACTTACTTTTTTAACTCATGATGATATGCTAATGTTGCCATGGGTCTACTTGTCAACATTAGCATATCTGCTTATTGCTTTATACACATTTATAGTTCAACATTTTATAAATATATAATCAGTCAGACTTATATAATAACCAGCATCATAGCCTCTTACTTGTTAGGAAATTCAGAATTAAATTTTCTGCAATATTTTGTTTTCATGATAGATGCAATGATATCTTATAGACAAAGAGATGCTAGAAAACATCTGGAAAAAATGTCATAGTGAATAGAAACCTAAAGATTAATTTCTCTTTGCAGGGAGCACATGAGGTGGTCTATTCAACCTTTACGTCTTGCATATCCACTGCAGATACGATACACCCTCTTTTACCATGTAATGACATCCTCGGGTTCTCAGTTATAATCTTGTGCATATAATGGAATTATGCCATAATGCGTGCTTCCCTGCGGTATGCATTTTAACATTTGAATGTTGTGAAATACCATCTCATTATATGGCTGTCCAACACATGGTAACTGCAGTCAGCTCTGCATGTAATGCTCTCATTTCCAGGGAGCTAATAAAGTTAATTATTCAAAATCACCAATATACCATTAGCATAGTAGATTGCCTTCTGAATTTTTCAATCATTTATTTCACCCAACATCGTGCATATAACCTTTTAAGACTTCTGCTTTATAGTGTTATATATCTGCTCTTTATTTTGCTCTAAAGAAAATCTTTATATATACAGTATATGCTAAAGCACTCTTTAAACAATTCAAACATACATTTCATAGGAGGAAATATACCCTTTATTGCAGAGCAGCACAATAATCACTTTCAAACTTTCCACACGCGCATTTATGCAAAACTTATGCTTTTTAATAATGCTCTGGATTTTGTGGGGTTTGTTCTTTTGTTCCTCTCCTCCTACTGCTTGTCACTTTCCATTTAAAATAAAGTGTTTATATGATATTTAAATCAAGTAGGGTTGCCTAAATCTTAGAAATTATTTTTTTTTAAAAAAAAGGATGAATGTTTATATTCCAGTGCATTGTTGGTCATTATAATAAAATACATAGACAAAAAAGTAGGCAAATTTTTAATACTAGCTCTTTGTGACAGACAACATCTCGATTGCATATGTCTGTATGTAAGGCTGTTGGTGCTTAAAGGAAAAATAATGGGTTTGAGTAGGACAGGTGGAACCCTTTGTCTGCACACTTTGCTTCAGGAGGTGGCAAACAGGAGAGACAAGAACAAAGCAGAGTTCTTTGTTCTACTAAACCCACCATGTGCCAAGTTTGCTGTCCTGAAAGTCCAAGTGTTAAAAGAGCTAACAACCCAACAATCAAACCACTTTGCTATACTGTGCTATTGTGGGCATCCTATAGCCCAAGGAGATTTGCAACAAGGAGATTGGATACGTACTATGTGTGTCTTCTTACAGTGTTTTTGTTTCCAAAATTTAAGCATTTTTGAGATGTCTTCTAGCTGTGCTGGAGTATAGGGAAGAATCTGGAAAGTGGAAGTTCTTATTCCAGATTTTGACCGACCAAAGAATTTTAATTTCATCTTCTTTTGATCCTTTTTAGGCAACATAAAAGCTGCTCTAGCTTGCCCTAGGAATCAGTTTTGTCTTTTCAGTTCCTTCAGTAAGTAAAAAAACATATGTAGTTGTGAGCATGCTTTTTCTCAGATGGGAACATTTTGCTATAACATCTTACAGAACATTGCCTTGCAGCTCTCTTCCTTGTCTTCATATCTGATACTTACAGTATGTTGTCTTGAATGTCTCTGGAATGAAACAAGAGAATTCTCTGCTACTTGCTTAAATCATTTCTGTGTTGCTTAATCAGCAGTCACATGTTCTCCTTAAGAAATCATGTGCTTGAAGTTTGGTTACTTGTGGTCTCCACGCAATGCCTTAGTATGTCAGGAGCTTTTATCTGGTGAGAGAAATGGCTTTTCTGATCTTCCATTTTTTATAACAAAAGGAAAATATGTAAGTAAAAATACTTGGAAAGGAGCTTTTAGCTCCTTTATGGCTCCCATAAATTCAGTGAGATTCAATGAATATTGCTGCATCAGGTGAAAGTTCTGCTTATATTTTTAAGACTATGTAATTTATTACTGTAGAACTGTCTGTTATAATCCAGTGGATTTAATGCAATATACTAGAGTAAATGTAGTGACCTACAGGTTAGGAAACATATAATAATGAATTCTTTATATCTTCTCAGCTATGAGAGCTTTCAGAAAAGGATTTTATTTGTAGTCCTTGTAACGGAAACACACATAGATGTAATTACTTCTTCCCCTAATTAACATTGTGGGAAAAGCTTCATTCTGGAGGAACAACCTTTAGTCACTCTCCACTCTTACTGTTGTACTTTTCTGAAACAAGTATAATTACTCGGCAGCCAGTTACCATAATCACCACTAAGTGAAGTACATAGTATTGGTACTTTCACAAAACAGAAATAAATACCAGAGTACAACATAGCAGAAAGTATTCTACACTTACCAGATAATCTATTTTTCAAATATCATAGCTGTCATGTATTTCTTAAGTTTTATTTGCAAATTTATATGAAAAAAACAGTTTTGAAAATCATACCCCACATCCTCAGCAACTTCAGAAGTAAATATCTACAAAACACAAGTGAAAGAGAAATCAGTTTAAGTCAGAAAATGGATGATACAGTTCAAGGAACTTCACATTCCTTCTAGTTTGAGTAGTATGGATTATGGCTGGAGGAAAAAGTTTCATAAACAAAGCTGTTTAGGCTTTTCATATAAACAGTTTATCTATCTTTTACGCTGCATGTAAGACAGAAAAATAGAAAAGATTTTGAGATGGACCCAATTTGAAAAATATGGATTTGAATTGTGATGTCAACCCATGCTGAAAACATACTATTACAAGGTCTAAGGTTCTTGACCTCAATTTGGCTTTGTTTTCGTTTCAAAGCTATTTACAATTTAATATTATTTTTCAGGTCAAAACATTATGATACATGATTGGGCTTTTGGATTGTACTTGAACTTGATACCAACTGCATTCAGTTAACCTGAATTGCTCTCCATTATTTTGTGATTTTGTGGTGGTTCACATAAATATATTCCCCATTCTGATACACACAACATGAGAACACTTGATTACTTTGTGGCACTTTGTGACAATCAGGACCAGGAATTGCTGTGTCATCTCTCCTCTTGGGTGTCCTTAGGTTTTGAACTTAGCTTTGAAGTTTCTGAATTTCTATATGACACTCCTTTTTTAAACAAGGACTTCTAGCCATCTTTGTTAACTGTTTTCTGAGTTAAAAATACTCCAGTTCTGCTTTGTACTTTGGAATTTAGCTTCCTGCCTGCTAAGAGGAGTTAGTCCTGTTCCTGCTCTACTGCAGGTCAGAGTCTTAGTGACTGTCTTTGTTTGCATGCTCTCCTCAGGATGCAGCTAGGCAGCTATCTGTAGAAAAGTTTTGTAAATCTGTTATCTACTAGGAAAGCAAACAAACAAACAAACAAACAAAGAAACAAACAAACAAACCAAAAACCAATTAAAAAAAAACTTGGAAAATAACCCTTAAAATGGAATCAACATGTGAGAACATATCTGCAAGAAGTGCTTAAAATATACAAAAGGATGTACGTTGTCTTCCTGTCTTGTATTTACATTTGCTAAGTTTAGTACTTAGTTGAGAAATCTTCATTTCAATAGGCACTTCACTGAGTAGGACTGGAAAAAATTGTTTGTTCCTGCCTCCAGTAGCATTTTAAATCGTTTTTCATTTAGCAGAGAAATGCTAGGAAGACCTGTAATGAATATTGGGCCTTAACTGAATAAGTTTTTGTCTGCAATGGGTTGACCCTGGTCAACGTCCAAACACCCACACAACTGCTCATGGGCTCCCCTCTCCTGTGGGACAAGGGAAAAATAGAAGGAAGGAAGAACACTCGTGGGTCAAGATAATGGTGGTTTAGTAGTGAAAGCAAGAGCTGTGCACACAAGCAGAGCAACAAGAAACATTCATTCACTACTCAGCAGGCCCATATTTCACCACTTCCTGGAAAGCAGGGCCCCATCACATATAACAGTTACTTGGGAAGACAAACACCATAACTATGAACATCTCTGCTTCCTTCTCCTTTCCCCCAGCTTTTCCCAATGAACACAACACCATGCGGTATGGAATACCCCTTTGGCCAGTTCACATCAGCTCTCCCAGCTGTGTCCCATACCAATTTCATGTTCAACACCAGCCTACTTGCTGCGGGGGGATGGGGGAAGACTGAGAAAAAGAGGTAGCCATCGTGATGTGCAAACACTGTTCAGCAGAGAGCCCGAACGTGGCTGTGTTATCAACACCATTCAGTGACAGCCAGGGTCCGCAGAGGCTGTGTTGTGCACCCCTGTGTGTGCTGGTGTTTTGCTTCCTTCACCCCAAAGGTACTATAAAATTTATAGTACAGAATTACTTCATCCCTGTAAGATTTTGTTAAGCTTTATCTTGGGAGTTTCATATATGCACTAACACTCAGCCACAAATCCCTAAAGATGACAAAAATAAATGGTGATTACAATGACCACTGGCCCTCCAAAAATGGGAATATATTCAGTTGCAAAAACTGACAGTTCACAAAAATGCCTTTCTCTCAGATCTTTCCGATTGAGACATGGGCTCAAGCAGAAAAGCACTACCAGACTGGTTGGTCTTACCAGCCCTAGCTTTAAGCAAGAATTAGAGCCATAGACGTTGTAGACACCTCTGTGAAACAGCAGAATACAGACAACAGTCTTGTTTGAAGGTTATGCATGGAATTCATGAGCCTTCAGGCTGATGCTTCTCTGCACATTACACAAAGCAAAAAATGTAAACCGCATGTGTCCATTTTTAACTATTTGCTTCCCTGAATGTAGATTCCATTTCAGTGCTGTGGACAAACATGACCAGTCCTTATTCTGTCATGTCTTCAATCCCTTTAGTAATGCTCTGTATCTTTTCAGCTTTTCTATGAAATATAAAATGTATCTCCCAATACCTAGAAGTGAAATCAAGCCATTACAAATTGAAGGAAATAACACAACCCAGGGAGAGGTGAAGGAATTAGGACTAACTCTGGAGTAGAGTTGATAGAATATTACATTTCGACATGGAATATCAAGCCCAAAAAAGCTTTTGATTTTTTATTCCTATTTTTATATTAATTGTGACAACCAATGAAGCATATGTGTAATTTACACGAACATTTATCTGATTTCAGAGCTGAATTGCTAGTTAAAAAATTAGTGGCTCAAATACATCATTAGATAAAAGAACATCTGCCCCCCATCAATAAAGCTTAAAATTACTGTCTTATGTTTTAAGTAAAAGAGGGAAAAACCCACCCCAGAATTATTGCTAATGTTTCACATCACAAAAAAAATCAACAATGACGACAGTATACAATATTTTTTTTCTCTGTTGTGGTCATAAGATCTGAATAAGAAACGAGAGACTTAAGCACTTTTTCAGACAGGCAGAGTATTGCAACAGGTTAAAAAATTGGTAAAATGATGAGGGAGAATTTTTAATTCCATTCCCGTGTAGCTGGAACTTTCCCAGAATATTTAAAACTCAATGTAATTACCATGGTATGGATGCCAAAATTTCTACTTACTTGTACATTTTTTGACCAAGGTTGGATACCATATAATTGCAAATTATCCAGAGCGCGTATTTGTCTGGGCCAGAATTAAAACCGCACTATGATTTTTAGTGAAATGTAATCATATTTTGGTCCCAAATCCAAAGCTATTCAGCTTGTGTTTCTTAACAGAAAAGTAATCACTTTGTTATCATCTCACCACAAAATAAATATCTTTGTAAAGATCCTTATCTCACTGTTCTTGATATCAGCCAGATTAAAAATCTCAGAAGAGCACACCTATTTCAGAGGAAAGGCATGGCTATTTTTATATTAAAGCCACCAAAGTAAAACTTCCCTGACAATTTCAACAATGATTGATGAAAGATTTTATGAATGTCTTTGAGTAATATGAAGACAATATGAAGACAATTTATGACTTTGTTTCAAAGTCAGAGAAGGTTGTTAAGTAACTACAACCTTTTAAGGCTTTTGCGACCCGGAATCCCCCGGCAGCCCTTGCGAGAGCGGCTGACCTGGCATGGGCGTTACCACGGTAACGGCGATCACACCCCCGCCCCTCGTCTTGAAAAAGCCTCAGGGAAGCGACGGGTGGCTGCCCACCAGGCGCTGGGAGAAGCAACCAGCTTGTGACGCGGGTGAGTACCACCTACACCGTGCTGCAGCAGCGGGTGGGGTAGCTCGTGTAGTAAGGCGCAGAGGTTATCACTCCTCGCTTGTTAGACCCTCTTACCTACTGCCAGTGTCCCAGACTGCTGCCGACCATGGTCTCCTCCAGAAAGAGAGCTTTCCTCAAAAAGACTGTGTCGACTCAGACGGAGCAACTGCCTCAAACTGTGGCTGTCCAGGTGTCCGGCTGCAGGGAGTGCCAGAGCCTGCTGCTGCCAGGGGAGGGAGGCAGGCATTCCGTCTGCGTGAGGTGTGAGCAGGTGCAAGATTTGCTCAGCATGGTTGCGAAACTTAGGGAGGAGATCAAGACACTGAGGTCCATCAGGAGTGTGAAAAGGAGATCGACTGGTGGAGTAACTCCCTGGCGTGCCAGGCAGAAAAGCCCCGGGGGGAACCCCCCAAAAGGTGATGGACGCCCTGCCCTGTCGGGCAGAGGGGGAAGACCTGAGACAGCCCCTGCCGTGTCGCTGTTGGGCAGAGGTAGAGGACCAAAAAGATGATGAGGGCTGGAAGCAAGTTCCAACTAGGTGTCACAGGCAACCCCCCTCCATACCTGCTTTGCTTCCCCGGGTGCCCCTCTGTAATAAGTTCGAGGCCCTGGATATTGAAAGAGGCAGATGGGGATGTGGTGCAAGGGCCATCTACAAGGTCACATAGGAAGAAGTGATTGACCCCACACCTCAAGACTGCCTCTGATAAAAAATAAAGAAGGGTAATTGTACTAGGTAATTCCCTTCTGAGAGGGACAGAGGGCCCAATATGCAGAGTTCACCCTCATCATAGGGAAGTTTGTAGCCTACCTGGAGCCCAGATCAGGGACATCACCAAAGAACTCCCCAACCTACTGCACCCAATGGACTGCTACCTGCTACTGATCTTCCAGACCGATGGGGAGGAAGCTGCATCCTGTAGTCTGAGGGGAATGAAGAAATATTTCAAGGCCTTGGGAGGGATGGCGAAAGAGTCTGGGACTCAAGTTATCTTCTCTTCGCTCCTTCCATTTTCGGGTGATGATGTGGGATGGAATAGAAAAATTAAGTCCATAAATGATTGGCTTCAAGACTGGTGTTACAGGCAGGGCTTTGGTTTCTTTGATAATGTCTGGTTTTATCAGACACCAGTCCGGAGAGTGACACGTGGGAAAGGTTTACCTTGCAGGGGCAAAAGGATGCTGGGACAGGAATTAGCAGGGCTCATTTGGAGAGCTTTAAACTAGATTTGAAGGGGGATGGGGTTGTAGCTGGGCTTGCATCAGTGGGGCGGCACACTGGAATCGATGAAGACCGGGAGGCCCCCCATACCCCTAGGGTGAAATCAGTGTGCTTAGCTCACTTCCTGAAGTGTCTGTACACCAATGCGCGCAGCATGGGGCATAAGCAGGAGGAGTCAGAAACCTGTGTTCGGTCAGGAGATTATGATCTGGTGGCAATTACAGAGACATGGTGGGACAGCTCACATGACTGGAATGTGATCATGAATGGCTACGTCCTTTTCAGGAAAGACACGCCAGCCAGGCGTGGTAGTGGAGTTGCTCTTTATGTGAGAGAGCAACTACAATGTGTAGAGTACTGTCCAGGCGCAGTTGAGGAGCGAGTTGAGAGTCTGTGGGTGAGAATTAAGGGCCAGGAGTGATACTGTTGTGGGTGTCTATTACAGGCCTCCAGATCAGGGTGAGGAAGTTGATGAGGCCTTCTACGGGCAGCTGAGCGTGGCCTCACAGTCACAGGCTCTGGCTGTTATGGGGGATTTTAACTACCCTGATGTTTGCTGGAAGGACTACTCAGCCAGCCAGCCTCAGTCTAGGAGGTTCCTCCAGTGCATTGATGACAACTTTCTGATGCAAATGGTGGAGGAGCTGACTAGGAGAGGTGCGCTGCTGGAACTCATCCTCACTAACAAGGAGGGTCTGGTTGAAGCAGTAGAGGTGGAGGGCTGCCTTGGTTGCAGCAACCATGAAATGGTGGAGTTCAGGATCTCGTGTGGTGGAAGCAGAATAGCAAGCAGAATTGCAACCCTGGACTTCAGCAGGGCCAGCTTTGGCCTTTTCAAACAATTGCTAGGGGAAATCCCATAGGCAAGGCTGCTTGAAGGTAAAGGGGCCCAAGATAGTTGGTTAGCATTCAGGGACTGCTTCTACCAAGCTCAAGATCAGAGCATCCCGACACGTAGGAAGTCAAGGAAGGGAGCCAGGAGACCTGCGTGGTTAAACAGGGAACTGCTGCGTAAGCTCAAGTGGAAGAGGAGAGTTTACAGATCGTGGAAGGAGGGGCTGGCCACTTGGGAAGAATATAAGGCTGTTGTCAGAGGATGTAGGGAGGCAACTAGGAAAGCTAAAGCCTCCTTAGAATTAAACCTGGCAAGAGGGGTCAAGGACAACAGAAAGAGTTTCTTCAAACACATGGCAGATAAAACTAACACCAGAGGCAATGTAGGCCCACTGATGAATGAGGTGGGTGCCCTGGTGACAGAGGATACAGAGAAGGCAGAGTTACTGAATGCCTTCTTTCCCTCTGTCTACTCTGCCGGAGGCTGTCCTGAGGAGCCTCGTACCCCTGAGGCCCCAGAGGGAGGCAGGACAATGGAGGAGTTTGCCTTTGTTGATGAGGACTGGGTTAGGGAGCAATTAAGCAATCCGGACATCCATAAATCCATGGGTCCAGATGGGATGCACCCACGGGTGCTGAGGGAGCTGGCTGAAGTCATTGCTGGACCTCTCCATGATCTTTGCCAAGTCTTGGCAAACGGGAGAGATGCCTGAGGACTGGAGGAAAGCAAATGTCACTCCGGTCTTCAAAAAGGGCAAGAAGGAGGACCCAGGTAACTATAGACCAGTCAGCCTCACCTCCATCCCTGGGAAAGTGATGGAACACCTTATCCTTGGTGCCATCTTAAGGCATATCAAGGATAAGAGGGTCATTAGGGGCAGTCAACATGTCTTCACCAAGGGGAAGTCATGCTTTACCAACCTCATAGCCTTTTATGAAGACGTAACAAGGTGGATAGATGATGGCAGAGCGGTGGATGTGCTCTACCTTGACTTCAGTAAAGCATTTGACACTGTCTCCCACAGCATCCTTGCTGCTAAACTGAGGAAGTGTGGACTGGACGATCGGGTAGTGAGGTGGACCGCAAACTGGCTGAAGGAAACAAGCCATAGAGTCGTGGTCAATGGGGCGGAGTCTGGTTGGAGGCCTGTATCTAGTGGAGTGCCTCAAGGGTCAGTTCTGGCGCCAGTATTATTCAATATATTCGTCAATCACTTGGATGAGGGAATTGAGTGTACTATCAGCAAGTTTGCTGATGACACCAAGCTGGGAGGAGCGGCTGACACGCCAGAAGGCTGTGCTGCCATCCAGCGAGATCTGGACAGGCTGGAGAGTTAGGTGGGGAAAAATTTAATGAAATATAACAAGGGAAAGTGTAGAGTCTTGCATCTGGGCAGGAACAACCCCAGGTTCTAGTATAGGTTAGGGAATGACCTATTAAAGAGCAGTGTAGGGGAAAGGGACATGGGGTCCTGGTGGACAGCAGGATGACCATGAGCCAGTACTGTGCCCTTGTGGCCAAGAAGGCCAATGGCATCCTGGGGTGTATTAGAAGGGGGGTGGTTAGTAGGTCGAGAGAGGTTCTCCCTCCCCTTCTGCTCTGCCCTGGTGAGACCTCATCTGGAATATTGTGTCCAGTTCTGGGCCCCTCAGTTCAAGAAGGACAGAGAACTGCTGGAGAGAGTCCAGCGCAGGGCAACAAAGATGGTTAAGGGAGTGGAGCATCTCCCTTATGAGGAAAGGCTGAGGGAGCTGAGTCTCTTTAGTTTGGAGGAGACTGAGGGGTGACCACATTAATATTTACAAATATGTAAAGGGTGAGTGTCACGAGGATGGAGCCAGGCTCTTCTCGGTGACAACCAACGGTAAGACAAGGGGTAATGGGTTCAAGCTGGAGCACAAGAGGTTCCACTTTAAATTTGAGAGGAGACTTCTTCTCAGTCAGGGTGACGGAACACTGGAACAGGCTGCCCAGGGAGGTTGTGGAGTCTCCTTCTCTGGAGACATTCAAAACCCGCCTGGATGCCTTCCTGAGTAGCCTCATCTAGGTTTTCCGGCTCCGGCAGGGGGATTGGACTAGATGATCTATTGAGGTCCCTTCCAATCGCTAACATTCTGTCTGATTCTGTGTGTGAAGGCTTAAGTTGTATTTAAATTGTAAATTAAGTTTAAATCTGGAAATGCAAATAACTTTTCTTCCTTTGGGAAACTTTGCTGAAGTCAATGATAGTATTTGTTCACCATATTTGTCAGATGTTCTATCTCTAATTGAGTTAGGAACAAAGGCTTGTCTAATTCCATTTTGCTATAAGATTTAGGACTGCAGATATTTATTTGTGAATATTACCATAATTTCATTTAACATCCTTTTGTATGTCCAGGAAATGTGGTGTTTTATTCAAGTTTGTGGGGAAAAAAAAATCAGTCAAAAATAGTTTAGCAAAATTCAGTTTCAAGGGCATAAAAATGTGTCATTGAATACACTCTAAACCTTCCATCTGTAATCACAATAAAAATCATATACTTCCAGTGAATTTACATATATATGTCAATGGAAGATGTTACCAGGACAAATGAAACCACAGAAGGTTTACATGCATCTAATGATATTGTTGTTCCTTCTTAGTGATTCCTGTAAACATCCCTGAAAACATGATCTGGAAGTGCTGATGTATAGCTCATTGGCTGGTGTGTCTTGCATGCTCAGTTAAAAAAATATGATTGTTAGAGAACATAGCGAGGGAGCCTAGTTATTTTATTCAAACTTTTAGAGATTTATGCTTTCGGCTTTGCGGCACCAACTAGCAAATGATTATTGTTAGACAGGCATAATATTTCTCCTTTATTCCCACTTGCACAGATAAGGAATATAAAAAAAAAATTACGACCTCCTGATAGCATACAAGGTGCTTCACCGTCATTCTAAAACTATTAATATGTTCATCCTCATTACTAATATTGCATATACATATCATATTAAGAAGCTTCAGATAAGCAAATAAAGTGAAAGGGCAGAGATATACAAGTGCTGCCTATACTTCTGTTAGTAAGTTTTGTATAAAACTACTTTATTGCTAAACCCAGAAGTTTCATGGATAGTTGTGATATACAGAATTTGATTTAGACAAAAGTGATAGGGTCTGCTTGAAAAAATCATGCCTATAGAAGCTTATCGACAGAGAGAATGAGACATGAAGTAGATCATCAAACTTGCTAATACTTAGTAGTGTCAAAAGAAAACCTGAAATGCAAGGAGAGATGCAAATACCGTGAAGATGATTTTCAGAACCTTACAGTGGCTTGAATCAGTAAAAAAGATACGAAAACTCAGCAGTCAAGTGAGAAAAATATAAAGGAATAAAGTTTAACAAGCCCATATGTGTACTACCTATGTGATGGTCTTAAAAAAATTCTACAATGCCTAGATTGAAAATATAGTACAAAGCACAACCTGTAATAAAAAGAGCAAGAGCCCAGAGTAAAAATGTCGTATCATTTTTCATGGAATCATAGAATGTCCTGAGTTGGAAGGGGCCCACAAGGATCATAGAGTCTAACTCCCGTACATGCATATGACAACTCCACAGGTCACACCATGTGTCTGAAGGCATTGTCTAGTCTCTTCTTGAACACTTTCAGACTTAGGGCCATGACCATCTCCCTGGGGAGCCTGTTCCAGTGCTTCCCCACCCTCTGGGTGAAGAACCTTTTCCTAATGTCCAACCTAAACCTCCCCAGGCACATCTCCCTGCCATTCCCTCAGGTTCTGTCATTGGTTGCCAAAGAGAAGAGATCGGTGCCTGCCCTTCCTCCTCCCCTTGTGAGAAAGCTGTAGACTGCAATAACGTCTCCCTTTAGTTTCCTCCAGGCTGAACAAACCAAGTGACTTTAACTGCTCCTCCCATGGCTTCCTCTCCAAACCCTTCACCGACTTCGTAGCCCTCTTCTGGATGCTCTCCAGTAGCTTAATATCTTTTTTATACTGTGGTGCCCAGAACTGCACGCAGTGCTCCAGGTGAGGCCGCATCAGTGCAGAGTAGAGCAGGACAATCACATCCCTTGCCTGTCTGGTAATGCTGTGCTTGATGTGCCCCAGGACATGGTTGGCCCTCTTGGCTGCCAGGGCACACTGTTGGCTCACGTTCAACTTGTTGTCGACCAGAACCCCTAGATCCCTCTCCGCAGAGCTGCTTTTCAGCATCTTGTCCCCTAGTCTGTAGGTACGACCAGGGCTGCCGTGTCTCAGGTGCAAAATCCGGCACTTGCTCTTGTTGAACTTCATGTGGTTGGTGATTGCCCAGTTCTCCAATTTGTCCAGATTCCTCTTCAGGGCCTCTCTTCCCTCAAGAGTGTCGACATATCCTCCCAATTTTGTGTCATTAGCAAACTTACTAAGCAATGCCTCAAGTCCTGAGTTTAAGTCATTTATAAAGACATTGAAGAGTGCTGGCCCTAAGATGGATCCCTCTGGAACCCTGTAGTGACTGGCCACCAGCCTGACATAACCCCATTTACTAGAACCCTTTGAGCCCAGCCCATCAGCCAATTTGTCACCTACTGCGTTTCGTGTTTATCCAGCTGTATGCTGGACATCTTGTCCAGGAGGATACTGTGAGAGACAGTATCAAAGGCTGTACTGAAATCCAAAAAGATCACATTGACAGGTTTCCCTTGGTCAACTAGGTGAATAACCTTGTTGTAGGATGAAATTAAGTTTGTTAAGCAGGACTATCCCCTCATGAACCTGTGTTGGCTGGGACCAATGACTGTGATGTCATTCAGATGTTTTTCAATAACTCCCAGAATAATCTTCTCCACGATTTTTCCAGGCACAGAAGTGAGGGTGACAGGCCTGTAGCTGCCAGAGTCATCCCTGTTGCCCTTCTTGTAGATTGGGACAACCTTTGCCAGTTTCCAGACATCTTGCACCTCTCCAGATTCCCAGGAGCACTGAAAAATCATGGAGAGAGGTCTTGCTATGATATCAGCCAGCTCTTCAAGCAGCCTTGGATGAACCCCATCAGGCCCTATTGAGTTGTAGGGATCTAGCTGGAGCAGCAAATTCCATACAAGTTGCTGATTGTTTGGGACTTTATCATTCTCACAACCATGGTTTTCTAACCCAGGGTTATGGAGACCCTCAAGACCATCATCAGTGTTGAAGAATGAGGCAAAGAATGCATTAAACATCTGAACTTTGTCTATATCCCTGTTAATAAGATGACCATGCTCATCAAGTAATGGACCAATGTTATTTCTAGTTTGCCTTTTGCCATTAATATATTATAAAAAGCCTTTTTTGTTGTCCTTCACAGTACTGGCCAGCTTCAATTCTAACTGAGCTTTGGCAGCTCAAATTTCCTCCCTATAGTGGCAGGCAGCATCTCTGTAGTCCTCCCATGTTGCCTGACCTTTCTTCTGCTGACCATGTAATTTTTTTTTTTTGCTGTATTTCAAGAAGAAGATCCCTGCTCAACCAAGCTGGCTTTTTGCCTTGCCTGCTAGATTTTCAGCATTTTGGAATTGCCTGGTCCTGTGCTTTTAGTAGATGGTACTTAAAAATAACAACACTGATGGAACCCAACATCTTCAAAAGCTTCTTCCCAGGGAATCTTACTAAGTAGTTCTCTGAGCAGCCTGAAGTCTGCTCTCCTCATATCTAGTGTTAAGATCTTGCTGGCAGTTTTCCTCCTATTAGCAAAGATTTTGAACCTGACTGCTTTGTGGTCACTGTGGTCACTTCTGCCACGAGACCCTCTCTGTTACTGAGAATCAAATCTAGGAAGGTACCCTTCCTGGTCAGTTCCCTTAGTACCTGTACCAAGAAGTTATAGTCCAGATGCTTTAGGAATCTTCTGGACCTGTTGGTGCCAGCTGTGTGATATTCCCAGTTGACATCTGGCAAGTTGAAGTCCCCCATAAAGACAAGGGCAGATGACTTGGATGCTTTGCTTAGTTCCTTAAAGAATAACTCACCAGTGCCGTCATCCTGGCTGGGTGGCCTATAGTAGACTCCCACAACGACATCTGCTTTATTTGTCTGACCCTTAATCCTTACCAAGAGGCTCTCCACTTTGCCATCACCAACTGTCAGCTACATGTATTCCAGCCCCTCCACTACATACGGTGCCATCCTTCCCCCCTCTCCTTCCCTGCGTATCCCTTCTGAATAGCCTGTAGCCATCTATCATGGCACACCAGTCACAGGATTCATCCCACCAGCTTCCACTTACACCATTTTTATCAATTCCCTGGGACTGGGTCAAGGCTTCTAGTTCATCTTGCTTGTTCCTCATGCTGCGCGCATCGTGCAGTCTGAGGAATCTCGCTGCCAAACATCTCCTCAGGCTTTGGTGTGCCATTCTGCTGCTCATCACTGACTGACCTGGTACTGCCCCCTTCCAATCTAGTATAAAACCCTATCAATCAGCCTTGCTAGCTCCTCAGCAAACACCCTTTTCCCTTTCTGTGAGAGGTGCATTCCATCGGGCGTCAGAAGACTTGGTGAAGGACAGACCATTCTATGGTCGAAAAACCCAAAGTTCCATCAATGACATCAGTTGCATAGCCGTGTGTTGATTAGTTGGGCCCGCCTGTTCCATTCTGTATTCCTGCCTGCTACCAAAACGATGGAGGAGAAAACCCCCTGAGCACCTGAGCCATTGACCAGCCACCCCAAAGCTCTGAAATCTCTTTTGATTTGCTTAATACTTCTTTTTCCTATCTCTTCCCCGCCAACATAAAAAACCAATAGCAGTTAATAGTCAGAGGACCTTATCAGCATGGGGAGTTGTTGAACCGCATCTCTTACCCTGGCCCCAGGGAGGCAGCAGACTTGCCTGTGGGTTGGGTTGGGTTGGGATATTGGGCCCTCTATTCCCTTCAGAAGGGAGTCACATCGTAATGTTTATATTTCTGATAACTTCAGAGATTAAAACAGCATCTTCATCCGTTTGATTTATACACTCTTCTTCTATACCTACATAAATGTAAAACTAAATTTATTACAATGCTGGTTTTAATAATGTTATGTCTTGAACCATAAAGTTGTGCAATTAAATCACTCTTCACTAGGAGAATTAAAACTCAGTGAATGCGAACATGTGGAGAAAATTCATCATTTCATCTGACCTTGCCCAATCCTAATCTTTTATTCTTCTACAGTCTTTTCTCTTTTTTCCTTTTTTTCTTTTATTTTTGTTTTTGTTATGTATTAATTTACAAAACAGTGTTAACATACTTACTTATTCTAGACTAATTTCTAGTAGAATTCTAGTAGAATATGCCAGTAGATGTCTGATAGTACTTGTGTTCTTCCCCTTCCCCTTCCCTTCCCTTCCCCTTCCCTTCCCTTTCCCCTTCCCCGTTACTCATCCTATGACTACTGAAAGGTTTCTTCTTTCCCAGTGTGTGTTTAGCACATTCAGTCCAGGACCAAGTTAAATCAGTGAGAATTATTAGCATTTATATAAGGCTTTATATTCTGAAAGAATTTTTCAAATATTAACTGATCTTTGGTCTTTCTCTGTGTAATAGCTAATTAATTATGATCTTAACTTTAGAGATGGGGAAACAGAAAGTAGTAAGTTAAATGCATTATCAGCATCACACAGAAACTGAATAATAGAACCAGTAATATAGCTGAGGGGACCCTCAGTCTCAGTTTCCTACTTGGACAATGTTGATGACCTTAAACTCAATGCAGGATCCATCCAATGTTGAAGGACAGGGCCAGGAACAGGACATGGAGTGAGGCAGTGGCTACCCAAAATCTAAGTTCAATGATACGGTAAGTGCTTATTAGGATCCTCTTCCAGTATTACATGCTGGAATACTTCCAGGAACAATACGAATGTAAAATACCTTTCACTAGACAGATCTTCATAGATCAAGCACATTCTACCAACCATACTGGGTTACTGAAAACTGCTAACATTATAATTCTTGTCTTCTCTACTAGAGATGATTGCTTGGACACTTGAAATCCCACATGCTGCCACATTATTGATCACTTGACAAAGAACAAGGAAAACATACAGCCTCATTCCTTCAAATATTTTTAGAAATAATGAACAGTATGCTACAAATTTGTAAACAAATATTAAGATATCTATGAATCTGTAGCAGAAGCATTAGACAAAGTTTGATACCAGACCCATGTCTGGCCAAGGTGTTGTTTATAACAGGTTGTGTAGGATAATAATAGCCAAAAGCCATGGCCGAAAATACAATTCAGTTTGTTTTAATCTTGGAACGCATTTGTGGTTCTTTAGAGCTGGTTTACTCTGAAAATAGTAACGTTTCATTTTTGCCACCTAACCCAGAAAAATATCAATAATTTCATTTTAAATAATAATTAACAAAGAATCCAGCAGGAATAGACAGTATTTATACACTTTAAAATTGAGAACATTTTTCTTAAAATTATAGTCAGGGAACATTGTTGACGTTTTGACAGAGGCTATGGTTTTATATTGGCTATGTATATGCCTTTGAATTAAGCTTATTGACACAAGGACTATCAGTAGAAATGTTATCAGTAGTATCAGTGAAACCACAATCTTGCTTTAACTTGTCTGTGCTTATAGATAAATGAGATTTGGTTGATTTGAATTTATTAATACAAATACATATTTTCCTGTTTTTCTTTTGGGAAACCTGTTTCCTCAAGTAATGAAAAAGCTGTTATAAAACTGTCAAGAAAAAGGTTTTTAATATTATTTTAGGGGTAAATTCTAGCATTAACTGCAGTAGTTGTGGGAGTCATAGATAAAGAAGTAAGCATGCCTTAATGTTCTATTTTAGTGACAGGCTTTTAGGTTCTAAGTGTAGACAAACCCACTGTAAAGCAACTATTGATGTATACAGCTGTTGTGATATTTTCTTTACTTTTAAAATGTTTTCCAGTTTCCTTTTTCTAATTTTACATTTCCCCCATGTATTATTTCTATTTTTATCAAATAGATCCTATAACTGACTGTTGACTTGAAGTTCTTCTGTGCTTTGACTTCTGCAATCTCTAGAAGCATAGTGCCCTAACTAAGCCTTTGTCCCACTCAGTTGCTGTCTTATTTATTCTTTTGTTTGGTTGGTTTTGGTTTTGTTTTTACAAATGAACAGATAACTTTCCAGTATTTTGCACATCTTTCATCTTCCTTGAAAAGGCAATTACAGACTGAAAGATGATTGGAATGTAGGAAAATTCCTGCTGTATTCATGCAACTCATTTTTATTTCAGTTGTGGCCATAATGTTTCTCTCAAACGGTATTTAACTCTTACCGGATATCTACCATTTAAAGATTAAGGAGAAAAAAAATATTTAATGTGAAATCTTAGTTGGATAATTGCATTTTATTCAGTTAGTGTAAAAGGTTTTGTTACAACCTCTTTATCTTAAAAATGAAGTAATTTTACCTGCTACATAATGTGTGTAACATTTTACAAAGTGAATACTAATTATGGTTTATTTGAAATACAATTGATCAATGGAATCTCTGGAGTATCTTTGATTCAGAGGTGGGGGAAAAGGTTAGATGAGGAGCTCTCAGCCCTCTTTAAATATGAAGTTTAAAAAGCTTGACACAGTCTCTATAAAGTTTGGAAAATACTTCACTGCAAAGTTTCCTCCCGTTATTGATAAAAACCACACAATCCTTATTCCACTGGCTATTGAATCATCCTTACTGTCATAGTCCATTACCCACTTATGCGAAATGAAAAGAGGGAGCTATAATAAGTGGTGGATGTTAACAGCAGTTCTTTGTTTTTCCATCAGACTCAGAAAAATCTACAAAGAATACTGGCAAGAGAGATCTACCAGCAGGATGATCCTTCATAAAGACTGGTTTTCTTCCATATATCTATTATACATCTAGATAGTTATACAGGGAGATCCCCCCCTACCTTGCTTCTCTTTCTTTGCCTCTATGTAAGAAGCAAGATACATTCATACATGCATGTTAAACACATACGCTTATGCTATCTGCATTTAATGCAACAGCTTTGCGTAATTTTGAAACTGATACAAGATAAACTTGTAAATGATCTTCAATCTAAAAATTTGAGTACTACTGTGCTATTCTCTCTGCAGCCCTGTTGATTTCAGACAAATTTTCAGATCCTTCACAAAACCCATCAATGCTTGGTGGCATATTATGTTTTTTTGTTTGGTTGGTCGGTTGGCTTTTGTATGTTTGTTTGTTTGTTTTTAATGTATGACAAAGCTTGAATGAATCCAGGTTTCTATAGTCAAAACCCACATTTTTTTTCCAAAAATTTTCTATTATGTACAGCAGTGGGAGTAGTGCACTGTATGTACATTTTTATATTTGTTATTTTCCATTGAAAACAATAATACGTAATAATTATTGTTTACTTTTTTTTTAAATAGTGAGGCGTGAAGCTGTTTAAAGCTTATTTTTTGAATAAAGACATTGGAAATGACACCATCCCTTTTTCATTTAAAAAATGTGAAATTAGTATTTTCAATATAATCTTCAAAGTCTCTTTTAAGTAATGGCTTGGGGTAGTACATATTTGGTGTCAGATGATGCCTACTGCTATGGTAGTATTGAGGAGATTATAGAGGGAAGAAATGAACTTTGTCCATTTCACATACTCAGAAAGAACTAGAATAGAAACGAGATGTGAAACTCTACTGAGAAAGACATTTTTTGAAAGCAGGAAATAAATTATGTCATCAATGACATATGATGGTGTGTCTTGCCAAAAATAATTTTTCAGTAGGAAAATGTACTTTTTTTCTTTTTTTTGAATTATTTCTCTTTTTTTAGTAGAAAAGTTTTGCGGTGTTTGTTTGAATTACCATAACCTTGAATCTCTAGTTCTGACTTCATAGTAAGTACACTGGAGGCTTATCCATTTATTGCAGCTAATCTTTCTTCCAACCTGAATGTTGAGCACAGATTATATAGAAGCACTGCTTACACGAAAATAAATAATTTTTTCAACTGATTACTTTATTGACCTTATCACCAAGCTTTTATTCTCACTGGTGCCTGTAAGATGTATAAAACAGACTTTGCTTGTTTTGTTTGTGAATAATTAATACTTTAACACTCACATTTTTAAGTTATAATCCCAATGATAGTAGAAAATGTGTTCATTCCCTAATTTGGCATGTGGATTTGATAGATATCAATCTGCTTTCAAGAGAGCTATAATGTTAGAGACAATCATGCTGTATTTTTTGATATTTAATATGTTGTCTTTACCCTGCCCTTCTACTTACTCTGGCAAAGAGCTAACACCAATGGAATTGCCTGGCAACAGTGTGACCCCCATGCAAAATACTGGCATGTATTTTTTCCTATAATACCATCTGGATCCTAATAATTTTAGCTTATTTTCCTGGCTATTATCTTGGCATGCTTAGCTGTTGGATGTACTCTCATGGTGGATTTGCTTAAAAGGACAGCTGAGGGTCAGGCAGCTGATTTCCTCTCTTGTGTGTCCAAACATCAATTTTGTTTGATAGGATCCTGTGTGTGAATAGCTTCTCTTCTATTCACGTGCTAAAAAGCTTTTGGACAAAGAGTATTTCTAAGACACTTGATATCAAGGCCTCAGTTCTCTTTAACCTCCATCAGAAGAAACTGTCAGCACTATATCTGCTATGTTTAGGAGCACAAAAAAGACAAAAGAATTCATTATTATACTATGTATGTATGTTTTGTCATTAAATTGGTACATACTGCCAAATGTAGCAGATACTTCTCTAAGGAAGAGTATTCAATGCAGATATTTCCATGTCTATATTTGTTAAAGTAAAATTGTAGTTTGATTCTGAACTCTCATTTTGTTGATGACAGACTTAAGTGCTTTCCAGTGAATTCCCTTAGTGGAAATCAAATCACAATAGGTCTAAAGTAATGCATGTGTTTTGCAACCTTCAATGCACATAGCCTTTTCTCTGTCAGCAGCATTTTCTGTTGCTTGGATCAGAAATTCTGAAATTGTTTTTCTCTCAGTCACTATTGTCATTGCTGTTATTATTTATACTGTAACAACACCCAGAGGTCACTACCACAATGTTAGTCAGTGTCAAGATGTGTAGTACTACATGATGCATGTTCTGCAGTATTGAGAACTGAAGAGACAAGGAACAGAGGGCTCAGGGGACATTGCAGACTGATGATAAACATGGATAGTGATCTTATTAACTTCCTTTTCCTTCTGGCTCCAC
Organism: Caloenas nicobarica; assembly: GCF_036013445.1. Taxonomy (NCBI): domain Eukaryota; kingdom Metazoa; phylum Chordata; class Aves; order Columbiformes; family Columbidae; genus Caloenas; species Caloenas nicobarica. Next base: position 122,695,476 of record NC_088246.1, on the reverse strand, counting down.
AGAAAGCAACACTGTGAAAAGCACAGGAAGAAACAGAAAAAATAAGTATGCCATCTTCCATATGTGTATGCCATACCTATATATACTTAGTTGTGTATTTGTGTATGCATGTACGTGCAAACATACATATATATGCCTATACACACACATCATAGAATCATAGAGTCATTTCGGTTGGAAGAGATCCTCAGGATCACCAAGACCAACCATAAACTAACTCTAGCACTAAACCATGTCCCTAAGTACCTCATCTACATGCCTTTTAAACACCTCCAGGAATGGTGACTCCCTCGCTTCCCTGGGCAGCCTGTTCCAATGCCTGACAACCCTTTCTGTGAAGCATTTTTTCCTCATATCCAGTCTAAACCTCCCCTAGCACAACTTGAAGCCATTTCCTCTTGTACTACCACTTGCTACTTGGGAGAAGAGATCAACACCCTCCATGCTACAACCTCCTTTCAGGTAGTTGTAGACAGTGATAAGGTCTCCCCTCAGCCTCCTTTTCTCCAGGCTGAACAGCCCCAGTTCCCTCAACTGCTCCTCATCAGACTTGTGCTCCAGACCCCTCACCAGCTCATTGCCCTTCTCTATACTCTCTCCAGCACCTCAATGTCTTTCTTATGATGATGGGCCCAACACTGAACACAGGATTCAAGATGGGGCCTCACCAGCACCAAGTAAAGTGGCACGATCACTTTCTCTAGTCCTGCTGACCACACTATTCCTGATACAAACGAGGATGCTGTTGGCCTTTTTGGCCACCTGGGCACACTGCTGGCTCATATTCAGCCGGCTGTCAATCAGCACCCCCAGATCCCTTTCTGCCAAGCAGCTTTCCAGCCACTCTTCCTGGAGTGTGTTGCACTGCATGGGGTTGCTGTGACCCAAGTGCAGGACCTGGCACTTGGCCTTGTTAAACCTCATACAACTGGCCTCAGCCCAATGATCTGGCTGGTCCAGGTCCCTCTGGATGGCCTTCCTACCCTCCAGCATATCAACACTCCCACCTAATTTGGTGTTGTCTGCAAACTTACTAAGGGTGCACTCAATCCCCTCATCCAGATCATTGATAAAGAGATTAAACATGTAAATTTTATAATCATATTTAGTAAAGTTCAGCAAAAATACACATATAGGTTTTCACTTCCAGGCAACCAGTGGAAATCTTTCAGGAAATTGTTCTTGAAATAATATTTAGAATAAAATGGTACGGGAGCATCACAAAATTATTTGTGAAAGTCATTAATTCAATACTCAGTGGATAATGTGAATAGTAATAGAACAGGTATTTGTGAAGTGGGAAACCAGATTCTTAGCCCTGTGCCACTGTATAAATCAAGAGTTTTAATGCAAAGAATAGAAGCAAAATACTTCCACAGTAATCTGAAAGTGAAGAAAAGAAGCTTAAATTTGTTATACAAGAAAAAAATAATTTCTAGGTATGTATTTAGATTGGTAAACTGTGGTGTGACTGACAAGATGATTTTAGGATTTTTTTCTTTGTTCGTTAGTAGCTAATAGATCGGAGTAATAAAAGGAGAGAGAGATAAGAGGAGGTTGCAGCAACTGAAATGAAAGACCTAACCTTCATGATTGTCTGGGAAAAAAAGCATTTTCTGAAGATTATTTTGGTGTATTTTAACATAAAATAATTTGATCTGCTTAGAACTGATCTGGAGATAAAACATAAGGCAAGCAGCAAACACAGACTGTGGAAGTAAAGGTGAACTACAAAAACAGGGCAAATGCTCAGGAAGACAATTCATATTGGAAAGCAGGGATAATCAATAGAACAGACAGCTTGGACATGTACGTTGCCCAAGGTACAAACCAGTGGTACAACAGAAGAATAAGAGCAAATGCAGGAGCTCAGTCACAACCTACTTGCTCTTTCAACAGTCAAGAGACTCCAGATACACCTGACTGGTAATGGAGAAAGTGGACTTTTTGGGCCTTCACTTGCTGACAGAGAGAGACAAGAGGCATCTGCAGAGTGGAAATTAGAGACAGAATCCAACCAAGATTAACACATAAAGGAAGAAAGAGAGAACAAAAGCTGATGACCTGGAAATGCAGATGAAGGAAGAAGATGCTTCTCTGGCAATGGGCACCAGAACAATGCAGTCAAAGGGAAAGCCAGGATTGGGTCAGTTTACCATTCATTTGATGACAGGGACATGATTTAGTGACCTGAGACAGTCATAGGTGGAAGATAAAGAAATGTGAACTACTGAGATTTGTTCTAAAAAATAATTAGATTACAGCGCTTTTTTTGACTCTGCTATCTACAAAGAGTTGCTGCAGTGTGTAGTGGCAATGGCCACTACTGTGGGTGCTTTTTAATTCTTAAAGTCTTTTGTTATTGTGGTAGTTCTTGTAGGCAGAACTTGTTGATTTTTGTTCTAAGGCATTATGTTGTAACAGTCATTACTTGTCTAGAGGTGACACCAATCTCTTGGAAAGCACTTGGGGGCTATCAGCATAAGAACAATAAAGGACCTTTATTTGATATAAACCATGATCTGTTGACAATAACTCTGTGTAACAGAGACCTCTTTCCTGCAGAGCCTACAGCCAACTCCTTGAAGTAATTCAGCAGAGAAAGCATTAAGTTCTAACAGTTACTCTGTTAGTTTCACACTGTGATCCATCTGTGCAGGTTTTCTTTCTGCTTTGTGAAGCTGCTTCTTTCCTATTGATAAGTTGTTTGGTGATCTTGCAAGGATACTTGATCTAATTCACTTTCACTTGGCTTTGCCTCCAACAATTTTCCTTCCTTTTTTTTCTCCCTTGGTAAAAACAAAACATCTTTCATCCATACACAAATACACCAAAATTGTCAAGCTGAAATTAAGAAAATACACTTTTAAAACCACAGATATTTACAAATACACATACTAATTTTATAAGATTGTTCTGTGACATAATTCAGCTGTGGTTGTGGAAAAGGCAGATGAAAGAAATCATTAAAGTGTTGTCAAAAAACCCCAAAGTTGCAAGCTTACTTCATAATGCCAACAGGGGGTGAAATGGGTGGATTTGTCTAAGATATGGAACAAGATGTCCTATTAAATCACAATTAATAATGCTAAGATAAAAGGCTGAATGAATTATGAAACAACTTGCTGACAGTTTTATTAAAGTTGTTAATGGAGCTGTAAAATGAGCTAGTTCTAGCTCTTAAGGAGTGCCTCTTTTATCCTAATTCAGTAGATTAGACAGTGAGCTTCTGTGTTTCCAGAGGCCGTGGATGATGCACATACTGGTGAAGCAGGCACTGAATAATGTAATACTTGGAAGAATTTAATTGCCTGGTTAAATGGCTGTAATAAAACATCATGTGCCTTGATACAAGCAGAAGTTGAGAAACTATCTTCCCACTGAGCACGGCACTGGTAAAACTGCTGCCAGAACAAGGAGTCCAAGTTTATTAGTCCCAATTCATGGAAGTTTCACATTAAAACATAGTGCATGTGCTAGAAAACAAGTCTTATCATCAAAGCTTATACAGCTCAGTTGGTTTTGCTCATTAACAGAGTATTAACTTCTTGTAGTTACATACACAAGGGAATTATATCCCCGAGTAGGAGAAAGTGGGCTTCTAATCCAAGGAATATAAACTGAAATCAGGAAAATGCAATCTGGAACAAGGTCCCAGTGCCCAATTAATGAAGTTAATTAATAATAGAGCAGTTTGGGAAATGTGGTGGGAGAAGCTTTCTTCATTACTGCCTCTAAGAACAGTCTGCATTTTCTGACAACTGAAGGTAAACTTGGCTTCTATGAGGAATTCTCTATCTTCTGTTGTAGTCAGGGAGCCTAGACATTCTGGAGGTTTTCTCTTCATTGTTGTTGATCCACAGCCTTAGCCCTACAGTACTGAACTACTCCACTTAAGTGTATTCTCTGCAAACACCATGAGACTGCAAAAGAGGGGGAAAAATGTCTGGCCAAAGAGAAAAAAAAAAAAAAATCCTAAATCCTGTGGATTATTCTAGCCATCCACTTCCTTCAAAATAAGAGCTTCTGAATTGCTCTTATTCTTATTGTACTCACAAAGCTATTAAAGTAAGGATTAAAGTAAAGTCTCATGTTTCAGAATTTCAGCTAGTCATACTCTAAAGGTCAGGAAGGGTTCTTTCTTCCGCCTGGCTACCTGTTTTATTTACTTTTGACCCTCCTTCGTCTGAATAAGAGAGTAACATGAAGGGTTCACTTTGTAACATCTGACAGACAAGGGGGAATATCTCTATCTGAGATGCTGATAATTATAGCCCTGGCTTTCTGCCCTATCACCCATCCACAGATATAGGAGCATCAATTGCAACATCACATTTTTAGATAAACCATCCCTGGTTTTAGTAATCTGCAAAATGTTGTACTTTTAACTGTGGAAATTTAAAAGCTGATTGACAAACAGGTCAGGCATCCATGTGTGGAGTGTAGAGGGGACAGCAGGGAGAGTAACCTTGTCAGCCACCACAGGCGAAGCATCCCTTGCTTATCAGACACCCTTCGATTCCTTGCTGCTGTGTTTTGCTCCCAGGATCTAGGTCAACTGACTGACAGACTTGAGGTCAAGGAGGAATAATTTATTAACACTCAAGGCTGACTTTATTTTTCATCGGGAAAAAAAAAAGTCTTTATGTAGTCCCAGACTAAATAATAGTTTGTCAGATTGAGACATCTTGTATAACAGAAAAGTCAATGACATTGCAAATTATTCTCTGTGTGTTCAGAATAGGTCATACAGTACAAGTTTTTGAAACATCAGCAATAAAAAATTTCTTTGAGAGATTCATTATTTCTATGCTGTGAAATATAGGGTGTTTCAAAAAGATGGACTCAATTTGAAATCATACTGCTTTGAAATTGGGTCCATCTTTTTAAAACATCTTTTACAGTCAGGTGTACAAAGAATTTGGTTTGTACAGCAGAAAAATATTTTCCTGTGGTCTTTCAATTGTTTTTTTGAAAGAAAAAGCCCAATTCCTTCTTTTCTCCATCCTTTCATTGTATATTACAAGCATTTGCTCTGGTTTACTGTTCTTTCTGAAAGGAAATTAAAGTTATCTCTGAACTGTTGCATTATTCAAACAAGTTTATCCAGTGTTAAATATCCTATCTGATTTCCAATTTTACTTTGAAATTACCTGCTCAAAGTCAATGATATCAATTATTCTCATGTAAATTTGTTTTTCGGAATCAAGTATTACAGGTATCTTTGAGACCTGCAGTGAGCAGCAGCTAGCATTCATTATAGCTGTTGGGAAAAAAAATAAAGATTTTAAATTATAAAATATGTGTGTTCATTGTGTTTCTCAGTTGAATTCACAGTTCTTACTACTACCAAATTGTATGGCTCAAAGATATGAATGACTCATAAAATTCTGTAACAGTACTCTTCATAGGCCAAGCACTATGCTAGACATATTTAATCAATTCTTGATTACTTAATGGAATTCAGAGCCATTTTTTTCCCTACTGTGTTGGGAATGTTAACTCCTTAATTATGTACTTACCTAATCCTCTGCATTTTAAAAACTTCATAATTAAGCATCTTTCTGATATTCAACACATGCTCACATAAGGAATATTTTCATCAAATCCATAATTAGAGACTTTTAAATATGTATCATATTAATCATTTTAATGAAGGATCTCACAAAGACTCTGAAAGAAGAAAAGTCTACTCCACACAGCTTCTTTTTAAAGTCCAAATTCATTAAGGAGGTGAGGTAGTACCTACCAGTGATGCCTTATCTGAAAAGATGGGCCAAGAAGGAAGAGAGCTGTGAACAGATGGAAGGGTGCGAGCTTTCTACCACACTGTAATAGCACTGTAAGTGTCTTACGATTGGAATTTGTGACGAAGAAGAGGAAGAAGGGAGAGAACAGGATTAGTAATTTACTTGGAAGCACTACTCTATTGAAACTGAGGGGAGGATATAATGGACACATACACACTCCTGTTGCTGATTTTAAGAAGGTAAATGCAGAAATATGTAGCTCAGATCTCACAGAAAACCATGCAGTTGTGTATACATGTATGACTGTTTTCATTTTTTTATAGTGATCTTTAATTACACTTTCTCCATTTCTTAATGTTTGATATTGGAAGAGTGCTTTAATTCTTTTAGGGCATAAATAATAGTAAAATGATTCAACAGAAAAGCAGCAACTAAATGTATTTCATAAGTCACAAAGAGTGTGTACCAAGGGATTGTCTTTTGCCAGAAGACAAATCAGATTGAAAGTTATTCATGAAGAAATTTCAAGTTTATCTTTGCTGCTGGAGAAAGAATGCATTTTAAAACTCATTTAGAAGTTAAAGTTCTGAGAAAAGGACATGCTGAGGACCAAAGCTACCACTGACTTGAAATGAACCTCAGCACTTTTAATTAAGCCTGCAGGAGTTTCAGCATCACCCTCTGATGCCTTCTGTTTAATTCCCTTCAACAGGAGATAAGAGCCTAGATACCCTGAGGACCTGGGTCTCAGCAATCCGTACAATCACATCCTGTTTCTGAATCTTTGAAGCTTACGAGGGCTGTATCACAGTGGCATTTATGCATACAAGTTTCTGCTGGTATTACTAGACAATTGGGAACTTATCTTTAAACAGACTACACTAGGGATGTATATGTCTAACTAAGCTAGCCACCCTGGGCTCTTATGAAGAGAATGTGGGTCCTTCCAGCACATCTGTCTTGACAGTTCACATCAGAAATCACTGAGTGCTTCACACTCTGAGTTCACCTGGAAGTAGGTGAGACAGTTCCCAGTTAAGCATGCTGCTTAACTTGCTTTAGCAGTTAGGACTGTTCAGCAGGAGCAACTACAGAAATAATGGAATAATTTGAGGTATTGTTTTTCACTTAATTTTCTGGGGATTTTTCTCCTCTTTTTCTCAGAGGAAAGATGGGCCTTTTCTGCCTGTGTCTTTTGTTTAACATTAATTTTTATTGTGCTTTTTATTATTACTTTTTCTTCCAAAGAGTAACATTTACTTCACATTTTCATCATTCACCAGAGAGAAAAATAGGGTTAAAACTGAAAACCACATCATGAAAAGAGGGAAGTTGTAATATTGGACTTGCTAGTGTGAAATGTAAATGTATTTCTATTTCCTTGGCATGTTTATTCAGGCAGTGATCTCAGCACATCATTCACTGGCACAGATCAGTATGCCTCTTTCTCAATAGAATGCACATATTCTCTGTCTATATATAGACACACACAAAATAAGTAGACGGAAGAAAATGAGATAAGTGAATTTATTTTGAGTTTTTCATTATGCCACTGCTCTTTCTCACAACTTGAACAGCTGACAATATACTGTGAATAAGTGGAAGCATATTCTGTGATATTGAAATCCAAATGAAAAACTACCCTAAACAACATATACTTTGACAGCCAAGTCACCTGGAACATTTGCAGGACACAGTGATGAAATGTGCAGGTATCAAGAAGTTCCAACAAAGCAACAAACGTGTTCCCTCTTTCAATACTTGTGCTGTATAAATACTTAAAGAAAGTATTTCTTTTTGCTAATATTTTTCATCCATGTGGATCAGTTTGTGAATATCTCCTACTTCTGTTCTCATTCATTATATTTTTAATTTTTTAAAAAGTATTTCTATCTGTTTCTAGACTTCTAACCTATTTCCATATACTTATGTTTTATTTTCAGCTGTTGTAATATTTGGGTTTTAGCTACAGTAAAATCCAGCTATTTCTCAGTTGCTTCTACCCTCAACAAAACTGGTTTTCATATTTTACTGTACTGAGAGGACTTGTAAAAATGGTCCCTCTTCTAGGGTGGTACCTTGATAGCATAGTCTCTGGACCCCTGACTGCCAGCAGACAACTTCTGAGGTTCTATGAGACACCACTTAGAAAAGAAAGAGTCTCTTGCCAGTAAGGTTGTGCTGTGATCTTTCCAGGGACTGAAATGAGGCTGATCTGGATCATCCTTGTCTTTCTTGAAATGGACATAATTCAGACTTTATTATTGCCAGGGATTTCCCTTGATCACTGTGATTTATTCTGATTGGGATGCTCTTCAAACAACCTTACATGAATATCATGCAGCCTTGGGGATCTGAGTGCACACAGCCTCTCTAGGGACCCTCTATTTTCTGTCACTAGGTCATTGTTTCCATTCAGCAGGTCTACATTGTCTTTAAATACAAAAAGTTTCAAATATACATGACTGCTACAGCAGTGACACGAAGCACAGAAACAGCATAGATATTCAATTCATTTGACCTCTGATCAATACATCAAACTTCGAAAAGGGCTTATCAGAATATTTGATGTTTTTTTCTTCTTACTCAGTGCTAAGGTTTTGTGAGGTCTGAGAAGATTTGTGGAACATTACATTTTGAATGGAAAGTAAAGTTCACTTTCCGAGTGGAAAACACATTTTAGGGGGAAAAAAAATCTTGAAACCTATGTCTTCCAGATCTGAGGGAAGACATGTTATTGTTTTGATGGTATACAAGGGAATAAAAAATATAAAATCCATGAAGTGAGCCTTCTCTTTTTCAGACAGTAGTGGTAAGCATCTGCAAAGACCAATCTTAAGCTGTATATGTAAAGAATATAAAACATGCTGTTGCAGACTGTGAATAACAGATTTGAAATGTTGATGCATTTAGGATTAGATGGCTAATTAGTTTGAAAAGAAATATGTAAAGTGCTCTTCTATTCCTAAGGCAGTATCATGCTCACTCAGTTCTCACATTTTCTCTCCTGGGTGGGAACTTCAGTTTTAGTTTCTGAGAAGATTTTACTTATTACTCTTTTTCAACATGTCTGAACAGCATCTGTTACTTGTGGAGCAAAACAGCTCAAAGAGGACATTTCCACATCACTATATCTAAAAATGAAGAATCCTTTACAGAAGGATGAATTTTGGCATATAATTGATTTGTTTTTCAACACTTATAGTTTCTACGCTATTATGATAGGGAGGAAGTTCTCTTAGGATAGCAGAATTTCCAAACTTCCTGCCAATCATAGACAGATATAAGAAAGTGAATTTGATAGCCATAATTTGTGTTTTCTGGTCACAGTGACAAATCTGGGGCACTCCTAGCTTATAATGTGAAGTAATTGGAGAAAATTAGGTTTCTCCAGTGCTGGAAGCATTGGTTCCACTTCAAGAATCCCCTTCTTCTCATTAGGATTTAAAGGATCCTACCTGTTTTTACTTCAAACTTATTGCCTTTAGCTGCTTCCTCCCATTAGTCATGTAATTCAATACTGATAATCTTTCATTTCTCCATGAAATGGTTGAGAAAATTCCAGAATAAAGAAAGCAGATGGTTTACTGTTGACAAAATTAATGTTACAATATCAAACCTAGAATTTGAACTAGAGATGACAAAGCAAGTGGAACACGTCTGTTTTTCCGGTTCTGCCCTACAGTTTGTCTTTATGTTTTTCCATTAACATAGTGTTTGGGTTATATGCAGTGAGTGATGCTAAACACTTATTTCCAGCACAATTTATATTCATTATCTTTCTGGTGCCTGTGTTGAACCAATTTCTGGCAGTGGGCAAGGTAGCATCACAAGTAGAATTAAGTTAGCCGAATGGGAAATGCTGTCCTAGGCAGCTACTGGTAAAAGACAAGATGAAAGAGAGAGGAGAGAGGAAATTCATATAAACAACATTAAAATGTAATGGAGATAAGATGGCTGTCCTGGGTCATTGAGGGGGGGCAACGAGAGGAGGTGGTCTGAGTCAGGTGACCACAAATTGACCAATGGGAGTATTCCATCCCATTCATGACTTCCTGGATTTAAAAGGTGGACCCGAAGGACTGTCTCTCTTCTGCTGGGTCACCTGCTCCTTTGCTTCGTCTCTGTGTTTTTCTGCTGTCCCTGCAAGCTGAGGCCTTGTGGCTGTCCCTGCAAGCTGAGGCCTCGTGACAAACTGAATCTAGTTCTGGCTGGCTGAAGGATCCTGCCGAAGCAGCTGCTGGGAATTGCAAGACTGGTTCTATAATATTTGTTCTGCTTTATTTTTCTCTATGTTTATTTAGTAGCGTTAGTAAAACATTTTCAAATTTTCCAGCTTTCTTCTCTCTGTTCTTCTTTTCCTTTCCTCTAAAAATCGCCTGTCCTTAGTGAAAAAGGGGGAGGAGAGGCGGGGCAGAAAACGGGAGGGGGGAAGAAGGTTAAGGAAAATACATCTGCTGTGGTTTTTGATTGTCTCCCCACGATCAAACCGTGACAGATAATTGGTGGAGAATGCGGGCAAAACTGGAGCTCAAGAAATAGTTAATATTTTGGCACTAAAAAGGGGCAGGGCCGCCCCCGCCTGGCGCATTTCTCTTTGTCTGGCGGCCACGTGTTTGTGCTCAGCGTTGCGCGGCGCGGCCACGAGGTGGCGCTGCCTGCCGTGTCTTTGTGGGCGACTCGGCACAGCCACGTGGTGCGGCTCAGCTCGGCACAACCACGTGGTGCGGCTTGGCTCGGCGTGAAATTTGGAGATCGTTTGGCTCTTAAAAGTGGTCAGACGTACCTTTCAATTTACTTGGCATGGTGCCTACTCATAGAATTATAAAACTTGCGGGTCTGAGTGCTTAGGATATTATTTAGTGGTATTAAGGCAGAAGTGAATTACATTGGTTTGAAAATGCTGTGGTATAATGTGTATCAGTTATTTTCTACTTTATGGACTGCAATACCCTATTTATGTTGGGTGTTTCTTGGGAATAGAATCTTACCTTATATCACAACAAAGAACTGGACAATGCTTATGATTGTACTGTGTGGTTTGGCATTGGCTTACTTTATGATATTGCAACCGATAATGAGTTTCTATTCATTTCTGCTTTACTTTGAGAAACCTTCGAGAGAGATAAAACCCAGCTATGTGTTTGCTAAATGGGCTAGCGAATCTTTAGAAAGGTTGACTAACCATACTTTCGCCTTCTCGTTAGAGCAGATTACCAACTTTTTTGAGTGCTTTGAATATCCGTGGAGTTTTGATAGAACTATAACAGTGTTCTCTGCCATGACAAATTTGCTAGTATTAATACTAGTGTTAAGAGAAATTAGATTAAATTGGAAGTTTATGTCCCTTTTGAGCAAAGAGAGTTGCACGGTGTCTGTTGAAGCTGGAAGGGCAGCTGAAGCTGCAGCTGCAGCCACCACGCCCCCAGTCACAGACACCACGGCTACACAGGCTCAAGTTTCTTCCTCGACTGCAGATGATGTTGCTTGTCCAAAGGCTAACAGGGCCCCTCCTTCCTCAAACACGGGGCATGGTTGCTGTTGCAACAATAACAACCCTTGTGATAACGGTGAGCCCATATCAGCATTAGTTGCCGGTTGTAAGAAAGTCACTAGAAAGGCTACTCGTACTGCAGATGATGGCAACAGGCCAGACTCATCCCAAGGGGCATCATCAAGGGAGGAAGTGACCACTACTCAGTCCTTTTCTCCAGGTGAGCTGAGAGATCTGCGAAAAGACTATAGTCGTCGTGATGGAGAGAATATTGTAACCTGGATACTCCGATGCTGGGATAATGAGGCTGAAATGATAGAACTGGAGGGTGGAGAAGCAAAACAGCTGGGATCTCTATCAAAGGATTCCACCCTTGATAGGGCAATTGCAAGTGAGCACAACTCCACTACCCGACTCCTGACAGCTATGAAAACAAGATTTCGTCACAAGGATGATTGTCAGTGCACATCAGGGAAATGGAATACTATGGAGAGAGATATCCAGTTCCTGAGAGAATTAGCCGTGTGAGAGATCATCTATTTTGGGCCGAACAGCCAAGAGGGATAGACCCAGATAGAATCGAGTGCACACGATCTATGTGGCGCAGATTAGTACAAAGTGCGCCACCTTCATATGCTAAGTCATTGGCAAGAATGGTCTTGTCAACTGGTGGTAGACAAAGTGTTTCTGACATGATTGAGCAGCTCCGGGAATTTGAGGACAGCCTTGCTGGTTCTCTACGGGCTTGTGTCTCTGCTGTGGAGAAACTGTGTGAAAAATCTGATGACCAGTTTGAAAAGCTTTTGCAAGAAATCAAAGTACTCAGAGAAGACACACATGCTTCACGAACCAATGTTGCAGCTATTAGGAGAAGGTGCTTCCAATCTCTGGAGAGAGAACAGAGGCAGACCAGCACCAGAAGTTCACTATGGTCCTTCCTATGTGAGCAGGGAGAAGATATGAATAAGTGGCATAAAAGATCTACTTCAGAACTTCAAGAACGAGTACATGAGTTAAAAGGGAAAACTCCTAGGAAACGGGCTGCCCCAGTTTACAGAAGGGACAGAAGAGATTCTGATGCTCATGAAGGAACCTCTAATTCACACTCAGAGACTGTGCAAGACAGAGATTAGTGGTGCCCTGCCTCCAGCCAGACGGAGGAAAGGGATAACAGAGTTTATTGGACTGTACAGATACGATGGCCTGGTACAATGCACCCCCAGGAGTACAAGGCTTTGGTGGACACTGGTGCTCAGTGCACGATAATTCCTTCAGATTATAAAGGAACGCAATCCATCAATATTTTTGGAGTGACTGGGGGATCCCAGGAACTGACTGTTGTAGAGGCTGAAATGAGCCTAACTGGAAAAAACTGGCAAAAGCATCCCATTGTGACTGGCCCAGATGCTCCATGCATCCTTGGCATAGACTACCTCAGGAGAGGGTATTTTAAGGACCCAAAAGGGTATAAGTGGGCATTTGGTATAGCATCTGTGGACACTGAGAAAATTGAACAGCTGTCTGATTTGTCTGGTCTTTCAGATGACCCTTCTGTTGTAGGACTGCTGATGGTTGATGATCAGCAGGTGCCAGTTGCTACCACGATGGTGCATCGTCGACAGTATCGCACCAACCGGGACTCTTTGATTCCTATTCAGAAATTGATTCGTCAACCAGAAAGCCAGGGTGTGATCAGTAAGACTCGCTCACCTATTAATAGCCCAATTTGGCCAGTGCGTAAGTCTAGTGATGAGTGGAGACTAACTGTAGACTATCATGGCCTGAATGAGGTTACACCACCATTGAGTGCTGCTGTACCTGATATGCTAGAACTGCAATTTGAACTGGAGTCAAAGGCAGCCAAGTGGTATGCCACCATTGACATTGCTAATGCATTTTTCTCTATCCCTTTAGCAGCAGAATGCAGGCCGCAGTTTGCTTTCACCTGGAGGGGCATCCAGTACACATGGAATCACTTGCCCCAGGGGTGGAAACACAGTCCTACCATCTGCCATGGACTGATCCAAACCACGCTGGAAGAAGGTAAAGCTCCAGAACACTTGCAGTATATTGATGACATCATCATTATGGGGTGACACAGAGAAAGAAGTCTTTGGGAAAGGTGAGAGAATAATTCATATTCTTTTGGATGCTGGTTTTTCCATGAAACGTAGTAAGGTCAAGGGACCTACACAAGAGATCCAGTTTTTAGGAATAAAATGGCAAGATGGTCGACGTCAGATCCCAATGGACGTGATCAACAACATTTCAGCTATGTCTCCACCTGCTAATAAGGAGACACAGACTTTCTTGGGTATTGTAGGTTTTTGGAGAATGCATATTCCCAACTACAGCCAGATTGTGAGCCCTCTCTATCGAGTGACTCATAAAAAGAACCAATTTGAGTGGGGACCAGAACAACAACAAGCCTTTGAACAAATTAAGCGTGAGATAACTCATGCGGTGGCCCTTGGACCAGTTCGGACTGGACTAGATGTTAAAAATGTGCTCTACACTGCGGCCGGAGATAATGGTCCTACCTGGAGCCTCTGGCAGAAAGCACCAGGAGAAACCCGAGGTCGACCCTTAGGATTTTGGAGTCGAGGATACAAAAGATCGGAGGCCAATTATACTCCAACTGAAAAGGAAATACTTGCAGCTTATGAGGGAGTCCGAGCAGCTTCAGAAGTGATTGGTACTGAAGCACAGCTCCTCCTGGCACCTCGACTGCCGGTGCTGAGCTGGATGTTTAAAGGGAAGGTTCCCTCCACACATCATGCAACCGATGCTACGTGGAGTAAATGGATTGCACTGATCACACAACGAGCTCAAATTGGGAGTCTCAATTGCCCAGGGATCTTAGAAGTAATTACGGACTGGCCAGAAAGTAAAGACTTTGGGATGTCCCCAGAGGAGGAGGAAGTAACACATGCTGAAGAAGCACCACCGTATAATACCCTTTCAGAGACTGAAAAGCGGTATGCCCTGTTCACAGATGGATCCTGCCATCTTGTAGGTAAACATCGAAGGTGGAAAGCTGCTGTGTGGAGTCCCATACGACGAGTCACAGAAGCCACTGAAGGACAAGGTGAATCTAGTCAGTTTGCAGAAGTGAAAGCCATCCAGTTGGCCTTGGACATTGCTGAACGAGAAAAGTGGCCAATACTTTATACTGACTCATGGATGGTGGCAAATGCCTTGTGGGGGTGGCTACAGCAATGGAAGAAAAACAACTGGCAACACAGAGGTAAACCCATTTGGGCTGCCACACTGTGGCAAGACATTGCTGCTCGGCTAGAGAGCCTGCCTGTGGAAGTTCGTCATGTAGATGCTCATGTGCCTAAAAGTCGAGCCACCGAGGAACATCGAAACAACCAACAAGCGGATCAAGCTGCTAAGATTCAAGTAGCTGAAGTGGATTTGGACTGGCAACATAAAGGTGAACTCTTCTTAGCAAAGTGGGCCCACGATGCTTCAGGGCATCAAGGTAGGGATGCAACCTATAAATGGGCTCGTGATCGAGGGGTGGACTTAACTATGGACACTATTTCACAAGTTATTCATGAATGTGAAACTTGCGCCGAAGTCAAACAAGCTAAAAGGTTAAAGCCTGTATGGTATGGGGGATGGTGGTTAAAGTATAAGTATGGAGAGGCTTGGCAGATTGATTATATTACACTTCCACAAGCTTGTTAGGGTAAGCGGTATGTACTTACAATGGTAGAAGCAACCACCAGACGGTTGGAAACGTATGCTGTACCCCATGCTACAGCCCGAAATACGATCTTGGGCCTTGAAAAGCAAGTCCTTTGGCGACATGGTACGCCAGAAAGAATTGAATCAGACAATGGTACTCATTTCAAAAACAGTCTTATAGACAACTGGGCCAAAGAACATGGTATTGAGTGCATTCCATATCATGCACCAGCTTCTGGGAAAATTGAAAGGTACAATGGTTTGTTAAAAACTACACTAAAAGCACTGGGTGGTGGAACCTTTAAAAATTGGGATTCACATTTAGCAAAAGCCACTTGGTTGGTCAACACTAGAGGATCAACTAATCGAGCCAGGCCTGCACAATCAGAAATTCTACATACCGTAGAAGGAGATAAAGTCCCTGTAGTACACATGAAAAATATGTTAGGAAAGACAGTTTGGGTCACTCCTACCTCAGGCAAAGGCAAGCCCATTCGTGGGATTGTTTTTGCCCAAGGTCCTGGTAGCACCTGGTGGGTGATGCTTAAAGATGGAGAAGTTCGATGTATACCTCAACGGGATTTGATTTTAGGTGAAAATAGTCAAGACTGAACTGCATGATGTTAATTTCCATACTAACAGTGTCTAATAAGTGTCTTTCAGATCAAGACAGTGGTGATGGAACCAGAGCTAGTTTCTTGGAGCGGTGCCTGACAACTTCTTCGAAGTTGATGTCTTTAACCCACAAACAGTGGTCATGAGATGTACTAGATGTGTGATAAGTGAACTTATATGAGTTTTTCCAAAGGATGGTCCATGGATTAAGAGAATGATGAGCTACACCTGCATATATATATGTGTATAGTTGTTGTAATTAATTAGATCGCATTGATGGATTGTATTTATTAGATTGTGTTGATGAGGTTTAAATATGCCGTGAATAGTATGTTGTAAGGGGTAGAATGTCCTGGGTCATTGAGGGGGGGCAATGAGAGGAGGTGGTCTGAGTCAGGTGACCACAAATTGACCAATGGGAGTATTCCATCCCATTCACGACTTCCTGGATTTAAAAGGCGGACCTGAAGGACTGTCTCTCTTCTGCTGGGTCACCTGCTCCTTTGCTTCGTCTCTGTGTTTTTCTGCTGTCCCTGCAAGCTGAGGCCTTGTGACAAACTGAATCTAGTTCTGGCTGGCTGAAGGATCCTGCCGAAGCAGCTGCTGGGAATTGCAAGACTGGTTCTATAATATTTGTTCTGCTTTATTTTTCTCTATGTTTATTTAGTAGCGTTAGTAAAACATTTTCAAATTTTCCAGCTTTCTTCTCTCTGTTCTTCTTTTCCTTTCCTCTAAAAATCACCTGTCCTTGGTGAAAAAGGGAGAGGGGAGGGGGGGTGGAAAACGGGAGGGGGGAAGAGGGTTAAGGAAAATACATCTGCCGCGGTTTTTGATTGTCTCCCCACGATCAAACCACGACAATGGCTGAATGGTCTAGAATGAAGGCTTCATGGTCTTTTAATAGGACTTTCTAAATACCACCACCAGATAGACAATTCAGTGCAGCCAATGGGAGTGCAGATAGTCAGGTCAAAAAACCAAATAACTGATTGCAAGTGTCTATAAGCAATTTGTTTGGGTTTTTTGCTCTCTGTCAAGTCTACTGCATTTTGAGAGTTAAGATCAAATGTCTTTAAGAGGTATTCCAGTGGTACCAATCATACACACACAGAGAGACACACATGAAAATCCATGTGGTGGGCTTTTCTCTGGGGCTGGTTCTGAAGAGGTGGGAACAGGACACCAGCTTCCTTGCTGTAGGCAGTATGGAAATTATTTACCTCTTATTCAAGACAACATTACTGTTTTAGCCTAATGACAGTCACTTTGCAATCTAGCCCAGTAATGAAACCCCTTAAAAATCATCATCGTGGTTTCCACAATGATTATTTGCCCTTTAATTATGTGACCTGTTACTGATGTAGTTTATTGGCATTACACATCCAATTGTGGTTACCTAAAAGGCTGCCCAATTTATTAACTGTGTTGATGGAATAACAGAATCACAGAATCACAGAAGGTTAGGGATTGGTAGGGACCTCAAAAGATCATCTAGTCCAATCCCCCTGCCGGAGCAGGAACACCTAGATGAGGCTACACAGGAAGGCGTCCAGGCGGGTTTTGAATGTCTCCAGAGAAGGACACTCCACAACCTCCCTGGGCAGCCTGTTCCAGTGTTCTGTTACCCTCACTGAGAAGAAGTCTCTTCTCAAGTTTAAGTGGAACCTCTTGTGTTCCAGTTTGAACCCATTACCCCTTGTCTTACCATTGGTTGTCACTGAGAAGAGCCTGGCTCCATCCTCGTGACACCCACCCTTTATATATTTATAAACATTAATGAGGTCACCCCTCAGTCTCCTCTTCTCCAAGCTAAAGAGACCCAGCTCCCTCAGCCTTTCCTCATAAGGGAGATGCTCCACTCCCTTTATCATCTTTGTGGCTCTGCGCTGGACTCTTTCCAGCAGTTCCCTTTCCTTCTTGAACTGAGGGGCCCAGAACTGGACACAATATTCCAGATGAGGTCTCACCAGGGCAGAGTAGAAGGGGAGGGAGAACCTCTCTCGACCTACTAACCATCCCCCTTCTAATACACCCCAGAATGCCATTGGCCTTCTTGGCCACAAGGGCACAGTGCTGGCTCATGGTCATCCTGCTGTCCACCAGGACCCCCAGGTCCCTTTCCCCTACACTGCTCTCTAATAGGTCATTCCCCAACCTATACTGGAACCTGGGGTTGTTCCTGCCCAGATGTAAGACTCTACAGTTGCCCTTGTTATATTTCATTACATTTTTCCCCACCCAACTCTCCAGCCTGTCCAGATCTTGCTGGATGGCAGCACAGCCTTCTGGTGTGTCAGCCACTCCTCCCAGCTTGGTGTCATCAGCAAACTTGCTCATAGTACACTCAATTCCCTCATCCAAGTCATTGATGAATATATTGAATAGTATTGGTCCCAGTACTGACCCTTGAGGCACTCCACTAGATACAGGCCTCCAGCCAGACTCCACCCCATTGACCACGACTTTCTGGCTTGTTTCCTTCAGCCAGTTTGCGGTCCACCTCACTACCCAGTCATCCAGTCCACACTTCCTCAGTTTTGCCGTGAGGATGCTGTGGGAGACGGTGTCAAATGCTTTACTGAAGTCAAGGTAGAGCACATCCACCGCTCTGCCATCATCTATCCACCTTGTTATGTCTTCATAAAAGGCTATGAGGTTGGTAAAGCATGACTTCCCCTTGGTGAAGCCATGTTGACTGCCCCTAATGACCCTCTTATCTTTGATATGCCTTGAGATGACACCAAGGATAAGTTGTTCCATCACTTTCCCAGGGATGGAGGTGAGGCTGGCGGGTCTATAGTTGCCCGGGTCCTCCTTCTTGCCCTTTTTGATGACCGGAGTGACATTTGCTTTCCTCCAGTCCTCAGGCATCTCCTCCGTTTCCCACAACTTAGCAAAGATGATGGAGAGTGGCCTAGCAATGACTTCAGCCAGCTCCCTCAGCACCCGTGCGTGCATCCCGTCTGGATCCATGGATTTATGGATGTCCGGATTGCTTAATTGCTCCCTAACCCAGTCCTCATCAACCAAGGCATTGGTTGATTGATTGGTTGATTGATTACTAAGTAATTACAAAATTACGTTAACTATTTTACCTTAGCACTGTTTACTGTGGCATTTACCCTAGAATTTTGTGAGGCTAATTCTCTGTTTTTCTTTGTTAATATTACAGCTAGGAAGTAGATCTATCACTTTGGTTTTTAAATAAGAGTGATAAAATTCATATATTCTGAGTCTTTTGCATCATCTGTTATGTTTGACCTCCATTTAGATAAGTACATCAAAAATTTCACTGGACAATATTGCTATTTCCACAGTGTGCCATGAGATGTCAGTGTTTCAGAATATTACTTTTGTCATAATCTACAATTAAAAACCCCACTCTGTGCTCTGCATTTTTTGAGGTTCAATGGGAGGGCAGTCATTTTTGATATTTTGGGACTAACAACATAAACTGATTAAATCAATCTCAACTAGAAATGGAAAAGAAGAAAAATAATATTAATAAAAAAGATCTAAGAGTTTCTCTAGAACCGCATTTCTATTTCTTATGCCAAAAATGGCACCTCGAGTAAATGTTTGTTCTCTTGTTCTGTCATGGGTACTTAGTCACTGGTTTTTTTTTGTAGAAATCTCCCTTTGTCAATTACAAACAGCACTTCGGCTCCTGGGTTTAGTGTGAGTCAACAGCTAAGTCAAGCCCAGGTCTGATGCTGCATATCTTGAGCAAGAACATACTCATAATCTGGATTTTTATAGCTGGGGAATTCATTTCCTCAGGTTGAAAGCCCATAGTAACTACCATAAAAATTCTGCAGTTTTCTGAATGGAAAAGTTTTATGTCAATGGGGCTGGGGAAAAAAAGGTAGGGTGAAAATGTGGCAATATGATCTTGCCAAGTTCTTGCCTAAAATTCAAATACATATATTTTGTAGCACAATGCCATTAAGTACTTTTCCCTCAGGCTTTAGTAACTTCACCTTCAGCTCTAAACCAGTTTCTTAAAGGGTAAAATATGCTATGAAATGTTCCAATTTGAGAGTAATTTCCCAGGTAGGTATACTCTTAATAGGTAGGTAAAGCTGTCACACAAGATGCAGTAAAGGATCAGGAACATTGGCTTTAAGATATGTTCATATTAGACCAGAGGCAGAATTTTTTTCAAAGGGAATATAAAACAAATGAGTATATATGGCGTATGATACACATGGAACCCATCATACCGTATTTATGGAAAGAAATAATGAAAAAACTGACAGTACTGACAAACGTGAGTCCAACGTGTGCCTGATAAGCCAAAACCACTAAAAGTAATTTACATGTCATCTTCTGGAAATAAAAGAAGTAAATATATTCAGCTACAGCTAGCTCTGGTAATGTGACCACTGCGAAGACACACTGGTTTTTCATAGAAGGGCTTTTTTAATGTGTACCATCTGGTATATAATCTCTCCCACAACCAAAAAGGCTGAAACCACCCACAAAAAAAAACCAAAACCAAACTAACAACAACAACCAAAACCAACCATCCAACCAAAAACCACCACCACCACCAAAAAGTAGCAGTCTTTCTGGTAATGATGAAAGGACTCCAAGTCATGAGTCTAGTGCCCTGGTTTTCATAGCATTCTGTTGCGTGAAAGCTACCACTGTCTTCTGCAGGAATGTTGTCATTTGTCATTCCCCCTTAGCACTTTGCTCCCACAATACAGATTTTAAAAGGCTCCCATAAGGGGACAGTGCTTGCCCTAGGTGCACAGTTACTTACCCAGTCACTGGCCCACAGCAGGTGGGGTGCATTGCCCTGATGCTTCTCCTGGACCAGGGTCTCACCTTCATTGTCTGAGGGCACCTCCTGACCTCTGAGTCCATAATTTCACTTTTTTTCTTCTGAAATGGGAACTCTATTGTGAGCACAGAATGAAAGAAAAGTAAAAATGAAAAGGAAAGGGAATAAAGAAACTACTTTAATCCATAATATCTGCTTATCTTATGTATCTGTCACTTCAAGTAACTGTTGTCAGGAGAAATGCTTAAAATTACTATATAGACATATTTCTTTATCTATGAAATTCACTAACGAAGATTTCCTGAGAGGTAATAGAATTTGTCTATATTCTACCCTCACAGAAAAATAAACCATAAACGGTTCAACAGACTCTGAAGCACCCTAAAGTGCTGTAATGATTGAAAATCAGCTAGGTTTATCTACAGAAGAAGAGTGCTCCAGCTCAGAAAGGAAAATATAATTAATTCAGCTAATCTGTTGCTTACCACAATCTACTGATGATCTAACATGCAAAACAAAATTGGGCTGAGATAGCCATCGTTGTTTGGATTTGCATCAAATATTTTCTTATTCAAACATTATTAAAAAAAGATTTTTACATGAATAAGTTTATTCTCTGGAGCATGTTCCCTGCTTTCACTGCTCACTAACAGCTGAGGGTTTTCATGGTCGATGTTTTCTGTCATTATAGTCAACACAAGTTAGCAAGGAATTGCAATGTCATAGAGGGTTGTACAATTTGAGTGTTCCAACCAACAACAGAAAACTATTGCACTCGAGGAAAAACAGGATTTTCACAAAGGCACTGTTAATATTGCAATAGCAGGAGACCAATAAGCAAACAAGTAATTTCAACGTTCACCATTGACTTATATAATACATACACGTACACCCATATAGATATAGGTATATACCTTTATACCACTCTGTACTTCCTATGTCAGAATGCTTCTCACAATGATTTTGGATAATTTATATCAGATGGTTTTCTATAGAAGAAAAACACCTTGAAATACTTGAAAATAAGCACTTTTTTCCCCTGTATTGATATTGTTGGACTCCCTGTGGCAGAGAAGAGTTATTCTTCAAACATGCAATTTACTGTCAAGCCCTAAGCAACAAGTGTTCAGCGAACTGCTTCTGCCCTAAAGCTCATGGGGAAAGGTTGCTTGGGTTTGAAACACTCTTAACATTTTTGGTATCTTTTTGTCAAGCATCGTATACAGTAAGAGCCCTGGTTTGACTTCTCTGGTATCTGTGAGACATCAGTATGTCATAGCTGCCTATCCTGAGGTGGCAGTGTCAGCGGTGTGCACTGAGTCCTGACCTCAGATGCACTATACACGTATTAGGAAATTTTGCATAATGGCCCTTGACATGAAGTGCTGTACTCCAATGTGCTATTTTGAAAATGTTTTCCAACAAACAATCAAAACTCTTCACCTGGAGACATTAGGTTGTAGATGTGTCTGCTAAGTAGAGCAGCTGAGGTAAAGTTTGTAACTTCCAAATTAAGTTCCAGCCCCAGCATCATTCTGGTGTTAACGATGAGTATTCATGATATCAAACCTTGATGGCTCCTTCTCATGGGTACCTTAGCTGCTTGTTGAACCTCGACACTTAATTTGTGACCCTGACATACATTCAGCTTAATGATAGCTCTACAGAAACAGCACAAACTCAAAAGCAGGATATAAAGTATTTTTTTCAACTTTATTCCTATACTGGGCATTTTGTCGGTTCCACCTACCTCCTACACTTACCTATGTAGAGGTAAACCTGTGACCATTTTCCATGCAGGAATTCAAAGTTTGTGTTATCCTGCCATTACTTGTACTCTCATTGCCACCGGAATGGCAAAGCTATAAATATATATAAAACTAGAGTTTGCAATCTCATGATATTTCAATAAATTTTCCTTCCCCAAAAGTTTTGGTAATTGTCCTGCATTTCGTCCATAGGGTGGATGAGTGTTGGGAGTAGAGGAATTCTCCAGTGGCATATTTTGACATGTCTAAAGTTGCAATTTGCCTACAGAGCTCAAAAAACCTGTTCTTTTTACTGTTCTGGGTGTTTTGCTGGTTAGGTAGACACTGAAGGTTGAAATGATTATAACCATGCTTTCACTGATATTACATTATTTTTATGATTACTATAAGTTCAAAATGAGTCACAAATAAACTTAACCAAAGAATTCATCACACGGTTTTATATTTGTACTAAACAAATAATTAGAGATGCTGATAAACATTTTCTTAAAGATATAGTCCATGTGCCTAATGACAAAGCATGTGTTTGCTGATTGTAGCTTCTAACTTTCTTCTTATTCAAGCTTACAGATTTTTTCTCAAGTATAAGAACACAGAGGATTTTCTTAGACTTTATTTCAAGTGTAAGTTCATCATTTTTTCAATGAAGTAATTAATTTTGGATCTGCTATTTTTTAGGAATTTTTAGGAATTTTTTTTTTTCTGGAAGGTAATTTCAAATGCCAGCATTTTTTAGTAGAAAGATTAAAATAAGTTTTATGAAATTTTTTATTCTAATGTTTTCAAAGAATATGTAACTTTTTTTTTTTAATTTTCTTTTCAGCAAATAATATTTAAAAACACTGAACATTCATTTCCCTCCATTCTACATTCACCTTCTGCTTTATGGGAGCTTTTCTAAGGCAGTAATCTTGGCTAGGATTTTATGGTGGACTAGCTCTTGTAATTCCCTCACAATTATAGCACCACAGAAAAAATATAGAAAGGTTATAGTGTCTTCCAGAAAGCCCACTCCAAAGACTAATATGAGGCCACACCTTCTTATTCCAGTTTCACCATTCTGAAAAAAACCTTCAGAGAACCCCAAAATATCTTAATCCTACTACATCTACTAAATTACTAATTGTTAGTTACTAAATTGCTAACTCCACTTAGATCTTTTTGTGCTGAAATTTCTACTGATTTTTTTTTGCTAAAACCTTCGTGCCTTCCACATTGAAATAAAGCTGCCTGTGAGTGAAGGAACGGCCTGCATCCCATTATGGCCATGAGCAACCTGCCTGCAGGTTGCAGGTAGACAAGCATACTGCTTTTCTGTGCTTTTAGGGTGGGAGGAGGGCATGTGGAGCTCTTGCTGTGTGAAACATAAGATTTTTCTGGAATATGTAAACAAATGATGAACATTCCTGGTCTGCTGCAAGTTGTATTATGTCTTCAGAAGTCATTCATGGCTCTCCATGACACAAGACCCCTGCCTCGTAGCTCCTTTCTGTCATGAGACACAGAATGATATGGGTTGGTAAGGTGATAGCACTGTAACAGCAACACACTGACTTTCCTTCCTGTCACATAAACAACAAATATAGGGGTCACTGGGGCCTTAGATGAGGGGGAGATCTTCTACCCCCATCTGGACCTATCAAACTGTGCTCCCAGGCATCAGCTGGAGGAAAGGGAAGGATGCTGAGGATAAACCTCTGCCACCTCTGATATCTGCCATGGATCTTGAGTCCTTAGATACATCTTTGAGTGCTTCGGTTCAGCTGGAGGATGGGTGTAGTGAGAGTTCAATGCGTACTTAGACCTCTCATACAGTTACAACTGTCTACCAGATTAGCTGGAGTTAATCAGGTGTTGTTATTGCTTATTGGCTCCATGAGCCTTGGTACCCAAACCAGCAATCCTATTGTTGATCGCTTTGATGCCTCTGACTTATGTCTTATTCTTCTCCCAAAAGCTCTTTATAAGAGTCCTAGGTCATGTTGATATCTTCGATTCTTTGATTGTTTCACAACGTGTTAGCCATACTGGGGAAAAAAAAATAAATTGTTGCTGCCTGCCTATTTTTACTGCCCTGATTTATGTTCAGCTTCAGCTATTAAAAAAAATTAATAATTTTTTTTGACCTTCACCTGAAACTGTATGACTTCCTGACCTGTGTATTTCCTTGACTGGAGCAATGGGAAGGGCAGAATACAGTGTTTTTATTGTCCGTCATCATGTTCCTTGATGAAGAGTTGCCTTTGGCTTTATGGGTAGCTATGCAGAGAGCTTGACCACTGAGTCCTTTGTGGACGGGAGAGTGACAATATTTTGGGAATAGAATTTGCAGCTGAGATCCACAAACATAAAATACAGGAAAAAAAAAAAAGAAAACAATACAGCTTGTCTCAAAAAATGAAATAAAATTTTATTATTAAAATAAAAATAAGAAGTAGAAAGTACTATGGGGGGAAGAAATGAGAAAATACATAAAGCTTAAACATAGTCTTTCTTGTGTGTGTTTGAGCATGTTTGTAGATTCCTGTAGCCACTGCTGTTACAGCCAAGGGAAATTGCAAGGGGTTTATATAACCTCGAGAACACTAATAAGAGTGTTCACTCATTAGCAAGTGATGATAGAAACATGCATCTCTACAGCCTCCTTGTAGCATGTTGTCTTCCATATTTGGTGAGAGGTCAGTGTGACTGAGTTAAAAGGATTCATACTCTCAGATGCTTTGTGTTTTAGGAATATAAATTTTCTGTTGTGATATGAGAGAGAAACAAGTGAAGTGGTGTTCTTGCCAAGCTTTCCTGCGATCTTCTTTCAGTTGCAAGATGACTCACTATCCTATAAGTAGATTGCTTACAAATAATTATTACACTATAGTATGAGCACTATCTTATCATTAAAATGGCAGTGTTCCAAAGTTTTTCATAACATGTCTATATGGACCAAAATCCAAATGTTTATTTTTCATGGATAAAAGGAGCAAGTAGCTGCTCTGGTTCTAGGCCTACCCTTCAGGAACACTCATGGTCCAGGAGTTTTGTGGATATCCTTATCACTGAATTTGAGAATGATAATGAATCCAATCAGCAAAAGAGAGGATTTGAGAATGATAGTGAAAATCTGTATTAAGAAATGCATGTAATGAAACTCCAGTATTCTCACATATGTAATAGTTTTAAGAAATAAATAAAAACTAGTATCTTTCTGAGCTTTCAGCAAACTCACAAACTATTCCTGTTACCAGAGTTCACTGTCACATAACACCTTCTATTACAAGTAAGTTTAAGAAACCACTATTCTTTCCATTACAAACTCTGTAAAGTTTTAAAACTCAGCTATAAAATTTCAGAAATAGACAACCTGGCTCACAAGGTCACAGGTAGCAGGCAACTTTTTTCTGTGTTTTTAGGAAAAATAATTGCTGTGCTTTTGATTTTAAAAGCACTGAGGTTGGTCTTGTTGCTGCCTTAAATCAGTTGACTATGCAAAGAAGGCATTTAGGCAAATGTAACTGATACTTGCACAGAGCTACATCTTAGAGTGATGTGGGATGAAAATGCAGACCATCATAAGAAAGGTAAGATGGTGAGAATCTATTCTTTGAAACAGGAGCTCATATTCCCAGCTTATGGAAAAGCTCTCTAGCTCGTGTTTTTGTTGCTGCTGTTGTTCACTGAGACCAGTCATGTGAGGATTATTTAATACTGTAGGGAGTAGTAGCTATAAATACTCATGGCAAGTATTTGATATTGTAAATTAGATCCTCTGCATACAAAGTAAGAATTGTACTCATTTTTATTGTTGTTGTAGTTACTTATAACTATTTTTATGAACAGCATATCATTTTTATCACTATTTATTGAGTGGGAACATAATATACCTGGAAGATACAAAGTGAGGATATAGCTGATGTGAGTTTCACCATTGATTTTGACAGATGTTAATCAGCTTCAAAGTGTTCAACCTGAAAATACAAAAGACTCAACAGTGAGTGTTTTAGCGTCCATACACAATGGATTTCTTCATGTGTCTTGGTGAAGCTGACTCCTGTTTGCACTAGGAAGATTATAGACTGGAGCTGTATCCTAGGAGGGAGACTGTGTAGAAAAGATGCACATCTATCCTCTTCATTTATCTGTACAGATGTTCCCAAAAAGCCCCCAAATCAGGTTAGATGCCTTTTTTTTCTATAACCTTGTAATATTGCTTTATCATTTTACTGCAGTAAATCCTAGAAGGGTTTGCCTACCTAGTAGGCTTTGCCTACCCAGAAGAATATGGCTACACTACAGGCTGTGGGAGAGTGTAATATGTTATTCATGTAGATCAGGATAGAGAGAGGTGATGGAGCGAGCAATCATGCCAGATAGCATTATTAAACACTTAGGACAGTTGAGCTTTGAAGTCAGCTTTGAAAGAGTTTCCAGTGGATAAGGCATATCGGTGAAGGCATTAAGGAAGAGACAACATGAAGCTCAGATTTTGTATCTCCTGAATGCCAGTGTACTTAACTCTAATAAATATTTGCATGATGTCTTACAATCCATAGGTTTTACTATGACAAGCTGTGATCAGATATATTTTGTTTAATCTTTTAAAACAGTTGTCAGTCAGAAAATTAAACTAATTTGGATTAGTAAATAAGCTGTTTAAAGTCACCTTGGGGATTACTGTCAGAAGGGTTATTCATTTATTTCAATAAGGCAAACAGTCATGTCCTGTTTGGACATTGAATCCACATACAAAGGACACTACCCCTGTATTGTATTCTTCCGCAGTATTCATCTCTCTGTGATTCCTCTTGTAATGCAAATTTCTAGGCCTCAGTCTGAGAAGACATCCTGTCAAGAAACTAATAAAGCTTCTGTATCAACGGTTTGGTACACTTTTATCTTTTCTATATTTATTTGCTTTCCGAATTAGATTTTTTTTGGAGGGAAGAGGTTGTTGCGTTTTTGTTTTATTTTAGAGTTAGTTCACATTACATATCTGCTTCCATATTTACTGCACAATTTCTCTGCTGGGACATTTAATTAAGGATTTTATTTTAAAGTATATTTTCTATTTCATAACTCCAGATGCAGTAAAGATGAATGGATATTATTTTTTTAAATAAAGTAATTCTAAAAATTTGGATCAAACACAGGCATAGACAGACAATATCAATATTTTTTACCATTTTCTCTGTCAAAGCTTATTTGTAGATGACTATTTCTAGATTTTCTACTCCTAAGGTGAAAAAAATGGTATAGAAGAATCATACTCCTCGCAGAAGCTGTTAGAAGGTCACACAAGTACAATATGAACTATTGCCACTGTATAAACATGGTTGTGAACTTTCTGTGTGTCATTTGCTTTGTGGCAACTGCCCTATGTGTGATCCAACTCTGTCAGAAATGCATGGTAGGATAGCCCTTCATGACAGAAATGCAAATATCTTCAAATTATTTTCACTTTATTCTGGGATAAGAGACACATGAAAAAAAATAAAGGAAGGCTGAAGTGTAACTTACATTACTCTGTGTGGTCTATTCAAAGTAAAATTGATGTAAAATTTTTTAACACCAAAATAATTGTCTTTGAGCTGAATGGAGTGCTCACACTGTGTTCCTTCCCTCATCAACTTACCATTACTATGACTAAAGCACCAGGGAAATCAAAAGACCAGTTAATTATTTTTTTGAGGCTAAAGAACTGGCATTGGAGAGGAGTAATCTTTACTTTTTTCTATAAATTGATTTTTAACATAACTTGAAAAACTGGTTTGTCTCATTTGAAATGCTACATCTATCCTCCCCTGAAAAGAACTGATTAACACAGTAACAGCAGAAAGTGACAATGAAACATCAATAAGACTGTGCATGAACTGCCAAAAATAAAGTTCATGTAATATTGAGACATCTTGCTTAAGTTTTTCAATGTTTATAAATGTAAGAAAATAAATGAAATGTTGGTAAATCCCTGTTTATTCTCACAGCTCAATAACAGTTTTAGGTCCAATTTCTCCTCTGGTCATATGAATACATTGTGACCACTATAGCTATGTATGCATTTTATTTCTAGGAACATGGGATATACAGTAGTATAAAATGTCAGTCAAACTTTTGCATTAATATTGTCTACTGTAAAATTATAACATTACATATTTTTATATAATAGAAAATAAATAAATGTTTTGCTCCTCAAACTTCACCAATCAACCAAATAAAAATACCCAAAGTAAAGGCTTCTGTGTATATGCTTCTACACAGGGAAAATAATAAAAGAATGTAAATTTTGTTACTGCACTATAGGAAGACTCTCAGACATGATGCAATGGTAGATGCATCAAGAATTTCTGTTATGCAGAATGAATTAGTAAAAACAGTAAGAAATGTAGAGGTAATCAACACTTTTTAGTGAATGAAGAAAGTGTTTATCTTAAATTTATTAGAAAAATAGTCAGGTTGTGTGTAAATTGTTAAAAGGGCTCCAGCTCAAGCTAAAGGAGACCTAGATGTAAATAATTTTTTTCCCCCAGATTTTCTGCCTGACCCTTGAAAGTAATTTAATATTTATGTAAATCCATATCCTGCCATTCTCCAGTGGGTTATCTCTTTTTTTTGACTGGAACCTCTGTTCACCAGGGCAAGAGCTACCTCTCAGTACCTATTTGTGCAGACAATGCCACCAAAAGACCTTAATCTGTTAAGGCTGTTTTGGAATTCTGACAACTGTCAGATTGACTTTGCTATCATCATATATCATGTAAAAGTAGTTAAACACTTTATTTCATGTGAAATTTTCCAATCACATTTGCAGGAAATATCTTTCCATTGCTCAGCTAACACTGACGGTTGATGTTCACTTCTGTTTGTGAAAGTCAGAATACATTTTCCATTTATCACTTAATTGTATTATTTCTCTAGTGACTTCTGTCTAACTGCTGGTGTTACCTGATAGTTGTTTTCAGTTCTATATGTATGTTTATGGCTATTTGTAAATTATTTCCTTTTGTTTGAGTGACTAGGTACAAGAATTTTTACTATAGAAGAAAAATACTTAATGGAGTTAGATATTGACTACTTACAAATCATATAAAAAGTTATTTTTCTCTGGGTAAAGAGATCAAAGAACATAAAAGGGTGTTTTTCCTCTCTTTCTCCACCAAACAGGTATTCTTTCCTTTCACATCTTCTTTCTGGTCTTTCACCAGTGTCAAAATACTACAGTTGAGTGGTGGCACATGAGAAATGGGCACTCCATGGAGAAGACTGTTAGCCACTTATCTTAAAATAGTGTCATATTCTTCCAAATTTCAGTGAGATTTAATACAAATCATAGCAGTATTCTGTATACTAACTGAATTGATGGAAACAGCAGCAAGAAAAACTAATATGAGTTTCTCTATAGCATTGGACTCAATGATCTTAAAGGTCTTTTCCAACCAAAATGATTAAGTGATTCTTATGACTGCAGCACTATTCCTGTTTCCATTCTGCTTTCAAATAATATTTTTAGTTTAGAATTTATTTTAAAACTGGCTATCCCATGTTTTCATTACTATTTGTCATTCTTTAACTTCAGCCAGCAACTAGGCACCACCCAGCCTCTTCCTCACTTCCCCTTAGCAGGATGGGGGAGACAATCAGAGAGTAAAATCAAGAAAACTCATGGGCTGAGATAAAGGCAGTTTAATAATGGAAATCAATAATAATAATGATAATAATAATAGTATTGAAAAGGAAAATAACAGAGAGAAATAAAACCCAAGACAGACAAGTGATGCAAATGAACACAATTACCTCCAACCAATGCCCAGCCAGGGCCTGAGCAACAGCCGCCCCCCCCCGCCAACCTTTCCTGTAGTTTTATTGCTGAGCATGATATCATATGGTATGCAACAACACTTTGGTCATTTGAGGTCAGCTGTCCTGACTGTGTCCACTCCCAACTTCTTGTGCACGCCCTGCCTCCTCACTGGCAGTGATATGAGAAGTAGAAAAGGCCTTGACACTGTGTAAGCACTGCTCTGGAACAACTGAAACATCCTTGTATTATTAACACTGTTTCCAGCACAGATACAAAACATAGCCCCACACTAGCTACTATGAAGAAAATTAACTCTATGCCAGCCAAAACCAGGACATTGTTGTCTCTCTATGATTGCTTTTTTTACATGGGTAATACAAAATAAGCTCATATAAGAAATCTCTGTGCTCTGCCCCAGTTTATTTTATTTTATTTATTTTATTTTATCAATTATTGATTTGTTGGCTGTGATAGTCCATCCAGCAAGGTGAGTGTTTATGTGTGCTTGCCAAAGAAATCTTGAGTGATGCCTCAGCTCCTCAAACAAATCAAAATTGTTATAAGCTTTAACCTCATTTCACTTGAAATCCATGTAACTAATCCTCTTAATTTAAAGACGCAGATGAGAATTCTGTTAAGAGATTCCAAAGTCCCTGGATACCTTAATCCTTGTTCCTCATGAACTTACGTGGAAGAGTTGTTCAAGAGTGTTTTGCAACTTCTTTAGCTGTGTTCAGGCTGGTGCTATATGCAGAACAAGTAAGGATAATGGTTCTCTTGGGATAGGAAATGGCTGTTACCTGGTTTTGACATGATTCATGTCAGATACAGCTATTAGAAAGATAAAAATAAAGCCTTCATTTGAAGACAGAAAGAGCTCTACTGCCCTTGAGAAAACACTATACTATACTCCTTGTATTCCAATGTCTTTCTCTTTTAATATATACATGCATATAAATATCTAATAGAATTCAGATGATCAAGTAAGAAGCTCTAACTCAGCTATACAGTCTCTCTCCTTTGGTGTTACCCAATATAGCATGTGTGTTCCTGTCCCCAGCACCTGGTTCTGTCCAGCACCTTCCCTCTACAGCAAGTGCTGTGCCTGGGCCAATTAGCTTGTAAAAGTTGACATGATTGCCATGTCAAACAAATTGCAGGAAATACCCATATGCGCTTCTTTAACAGCATATACCAGCTTGTGATACAAATGAACGTGTGACACAGGGATTAAAATATGATTCAAACCATTTCACTGTTGCTAGCATTTAAGAGCATGCACACAGCTTCACTGGTTCAGCTAATGTTCAGTAACATTTTAGGTAACAGTGAACCAGCTCTACATCTCTTAATTTGCATAGTATATGTATATATGAAAGATTCAGACCTCGTGAAGCACAACTTGGCTTTTGTGGGGTGGTGAGAAGGTACAGCTTACTGTCTAGTAGCTTATGACGGTATTAGCTGTGAACTGTTTATGTGTGACAGAGGGAATAATGTATTTAACATTGACCCCTTCTCATATGATTAAGGCTGCCAGGGAATAAGCATCAGGCATCCTGCCTGCAGCACAGATGTACCATACCTTAATCAGAAATACAGAATCATAACTGGAATGGGTAATTTGGTTGATGTTTAAGATCTCCTAGATTTCTCAGTTATCTGTATTTAGTGTTAAAGTGTTACCTGTTTTCATTACATGGCACAATTGGTGTCCCACAAAATGAATGACTGAAAATCAAAAGGTAAGTGAAGATTCAAATTCTTGATGTAAATTGAGCATATTTTACAGAGACAGGATGCATTATACAAAATAACACAATTTAAGAAATTACCATTTGAATGTTGATTTGATGAAAAAATCTTTAAGCAGTTTAGTATTTTCATTTTACAGTATTCACTTTGACAAAAAAAAAAAGCTTTTCCTTTATCTTTAGCCTATTCAGCTTGCTCAGAATCAATGTCTACAGGAAGCTGCCAAATTGTCAGAACATTACTTTTATTTTTCTAATCCCAAACTATTACTATGTTTAATACACATAGGAATAAAGACTGAAAGGAATTTCAGGGGTCATCTAGCTCAATATCCTAGATTTGGAGGCTTTCATGTAATATATTTTTCATAAACTTTACAAGCTTCCAATAAAATGAGCTTTAGGCCCTCAAGGTTCCTCACAGAAAGCTTTTTAGTCCTCATTTCTCTGATAGTTCAGCCTAAGTATATTCATGGTAACTGAATATGCATTTGCTTTTCTGTCAGCATTGTCCTTCCTCCTGAATAGTTTTTCTCCCTCTCTGCAATTCGCTCATACTAATGTATTTATAGAAAACAGAATCACAGAATCACAGAATGTTAGGGATTGAAAGGGACCTCGAAAGATCATCTAGTCCAATCCTCCTGCCAGGGCAGGAACACCTAGGTGAGGTTACACAGGAAGGCATCCAGGCGGGTTTTGAATGTCTCCAGAGAAGGAGACTCCACAACCTCCCTGGGCAGCCTGTTCCAGTGTTCCGTCACCCTCACTGAGAAGAAATTTCTTCTCAAATTTAAGTGGAACCTCTTGTGCTCCAGCTTGAACCCATTACCCCTTGTCTTACCATTGGTTGTCACTGAGAAAAGCCTGGCTCCATCCTCGTGACACCCACCCTTTATATATTTATAAACATTGATGAGGTCACCCCTCAGTCTCCTCTTCTCCAAGCTAAAGAGACCCAGCTCCCTCAGCCTTTCCTCATAAGGGAGATGCTCCACTCCCTTAATCATCTTCGTGGCCTTGCGCTGGACTCTCTCCAGCAGTTCCCTATCCTTCTTGAACTGAGGGGCCCAGAACTGGACACAATATTCCAGATGAGGTCTCACCAGGGCAGAGTAGAGGGGAAGGAGAACCTCTCTCGACCTACTAAACACCCCCCTTCTAATACACCCCAGGATGCCATTGGCCTTCTTGGCCACAAGGGCACAGTGCTGGCTCATGGTCATCCTGCTGTCCACCAGGACCCCCAGGTCCCTTTCCCCTACACTGCTCTCTAATAGGTCATTCCCCAACCTATACTGGAACCTGGGGTTGTTCCTGCCCAGATGCAAGACTCTACATCTTCCCCTGTTATATTTCATTAAATGTTTCCCCGCCCAACTCTCCAGCCTGTCCAGATCTCGCTGGATGGCAGCACAGCCCTCTGGCGTGTCAGCCACTCCTCCCAGCTTGGTGTCATCAGCAAACTTGCTGATAGTACACTCAATTCCCTCATCCAAGTCATTGATGAATATATTGAATAGTATTGGTCCCAGTACTGACCCTTGAGGCACTCCACTAGATACAGGCCTCCAGCCAGACTCTGCCCCATTGACCACGACTCTCTGGCTTCTCTCCTTCAGCCAGTTTGCAGTCCACCTCACTACCCGATCATCCAGTCCACACTTCCTCAGTTTTGCCGTGAGAATGCTGTGGGAGACGGTGTCAAATGCTTTACTGAAGTCAAGGTAGACCACATCCACTGCTCTGCCATCGTCAATCCACCTTGTTACATCTTCATAAAAGGCTACGAGGTTGGTCAAACACGACTTCCCCTTGGTGAAGCCATGTTGACTGTCCCTGATGACCCTCTTATCCTTGATATGTCTTAAGATGGCACCAAGGATAAGGTGTTCCATCACCTTCCCAGGGATGGAGGTGAGGCTGACCGGTCTATAGTTGCCCGGGTCCTCCTTCTTGCCCTTTTTGATGACCGGAGTGACATTTGCTTTCCTCCAGTCCTCAGGCACCTCTCCCGTTTCCCAAGACTTGGCAAAGATCATGGAGAGCGGTCCAGCAATGACTTCAGCCAGCTCCCTCAGCACCCGTGGGTGCATCCCATCTGGACCCATGGATTTGCGGATGTCCAGATTGCTTAATTGCTCCCTAACCCACTCCTCATCAACCAAGGCAAACTCCTCCATTGTCCTGCCTTCCTCTGGGGCCTCAGGGGTACGGGGCTCCTCAGGACAGCCTCCGGCAGAGTAGACAGAGACAAATAAGGCATTCAGTAATTCTGCCTTCTCTGTATCTTCTGTCACCAGGGCACCCACCCCATTCATCAGTGGGCCTACATTGACTCTGGTGTTAGTTTTATCTGCCATGTATTTGAAGAAGCTCTTCCTAAAACAATTATATATCCTTTCAATCTTTGTTTCACTAGACTAAATCCTTATGCCTCTGAGCTCTCATAATCTCTGCTGATAAAATAGGCTCTCTTGGCCACAAGGTATGACAAAAATTTCTTTTGATTTTTTTTTTTTTTTCATATTCTAGAAAACCTCATAACATCATGAATTTACAGTTTTGGAAGGTATTTAGGGTTGAAGGGGTTTTTTTAAGTTTTCTACCTTTGTGGGAAATACTCGCCTCGTAAGATGTACAACTGCCTCTGTAGTTCATCATTGAGTCAGAATCAAGAATTTATTGTGATCTTTTTGCTTAGTCATTTTCAGTTGGTGGCAGCCAGGTTATTACAGAAAATCTTTTGATTAGTCCCTTCTCATTAGTCACCCTTATCACACAACTATCTAATTTTTGGCATAGCTTAAATGTGTGACTTACACTTAAATTAAAAAATACCTTAATTTTCTTGATCAACAATACTGAAAATTATTTTTATGTGTAATCCCATTTTCTATCACTGTAGGGATGCCTGCAATGCTGTGGCCATGAACTCCATCCTAGAATACTCTTCCTCTCCAGTCACCTTCTGACAAGACTACACCTCTTATCCTCAAACTTTCTCTTCTAGAAATGGTATCCAAATACACTTTGTGTAGAAATATCATCCCTTGTGTGCCTACATACATGTGTTCCTGAATATAAAAAGTATTCTAGGGCTTCTGGATGCAGTTATCTGTCTCTTCAAGTTAATTCATGCATTGTCTCAGCTATCTTTTCACCTTCCCTTCCTCTCCTTTAGCTTCAAAGCAAAATACAAAATCTATAAACGCTGAACCCAGACTCTCTTACGTACTTTGCTGAACTTTCCAGGAATGTGATTTGTAAACGATGTTAAGCCTTTTGGTAAGTTCTCAGTGTTAAACCATTGGTCAGCCATGAAGAAGAAGGCTTCCTTGTTGTCATATAGCCACACAAAAATTTCCTATTTATTGCATTCTGCACTAAATAAACCCTGCAAGCTTCAGCCAAAACACAGAGAAGCCAACTGTGATCAAATAAATAGCCAAAAAGCATGACAAACAACATTCAACTAGCCAGAGGACAGGGTCTGCCAAAGATGCATCAACTGTTAGTGGTACCTTAAATTAATTGCTTCATATTTAGAATAATTACATTTTACTTCCCAATATGGGGATATAATTTCAATTGCCATTGAAATGGGTGATATTTAAACAAAAAGTGTTAAGGAAAACATAAAAGCATGCTTAAAGATGTATGTTGATTCATTCATGTCTTCTTTCCAGTATCTATTTCCATTGCATTCATACCATGTCATTACACCACTTGGTCAGATATCTTAGAGACTACTAAGTCATTTTTATGAAAAAGAAAAACTGTTGGGACTTAGATAATTTTGATGAAATCTTGCAAAATGTTCTTCTGGACATATTAGTAGTCAATAGTTTTGTAGTTTGTTTGTTTGTTAGTTTTTGGGTTTGTTTTGGTTTGGTTTTGTTTGGTTGGTTGGTTTTGCCAGGTTTTTGTCCAAATATATCTGTCTTTATAGTCTGTGTCTGATCTTCATACCAATGCCTCTTTCTGCTGCTCTTTCTCAGCTCTCTGGTGATCTCTGGCATACAGTTCCATATAGATAATCTCACAGCATTCAGTCCAGTTCTTGGTCATCTGACAGTTCCCAAGTTGTGGCTTTCAGTCAGTTTAGCTATCATTAAACCAAGAGGCATTTAACAGTTTCCTTGGTGAGCCTGAGTAAAGAGTGATATGCATTTTTACCAAGTGGATATAGATTATCTGCATATCACCAGAAAAATTTAATGGAAGCTATGCAGTATATAGCCCACCAGTCCTATACTGAATATTTATACAGAAGATGCATGCAATTCAAATGAATATTATGAGTTCAGCTTGAAAAGTCTTAGGTGGGCATAATGGTCTTCTTTTAATCAGAAGACCAGCTTAGGATGTCATGATTTTTACTTCTGCCTTTCAAATCTGAGAATTTGAAATGGATTCTTTGAAATTAAAGTTACCATAGCAAATTCTCCTATTACTGGCATGACTACACAAGAAAGTTAAACGAGATTGCCTCAGTGTCACAAAGCTATGAGGCACTGGAAATAGTTCAAAACAGAGTCCAAAAGTGGTGACCAAAGAGCAGAAGGAAAACCAGGAGAAAAGGTTCTCTGTAGCTGAAAATTCCTTTGAATGCTCACCAGAGTAAAATAGCCTTTAAAGGAGAGTGCACAGTTCAGGAATTGCTATATTTTCCTTACAACTGAACCCTTACATTTGATCCTATACTTATTGATCATTACTGACAGGACTGCTAGATAAATTAGGGTCCTACTTTTCTGCTGTGTTTGCTCATCAGCTGGTGAGAAGTGAAGGTAGTTGATGGATAGCCCTCAGGCAACTAAAACATAAAGTGAGAGTATGTGAGATTTAAGAAACAACATCTGTAAATAAAAAGAGATGGTCTGTGCTAAGATTAGGTGGGTATTTGCAAGGCTTGGAATCTGCAACATTTTCTTGGATAGATGGGCATTGTTCAATTTTAAGTCATAGCAACAACCTCTGTCTGTACAGTTACAGCTGACAGATTTCCTAATGTAGGAGAAATCCCTTTTGTAAGAAGGTCATTTGGTGTTTTCTATACGTCACGAGGAAAGCTACTGTTGGGATTAATAAAAAGACCGTATGTGACACAGATCTGAAAGTTTCAAAAAGGTTTGAAATCTCAAATTAGAGAAGCCTCCCTAAGCCTTTTCAGCCCTGTGGGAGACAAAAGTATCCTGCAAATTAGTACTCTGACACCAGCTGCACTGGAAGGCAAAATATCACCACTTGAGATGGCCTAAGAGGCAGAGTTTGAGGCTGGTTGTTAGAGGCAATCTTGACTTGTTTGAATAGGCACATCATGACAAGACTCAGTAGTGAAGTTCAGTCCTCTCTGTCCTCATTAGGAATGAGGACATGACTTTGGCTGATGGAGCACAGTATTTCACTTAAGATTTCTGTGATCCATGTGCTGAGCATAAGGAGGTGGTCTGCTCAGAAAAGTCTCTCATAGAAAGAGGAAGGTTAGCCTGAACAATGTTTGGGAATTGAACCTCCTTTGGTTTTATGTGGAAAAAAGAAATAAAAACAACAACAAAAAATATCAGGTTTAGTATTTGACAAAGGTGCCTGGAATAGTCTAGGAAGGGAAATTCGGACTGAGCTACTGCAGCAGGTCTTGAAAATCTCATATTTAATGAATACTAGAGACAAAGAGGCAAGTCATGCTGGAGACCTCCTAAAGTACATGACCTTAAGGAGAGAATTGGATTAGGATGGATGTTGTCTGACAGGTTAGACAGTGACTCAGCTTGTGTGACAAGTGACAGCTTGTAAAGTTTCACACTTTCAGGCTGAATATTGGCACAGGTTGATAGGAAGATTTCAAATAAACCATGCTGGTGAGGAGGAAAAAAACAAAAACCAAAACCAACCAACCAACCACAACAACAAAAACAAACACAAACAAATAAACAACAATGACTAAAAAACCCAATCAACCAACCAAAACCACAAAACCAAAACAAAAAACTTCTGCTTAGATTATGTGATTTGACAGTTTGTTTTGTTATTGTTTTGGTTTGGTTTGTTGTTTTGCTTGTTTGTTTGTTTGTATTTTTGTTTAGGGTTTTTGTGTGTGTGTGTGTTTGTTTGTTTTAAGACAGAAGATAGAATGACTCTGCAATCAAAAAGAAATATTAAAAAATAACATAATAACAAAGCTTATTTGAAATGAGAAGAGCTATAAATAACTCTTTGGGCTACAACAAAAGAGAAGAAACTGAAGGTAATGTGTTGTAAAGAAAAGCCATAATGATACATCCATAAATGGATTTACCTGAGTTAAAAAGGAAACAAAAATAAATAAATCACTTGTGAAGAGATTTCAAAACTAAAGTACAAATAATTTTGGCATAGTCTATGTTAAAGATTTTTTGTTAAAGAGAGAAAGAGTTAGAGTAGGCAGAGGACAAGAATAAAAGGAATTATAGAAAGACAGAATCATAGAATGCTCTGAGTTGGAGGGGACCCACAAGGATCATTGAGTCCAACTCCTGTCCCTGCATATGACAACCCCACAGTTTACACCATGTGTCTGAGGGCATTGTCCAGTCTCTTCTTGAATACTACCAGGCTTGGAGATGTGACTACCTACCTGGGGAGCTTGTTCCAGTGCTCCATAATCTTCCCAGATATTTACCATATTTTTGTCTTGTGTTTCTTACCATTCTTTGGCTGCAGGTTTTAGCTCGTAGCTTTCGAAATGGTGTGGAGTGCTCAACTGACTTGATAGAGAGAGGTTGATGAACAGCTTTCTCATGAGTAGATTTTAATAAAAAAGTTTTTGTGCTTATAAACCCTA
Source organism: Caloenas nicobarica (assembly GCF_036013445.1). Classification (NCBI taxonomy): domain Eukaryota; kingdom Metazoa; phylum Chordata; class Aves; order Columbiformes; family Columbidae; genus Caloenas; species Caloenas nicobarica. The sequence continues at coordinate 122,656,997 of NC_088246.1, read as the reverse complement.
CAAAAGGCAGAGCTTCCAAATATGTTCAAGATCTTCCTCTCTTGGGAATTTTCATGATTGGGAAAGGAAATTATTTTCCTTGTGGGAAGGTGTATTGTATTTTGCTTTCATTTTCAGGTTGGAAAAACTGCTAATAAGTGGAAAGTAAGCTGTATGTGGCCTTTTCTGAAAAAAACATTTGGAAAAAATAGTATTTTTATTTTTTTTTTAATGTCTAGATGATGATATTGTTAACTGTAACTATGTAAATAAATGGTTCTCAAAGTAAAATTTGGAAGAAGCAATCATTTGCATCCGTCAAAATGAATCTGGTTTGATTTTCATGAAAGCAGTGTTTTTGATGGGAAAAAAACCCATGCAATTTATGTTTGTATTTATTTCAATATGTTTTTTTTTCTATTACTTTCACATTTTCATTCACTTTTTCTTCTTGTGTGACATTATGAATTGAGCATGACAAATCTGGCTGACTATAGTCTGCATGTGTTGACTTATAGAATGTGATCTTCAACAAATATTCTTCCTCAGCTCTAGTTACAAATGCACAAATCCAGAGACTTTTTATTTAGTAGATTTGTCTGTTACCAAAAGGTGATAGAAAGAAGTACTTCCCACTGAGGCCACTCAGTTCAAATTGTCCTAATGTCAATAAGTCACACTGGCAAATAATTGCTTGCTTATACCCACCTCTCCCCTGCTTTAAAAAAAAAATAAAATTGCTTGAGCTTGAAAATTCAAGTTGTAGACTGGATCCCTGTGGTGTATATATACAAAATACCATGGGTTTGTCTCAGATTTTCCACCAATAAAACTACTAATTCCTATTTTCCCAAATGTAGGAAAGCAAATACATTTTTTAAATGGTTAATCTCAGAGGCCTAAGATAGGTGAAAACTGGAAATAATTGAAGACTCTGTTCTGTCTGTGTTACAGTCTAGAAACTTAACTCACTTTCAGAACCACACAGAAATTTTGATAGGAGTAAGAAAGATCTGGGAGATGGCCTGATGCTGGCCTGAGGTACTGCGAAGAGGAATAGACCCAAATTAGAATTTAGATCAAATGCAACCAGACCTGTCAAAGGTAGACTTTGACACATTCTAGTGTTATTTTTTGTTACAAGAACTAATTTTTATACAGATAAAATTCATAGGATTTATTAGTTTTGTCATGTGACAATTCCTTATCTTCCAGGTATTAGTAGAAGGACTATGAGAAATGTAAAGAGAAATGAGCATAGCTTGTGCTGATAATATACTGGAAAAAACAGCAGAATCTTTTAACATTTTGGGGGAATATATCTTCTATATTATTTTCATCGATGACTTTTTTAGAAAAATACGTGTTTCATAACGAAATATGTTAATGGACAAATGTGGTCTCCTTAATACTAAGAGTTGGATTCTATATGCTTCTTCCTGTGCTGTAGGAATATAAAACATAATATTAACAACAGAGTGATCAGTAATCAATATTAAGTAAAAGGGATGATTTTTAATAACAAGACTTTTTTATATAGGCTTGGAGCTCACTGCATGTAAGCAGCAGAATAAGAATTAAACTTGCGTGGTTAACTTCTTATGGAGTAACTGTTGGCTGTGAAAAAGGCAATTATTTTAGGTCAGGACAGATCTACCCAGAAAAGATAAGGAAAAAAACATTCTGTCTATGGAAGGCTGACATAATTCCATCTAAAAGAAACCTATTTTAATCAGAAGTCATCATCCAGTCTTTAGGAATGATTAAGGCTGAAACAGAATACAGAAGAAGATATCTAAGCACTGAAACTGAAGGACTTATTTTTAGAGGCAAGGAGAGTACAGCTTCTCTTGTATGGCCCAGTGAGATGATGACTAGGACAGGATATAGTTCTTTGTTCTGAAGAAAAAATGGGATTTACGCACCCATCCACCTCACTCACAATCATGTTTTAGTATGGAGATCTCTGGTGGCAGCTGAGGTCTGCAGACGAAGATTTTGTTTTAGTATTTTACCTTCACATAAAAATCATTCCATGACATTATACCTCTGCATTTACTGCACTCCGGTACTAGTAATTTCATTGGTTTCATGAATACTTACATATATTGAATAATTATGAATACTTACACTTATTCATGTAAGCAACTGCATTAATGGGTTGGATTGCTCATAACTGGGCTTCACTTTGCACCATACAAATGGTCTTTACCTTTCAAGATTTATTGATTTTACTTTGTAGTTGATACTTTGCCCTCATGAGATGATGGATATTATCTGAAGTGGAGGTGGCAGAATTTTTGCTGAACTTCTATGTACATCAGGTATCTTAAGCTGATAAATCTTTGTAGGACAGAGATAAAGCTTTCAGGAATGTGATGGAAAGGTACTGCTATCTCTACATTCACTCGCTCAAGGTGTTCTGTTATCCTGGAGGCAGGTGTTTTCCAAGATGTCAAGACTACTTCCTCTGCTCTACTGGTCACATAGTTTCATGTAATTTATTTTTCTACAGTTTATTTAAAAGTACATCTCCTGATCTGCTTCATATGCGTATGGAATGCTATATTCTTTATATATATATATTTTTTTAAATACCACCGAATTCTTACCACCAAAGGTAACTAAGAGCCATTAAGCACAGCAATCATGACCTACTCTGCCAGCCAATAGTCTCAAGCAAGGTTATGAGTTAGGAACCATGTTTACACAAGGTTTAGTGCATATTCAGTAGGGACAGGTTAATTCAGACCAAGCATAATAAGTGCTCCCCCACCACTGACAACTGGTAGAAACTAAAGAGACTAGGAACCTAATACAAGATCCATATTGAAGTGAATAAAATCATTGCAATGACCTTGGACAACCAGTGCATTAGAACCTGTTATTGTGAGTCTTTCTGCTGATTTTCTGTGTTTTCACTTACAGATTTCTAAGAAACCACTTCACTAAATCTAGACAAATCATCATACATATTTTCAGATTAACTCCAGATCAGGGTTTTTAATTAGTTTGTTCTTCCATTCTTGTGTTTATTTTCCACTTTCCTCTGGAACTACTCAATTTCAAGAAGTCATTGTAGTCCTGAGATGCTGAAAAGAAATTAATTTTGGTTAGTGAAAGAATTCCACAATTACAGAACCTGCCTTTTGCAACACCTTTCTTCCAGTCTATGCGGCCTAGGAAGCTGTAACTGTAAAATAGCCACATCTCTGCAGGACTAAGATATAGATCTAGCTTATGATCTGAGCTATCAAAAGAAGTATTAATCAGTTGGATTTTTTTTTAAACCCTAATGCAGACAATTATCATATTGTGATGTGTCACTATGTTGCAGGAGGCCACATCTACAACAAAATGAAGAAAGAAAAATGAAGAGTTATGCCAACTGATTAACAAACTCTACTGAAATGCTTGTTTACAGAAATAATCAACACTTCAAAGAGACTGACAGAATTTTTGTAGTAACAGCTTTGCAAGGATGAAATTACTTTGAACAGTGTCTACAGACTATTAAAACAAATGTGTTTTCTTTCATGGTAAAACCAGTGTGTCATTCTGCTTTACATCTCCTATTTTACAGATGCACCTCAATCTCAGTTTACACACTGCAAATACATGTATTTCAGTCACACAATAAATATACATGAGAGAAGGAAGGGCAAACAACTGAGAAGCATGTTGCAACAAATATTTTGTAAGTATGATTTATCTACTCTTGTGAATGGCAATAAGCACCTCCACCAGTTTATATCTCAGTTAATTGGACTTGTGGAAGCATGGAGAAGCAAAGTGGATTTTAAATTATGCAGTGACCCAGTGTTTGTTTGCAGAGGTCATTTATTTTGCATGTTTGAAGTATTTGTTTATGGAAATAGATGGACCACAGGGAATAATGTTAAATCCTAGTTCCTATATAGAGAAACTGTTCTTCAGTCACTAGAGAATAATAAAACCAAGTCAGCCCTCTCCCCTCTCCTCTATCAGTTTCGTGCCCTGTAGAGATTATTTTAGTTGACTTTTATTTCACTCAGGTTATTGCCTCAGAAATCTGAAAACATCCATATAATTTTTAGGATTAGTTGTACAGTTGTCTTTGGACAGTTTTGATTCTGAGGCTATTCTCTCTTTTCAAGAATTCATCTGGTATTAGAAGTACGATTCACACTTCTCTATTACAGTTGAATATACTTAATGCCTGTGTTTGGATGTTTTATTGGGGATCCTCATATGGGCAGATTCTTTTAAATACTAGTGGTATATGAAGCTCATGAAGAGAGAAGTCTTGTTAGAAATAAATGTAAAGATAAGTAATACAAATTAATTTCAACTGATCCTGGAAAACTTTAAGTATGCAATGAAAATAACATAATAATCCTAAATCCAGCTGGAGACTGCACTATACAAAAAGTGAGCTGCATGAAAAAATAACTCATTTTATTGGTCTGAATAACAAGGGAAAAGAAAATTCCACCTCATATAAAGGGAATGTCAAGACATTTGTATAGGATGGAGAATGGGCTGAACTTTTTATTGTGCTATTCAAAACTTGATCTTTGCTTCTGTATCTCACTTGTCAATGTAGGTGGCAAAGTAGCTTACTAGCAGAGACTCCAAATCACACAAGACAAACCTTCTGACGCTAACAACGTATTTTACCTTGAAAGTCTGTTATGCATTTCCTTAGACCTCAGTTTACCAGTGTAATTTGCTACACAATGAAAGGGAGTAATAACTTCTTTTCATTCACGGAGCTAATGAACATTATTATATTCACAGGTATTGAACCCTTTGTTAGCCTCAGTTCAGTGGCTAAATATTTATATTCGAGTTATACTTAAAATGAAGTAAAATGTCCTTGCCTCCCCTAATCATTATTTGGTAAAAGCAAAGAATCTTGTGAAATTAGTTAAAAGGAAATCTCTTGCAGTGTCCACAGACATGAGGCCAGCATGACTAGTAAAATAAAAAAATGAACAAACAAACTAAAAAAACCCATGTATGTTTATGTCTTTAATCATTGGTATTTTGCTTAAGCACATTCATGTTCATTATCTATTGACATATTAGTATGACAAAAATGCTTGAAAGTGCACAGTGATACTGACATGAATGTTTTCGTAAATGAATGGATTAGTTCAATGTCTAATTTTGAGAGATTAAATGTGTATCTTTTACATATCATACAAAGGGCCCAATACCTTATGCTTTTTGTCTATGTAGAATTTTTTTACCACTAACTCTTTACGTTAGTCTCCCATAATCGTAAAGTCATAAAGAGGACCTATTTAGGGTGTTTAAGGAACTTTATTCTGGTTTAGTAGAAAAATTCTGCTAGAATAGATTAATTGTGTTTATACTTTTATACTTCTATTATTTATGTCTTGAGGTACTATGGTAGGAGGCATTTTGGAGGAAGAATCGAACATTAAAATGATAATTGACACAGTATTTTAAATCCTAGCTGGAATTTTCCAAAGTGTTCTCCCTTCAATGTGATTGTCGTGCTCTCCAAACTCTCTATCTTCTAATGTTCTGCAACCCTTAATTATAAAGAGCAGATTTAGGTTATAAAATAATAAAAAAAAAAAAGACCATGATTATGCAAAAAATATTTTATCCGTGACACCTGAAATCCTTAAGTGAGGGAAAAAAAAGGTAAGTTTGTATAATTGGATCTTTAAATCAATGTAAAGCTGCTCTTAATCCTGAAATGAATCCCAGTTCCATTTGAAGATAACTTCTTCCTGGAGCTATTGTTCATTTACCTTAGGCAAACACCCATCTTTTACCTTGAAGTCCTTTTCAGTGTAGTCATGACAGAAACAATTATTTTCACAGAATCCCTTGTCAGTTTTGCAAGAATTCACTGTGTGTTGAGAAAGATCTTGATTAGTTAGTGTAATGCAAGTTATCTCTAAAGCTCAGATAGACTCCATGAACTTAAACACTGTCAGCTGTTATGTCCGTAATAAATCATAGTATAGCATGTCCTCTATAAAAATTTCACAACATTTAATAGTAAAATTGACCACAAGAAAATTATAGATGTCAATGCTTTTAGAGCCCTCCTAATTGTGTATAATCCAAACTAGCCCAAAGTGGTTAAGTCTCAAATGGAAGAATAGGAAATTATGTCTTCTATAACCTGATTAAAAAGACAGATTAAAATTATCTGAGAAGCATATCATTTCTTTGTTTTCTTTTAAGCATATAATTTAGAGAACTGTCTGTCAGAAGAAAGAGAGAAAACATAAAAAGTGAGTGTTGTTTTGTGTACGACATTTGATTGGATTATTATCTATCAACTAGTCTGTAATACTGATTATAAATTAGTAGAGGTTTATGTCAGTCTGTATGTGATTCCTCATCTTTTATGACTTGACTTCAATTAGATTAAAAAAACTCTATTCTAGCAACAAATTTGCCAGCAGAGTGATACATAAATCGCATTTCACCAAATCCAAGCTGTGTATTTTACACTGGAGTGGCAGATTTTAACAGTAAGTTTAATCAAAGAAACTCAGGTGCACACAATGTACTTCTTAGGGTACCATGCAATCATTCTGGTCTGTCTCACATAAAACAGATGACACATATGGTATACAAAGACATTTACTTGATTGTTTGATGCCAAATAATTTTATTGTGGAATTCCTACATTCGAGAGCAACATACACTAAGCCAAATCTTAATGAAAGTACATTTCAAAGGATCATTGATTAAGACTACTGCCTTAATTGTGTAAGGATCTTCCCATGCTCTAGAGGCAGACATAATGCCTGAGACAGAACAGCCACAGTTATTAATGATGCCTATTTTATTATTAAAGATAGATGAACAAATGTAAGTAATAAACAATGATTTATTGGAGAGTTTTCAATAGAAATTAACCTTTTTAATAATTTATGGTAGTATCAGAGACTTTTGTATTGTGATCCACCTAAAATTTTGTTGAAAGTGGACTTCAAATGAACTTCTGCTGTCCCTCAGATAACTAAAGAGTTTAGTGAAGCTCAGCTTCCAGAAGACATTGTTCAATGATTTCTGGAATATGCAACCTTTTCAAGTCTGTCAGAAAGAAAAAGATATAGCAGGTGTAGAACATTCCCAGAATGAGAACACTCAGGAAATGATATCCTGAAATCAGAAATACAGATCTCACAAAGTTGTCTTCTTCTGATCACAGAACTAGTACTGCATGGCTACTTACCAGGTGGCCATGCACATAAATACCTTAACTCCTGGCTGACAAGAGTGCATTAGACATTAAATGTGTTAATTTTTTTGTTTGCAATAAAACAAAACCAGGAATAAATCCAACCGACCCAGCAACAACAGCAACAACAAGGACCACAACTTGTGGTTGTCTGAATGCAGTCATCTGCATTCAGCTTTATTGGTGTCATAGTGCTCAGGATTTCACCTGGGGTGAAATCAATATCACCTGACACAACAGAAATAACAGTGAAGACTACATGGGCTATTGATCTTGGCGACTATTAACAATTCAAACAACAGAAACTATTGCCAGAAATTTTTGATGTTTTGGAACCTTATACCTTGTCATAACTACTTTTGTTCTTAACACACTGATTTCTGCATTTACTATGTTTGATTTCTTGTAGAGATGTTAGCTGAACAAGGACAATAGAGATTTGCATGTTAAGTGAAATTTGTTGTTATTTACTTCCTCTATTCAGACAAACTGATGCCTTTCTTACCTCTAAGCTCACTGAGCACACACTTCTTTCTGTATCTTGATTTGGTTGTTTACTGACTCAGTTTCTACTTTGGAGGATCTTGTTTGAACCTTCAGCTCATGACCACAGTGTCTGTTAGTTACTAGTTAAAAATGTTGAATGCGCTACAGTTTTTTCAATGTCAAAGTTTCAAATTTAAAGATTTAAAGGTGGACAGTAAATCTATTCTCCCATTCTCTCTATTTTGTAACGTTCTTTTACATCCACTGTTATTAATAGGGATTTAATTTATGTTTCAGATGAGTACAGATCTGCCCTCACAAGGGTCTTTCAACCATCAGGATAATAACTTAAAAATGAGCTCTTAAAAAGTGTTCACAAACACTTAACATTTGGGATTACTGTTCAATATAATTTAACCATCTCTCAGCAGCTGTTTGCTTTAGTTTCATGAATTTACCTACTCGTGATGATCTGGGGTCTAATTCTAATCCCCCTGCCCTCTAGAATATTACTCTACTTTTTCTTCCTAACAACGACTACTGAATATGTACCTGGACGTTTTTAGTAGGCATTGATGATGTTTATGGCATGTTGGTACTGTGTTAGAACTGAAAACAGAAGGAGAAAATGTAGCATTCTTTGAGGTTTTTTTCCTAGAGCTTTCATTGACAAGAGGTGGACCAGATGCCTGTCCACTTTGAGGTTTCCAGCAGTCAAGTTTTGTTTAGCTACTTCTGTTTTTAAGGTTTCTGCAGGAGATATATTGGGTCTAAATGACTGGAAAGGATGGTTCAGCAGCTAAAATACTGATCTAAGACTATGCAATCCTGAGTAAATCAATTCCATTATTTAATTTTCCAACTTTAAAGTGGGAAATAATATTTTCTACTCTTACTAGTATACTGTAATGACAAATTTTATAGAGCTATTAATTTTTAAAGTATAATGATGAAGTGACTCATATAATGCTATCAGAAGGTTGGTATATCATCTCTCTTATCTTTTTATCAGATTCAGATTGCAACTCCAGTTCTTTTGGCTATAGGAGTACCCTAATTTAATCCCAAGAGAATCTACCCAAATTTTACCCAAAGCTGACATAAAAAAATTACTTGTGGGTTTTGGTTGGTTTTTGTTTGTTTGTTTGAGGTCAGTACTTTTCAGTAGCTTGACAAAATAATAACTGAGCATAATTACTTTAAGGCAAATCTGATGTCCCTGCCAAAGCTACAATGTACCAGGGAACAACTAAGGGATGACAGGAGATGATTTTCCACGAGTCATGAGTAGCCCAGTGAGCTCAGGAGCTTTTGCCTCTTTAAATCAAGAAAAAAGGATGAATTTCATCCAGAAGTCTCTAACAGTACTATGTGTCTAACACCATGGTTATATGAACTCATCCCAAACACTGAAGTACCACATAACTGAAACAGATATTTTTCAGAAAAGAGAAGAGGGGGAAAACCTGTGCAAGAACACTGGGCTAAGTTTCTTTCTTTGCGGGTTTGTTGTCTTAACCCATCTAATTTCTTCTGCTTCAGAAAGAACCATCCCTAAGTGCCAGAGAGCAGGCCCACCTTACTGCAGCGTCTGTAGAAGTGCTGGTATATGCTGCTAATAATGGAGGTAGGTAGCTGCATTGCACAGAATTAATCTTTAACTTTGTCATGAGCCATTGTAGCCCATACAGCTACTGCTGAGCATTACTTTTTACATGCATTATGAAACACAAGGTATTTAATCAGTGACCCCACCCCTGGGCAATGAATTGAGTGAAAAAAATAGTTGTAGAATGTCTATAATCTGCACACGAATTTCGCAACTTCTGAGTGCTGGACTATGCAACTAAAAGATTTTTTTTAATTATTATTATACAGCTTATTATAAGCTCTTTTTATTTGCTTTTTGAAGTGAATTCTATGAAATATGGAAAATGATGAGAGTAAGCTAGTAGGAGAATGATTTTATGATTCAAAAGGACTACATCAAGATCAGGTCTTATAAAAAATTACTTTCATTAAAAAGCATAGGAACAAAACAACATGGTTTATACAGTCATCTGGTGTGACAGCTAAAATTCTGAAGCAAGTTCATATTATTCCTCTAAAAAACAATTTTTATGATCTTTCAAACTGAGCAAAAACCCAGTGGGAAATTCTGTTCTTCCATTCCTTTCTTAAGGTAAGTTCATTCATTTTTTTGTGTTTTCTTCCAAAGTTTGCCTTTCCCCCACACAAGTTTCATCCATCAGGGAATCCAATTAGATACCAGAAGTGACGCTTTGACTTCATTTATTCAGAATTATAACAAGCAGGAAAATATCAGCATACTGCTAATCAAACTGGTAGGGCCCAGCTGTCCAGCAACTGGATTCTGACAGCCTTTTATTCAACTGAAGCACCTGAATTTTTTTGTTCAACTGAATGTCCTCTTAAGGCTTTTTTCTTTTTTTATTTTCAACAAAGACAGCAAACAGTCCACCATTTTTCATGTAATATACTTCCCAAATAGCTAAAGTCAAATCCCTGTTTTCTTGGTCTCTTTTGTCTTTAGTCTTGAGAAGCCCAATACCTTCATTCTTCTCATATCTTTTTCTGTTCTGCTTGTGTATAACATATGGTAAATGCATACTAAAACTAGACATTTTGTGTCAAAGTTTAAAGCAAGGTGACAATAAACCGTGGCAGATGCTCCCTGTTACCCCCTTACCCACCAGCCATCCTTACCTTAGACTGGAAAGATGATAAGGAAGATAAGGAGGAAGGGAGGCTTCAAGTTGGAAGGGTGTTAAAGGCTTTACTAATGCTACTAATAAATAGAGAGAATATACAAAATATACAGAACCAATCTTGAATGCCCGATATGGGGTTGGCGTCACTCCAACGGCAGCGGAGCTGGGAGCTGGCGTGGCTCCAGCAGCTACAGGGCAGGCACCTGGAAGTCATGGGCGGGACTTCACAGCAAACCAGAAACTGGATTTCAGGGATGCAGGGCCTGAGGCCTATAGATTGCAGGCAGACAGACAGAGTCCTCTCTAGATGCCAGCCATGGTCGAAGAGAAGCGAGACCCTCGTGATCACCCTCTTATATAAGGGGTATGACAATTATGGGATGGAATACTCAGTTGGCCAGTTTTAGTCATGTGTTCTGTGCGCTCCTCCTCAAACACGCTTCTCTCGCGTGACTAAGTTCTTAGTTGTTATAGTGATAATCTAAACATGAGCTTCTTCAGCATTCCGTGGGTCATCTTATCAGCACTGAGCACAGGGTCCAAGAAAAAAATGTGCAGTGAACTTAGAAGAACCCAGCTGAAAGGAAAATTCACTAAAAGAGAAACTGGTCTTGTTTTTAACAAAACCAGGACACTTTGAATAGCATAGTAGTTTATATATCTGTAGTTAGGCATTTCAGTCCTATAGTAACAAATAATAGGTCTCACAATTTTTATTCATATTTTTAAATTTTAGCAAAAGCACTTCACTGTATTTGTAAAAAGTATTTAATTTATATATGTTGCAGGATTTTGTGAGATGGCTCTCAGTTGAATGCTCTACATAAACATCATCTGCTTCTTAAGTATACAAAATGCTCCTGTACAGTAGCCTTCACTGGGTATTTTGGAAGCTATTCTTATGTTCACAGAGGTGGGCACACAGCAACTTAGGTTGAGCACAAAAAGCAACATGTAGCTTAAAAAATGAGGAAATTATAAGATTCTTTAAGAGAAGATTACCTTTTTTCCTGTTATCCAATATGTAACAACTGTCTTTGTTTTGTTATTATTAACTTCATAATGAATAACCTATGCCATTCTTGTTTTCTACAGTATTTTTCTTTTAAAACTCTTTTGAGCTATGTCAATATTGTATGTCATTGTTGAGACAGAATGATAAATATTTTAGTGGGTTTTATAAAATTTAGGGGGGGTTATGAAGTTCCTGTGGGCATAAACCCCACCGTCCACCAAGTAATAGTCACTACTATTTCTATATATAAAAATAGCTTACATATGCACACACACCAGATGCATAAATGCAAATATAATTTTGATGTGAGTTCAGCTATTGGTTTTGTACTGCATGCTGACATGCAATTCTGTTTTCTTGCCTTGAATTTAACAAGTATGTTTTGAGTCTGCTCTGGTCCCAGTTGAGAACTTGCAGTAATAAATATACTAAATATACAGACCCTGAAGTTTTAGTACATTACTGTGATCTCTTTTATCTTGTGAAGAAGTCATTTTTTTGCTCCTTGGAGATCACAAGCATTTCAATCTGTTTCAGTTTAAAGCTGCTGCACAGAGATGCTCTTACTCTAGTCTCTTCTGCCTTTATTTGTTTTTCTGCAGTACAGTGACAGAGTGAAGCAGGCTTAACTGCTTACCTGATAGCTTTCATAGCGAATTACTTAACAAGGGTGAGAAGGGGTGCTAGAGGAAAATCACTTCTATACACTTTAGAACAAATCTCTTATTTAAAACAAATTACCGGCACATGTTCCTTCCAAAATTTTTATTCCCTTTTCCTCCTTAGGGTGCAATTTCATGAATGGTTTAGCCAATTTGAATGTGGGTTGGAAGTAATAGAAAAAGATAGTTTCACTCTTTTTCTCCCACAACACAGGCACTTCTTCACTTGTTTCACATCAGGGTGATTTTTTTTTCAAGGCTAGGTACCTCAAACCCTTTCCTCCACCTAACTTTTAAAGTAATTGTTTCATAAAACAGACTTGTATTTGCATTTAACCTGTTCCTGTGAAATAATCTCATGTATATTTTTTATTGTTATTCCCTGCCTTTTAAATTTTAATCAGCTTTTCCTTAGAATCTAGCATTTAAAATTCCATTGTCATTAAGCCTGGAGCATCCAGCATAATTGCTTGTTTTGATCTTAGGAAAAGCCTGATTTCTATTAAAATAGTCTTAAAGACTTTTAGTGACAAAGGAAAAGGTTTCAGCTTTAGAAAATTCTGCCAAATTTCTAGTGTTTCTCTTTTTTTAACCTCAAAGCAGCAGTTTTTGCCTGCAGTAATCAAAATTTTACAGTCATGTTATGCAATCCAACCCATGCCTTTTTTTGTTAAACTTTTAACTGCTGCCATTACACTTCAGTCTTCTTCTTTTAATGAGTATCTTAAGACTCCACAGTTTTTTCAGTGTTACTAATGTCTTTCTCCTTACCAAAGAATGACCAAATCAGTCTTGCTCACTTTTGGGATTATTTTACTGCTGTTTTAAATCTTCTATTGCTGATCTATGGCCACATGAAGCTGCCTTTTGGTCTAACTGCATCATCATTATTTAATAAGATATTCTCTGTCCACATTCTTGTGATGGTTACAGTGCACTGTCCTCAGGGTTTTCCACTTTGGGTACTCTGCTAATGATGACTGAATGGGAACAGAAAATGAATATATTTGTTTTCTTCTGTGTCCTTCAAATGTTATTTTCTCTTCAAGGCAAACTGATGCTCTGACTTCAATTTTTATTTTCCTTTTTAAAATTTTTTACTTGGCTGAATGACATCTACTTGAGTCTTCTTTCTGCATGTCCTCTGATCTTTCTATCTGTTTTAAAAAATGCCTCATTTGGAAATGCAATTCACAATGTGCAATTTCTTTTTTGTCCTTATTCCATCTTGATTTCTTTCCTAATATCAGCCCCTGCAACATGGAATTTATTGCTTTTATTTTTCTTATTTTTTACTAAAACCAATAGCTTCAATTTTTTCCACCCAGTGACTCTTGCATTGCTAAGGAGCCCGTGGGGAAGGAGATCCTCTGTTTAGCATTCCTCCAGGGAACTGTTGTTCTTGACACAGTTCAGTCCTCTAATGGGATGCTCACTCCAACTCCTTCATGACCTAGTAGAGAAAGAAATCTGCAAAAGGAAGGATTCCACACACATCACTGTAAATAACATCACTAAAATCTCAGCTTTTCCTTCCAGATCCACCTGTCCTATCAGTCACGGTTTGCTGAACTCTCTAGCTGACACTCATGTTGGTATCAGAAGTGTCACTTGTGGGTTTTTTATTCATGTAGTCTGACAAGCAGCAAAACACTGGTATACAGCTGGCTAAACAAAAGCCAGCATATTCTAACCAGCTAGCAGCTTGAATTCAGATTCTCAGCCACCCCTTCCCTTGTATTCAGTATGCATTCAAATGTTACAGTACATATTTAGTATCTGGCTGCAGGTCTTATGTACATGTTTTGTAAGTATACACAGTAATCATTGTGCTACAGGCATGTGTGTTTATTCATGCAAATGTTCTTGTCTTTGTGTGAAACCATTCCGGATGATGCATACTATCCATTATAGTTGCAAGTTTAGCCTAGTTAGATTGCCAAACCTGGCAGTATCAACATTGCTTAGTATTATTCATGACAAGTACAGTACTTTGGTACATGTTCCATGCGAACACCTTACAGTTTCAGCGGTGATTATACTGTATATTTTTACATATATATATTGTGCCCAAAACAAGATCTGTATTCAAGTGCAGATTTTCATTTTGTATTATCTTGAGGTCTTTACAAATACAATAAAACTTAACTAACTTGGTAAGTTATAAGAATAAAAAAAACCTCTGAATATTTGGGAATTTGTAACTGGGATATTTCTCATTTGGAGACGTACAAGGGAACCTGAGATGAGCACTTAATTTATCTTGTATGACAATATAGAGCATGGGACAGGAAAAGTATATTGCATGGAAAGGGTGATGTCTTTTTATTTTTAATGAATGGTCAATGTGGGGCAAGATCCACAGTAAAACTAACTTCTCTGTTAAAAAAAAATAAATTAAAAAATCTGTATAGTGTGTTTCCAAGCCTCCACTCTGAGTCTATTTTTGTTCACAGTGTTATTGCACAGCAATGATACTCTTCAGTCCCTTGGGACTGGCTGCCTCCTGTGTCTTGTTGCTGATTCTCCATAGCCTTTCTAAACTATGTTCTCTTTTTCACTTGTGAAGGTAAAATCATATTTTTTGTCTTCACTCCATCAAAACTATAGACATAATTTCTTAGCCTAGCAAAAAATATTCAGTTGAGTTCTCTCAATGGGAAGAAAAATATGATCTCTTCACCTCTGATTTCCTGCTAAGGTGTTCGTACTTGCTACCATTCATTCATAGTCATTCAGAAGCAGAATAAGATTCAAGTATGGAGAATTATTTCTATTTCTTTTAGTGGGTAGGTCATTCTTTTGAAACCACACTTGAAATTATGTAGGTCTAGCTAATATGTTTTAGATTTGCATTCTGCCTTAATCTGAATTACTGTGAAATGTGGAAAGATCTCTTCAGAAATGGACTGTACAGCAGAAACACAGGTTCTTTCATGATATTAAGGCAAATCTGAATAAGACAAGATGGACTGCAAGAATCTGAGATCTTGGCTTAAATGGAGTTTAGTAACTAAATTATCTATGTGGTGGAGAAAAATAGAGAAGTCTGATTTTAATTTTCTTCCTTTTTTAGTACTGTATCAATAAGGAATAAAGCGTCATCAATTGCATGCAAAGTAAAAGCCCAGGTATTCAGCTGGTATGAATTTCTGCAGCTCCCTTGACAGTCCTTGCAGTAGCACCCTTTTCAAAATGTTAGTAGTTCCTGGTCTGAGGACAGAAGTGAGGTAAATGGGAATGATTCTGGATTGTGTCTATATAAACTAATAAAAGTCACTGTGAAGTTCTGAGATATTATACTGATCTGCTTCATCTTGGTTCTGATGGATGTGGAGTATGGTCCTCCAGAATCCGATGTAGGAACCCAACAGCTTGGTCTTTGCAATGGTCACAAGGGCAAGGTAAGAGTTTGTAGAAGAGTAAATTGCACCTCTCCTGAACTATCAGGAAAATTGTATCAATTCTGTTTTCCCTAATCCAGATGTGTACTTCAACCATATGACTAAATGAAGTGACGTGAGAATGGACATGTGTCATGCTGCTTGGCCAAGCCTTGATTTTCACAGAGTCACAAAATCACAGAATGTTTAAGGTTGGAAGGGACCTCTGGAGATCACCTAGTCCAACCCACCTGCTAAAGCAGGTACACCTAGAGTAGATTGCACAGGAATGCATCCAGGCATGTTTAGAATATCTCCAGAGAATGAGACTCCCCGATCTCTCTGGGCAGCCCGTTTCAGTGCCCTGTCACTCTCAAAGTAAAGAAGTTTCTCCTTATATTCAGATGGAAACTCCTATGCTTCAGTCTGTGCCCATTGCCTCTCAACCTATCATTGGGCACCACTGAAAGGAGTCTGGTCCCATCCTCTTGACATCCACCCTTGAGATATTTATAAACATTGATGAGATACCCTCTCAGCATTCTCTTCTCCAGGCTGAGCAGACCCAGTTCCCTCAGTCTCTCCTCATAAGAAAGATGCTCTAGATCCCTAATCATCTTTGTATCTCTCCGCTGGACTCCCTTCATTAATTCCTTGTCCTTCTTAAACTGAGGAGCCCAGACTGGATGTAGAACTCCAGATCCAGCCTCACCAGGGCAAAGTAGAAAGTGAGGATAACCTTCCTCAACCTGCTGCTCACACTTTTCTTAATGCACCCCAGGATACCATTGGCCTTCTTGGCCACAAGGACATGTTGTTGACTCATGGTCAACCTGTTGTCGACCAGAACTCCCAAGTCCTTCTCCACAATGCTGCTTTCCAGCATGTCCACACCTAATCTGTACTAGTGCCTGGGGTTATTACTCCCCAGGTGCAGGACTCTGTATTTGCTCTTGTTGAACTTCATTAGGTTCATCTCTGCCCAGTCCTCCATCCTGTCCAGGTCTCGCTGAAATTTTCAAAAAAAAGGAACTGTCATCTTTTAATCTCTACCAGTAAGCCCTTTAGAGTTTCCCACTACCCTGTTAAGATCTTAATTCCTGCCTATTTAAGATGGTATAAGTTACTTTCTGAAGTTGCCTACCATTTTCATTTGCCTCAAAGCAGGGTTATGTAATGTAGTAGGTACCAATCTATTGAAGATTGCCAAACTTCTGTGCATTTCTCTTTTATTCCTGGAATATCATAAGCTCTGTTGAGCAGCTAATTTAGCACCTGGGAGGCTGCTCTTTTTTATTTATTTCTTACCAGAAAGACTGCATCCTACAAGTCATGATGCCTTCAAGAAAAAGATTTTATTCTAATAGCACATTTTTTTATTATTAAGCTTTGTCTTGTCCTTGTTTAGAGTTGAGGAAAGTACTCAGCTATTTTTCCAAAGAACAAAAGAGGAAAGAAGAATGAGTGGGCTAAAATAATTAACATTAGCTCAAAACCTTCGAATATTCAAGAGCTGATAGAAGCCATATTCAACAAATATAGGTACTTACATGCTGATTCATTCAATTAAATGGAGAACTGTCCCTCAGATTGACACTTTTGTGAGTAGTAAAATAAAAAAATAAAAACATGAAAGGAAATTGAAGTTAAATTAGGTTTATTATTTACATGAAAATTGTTTGCTTCTCTGAAAAAACAAAACAAAATAAAAACTACCTTTAAAAAAAGTAACTTAATTCTTCATTATGTGTTATATCATATACTTATTTACTCCTGGGCTACTTGACAAAGAAACGAAATGACAGCAACGTTGCAAAGTAATCTAGGAGTTTAAAAGCTACTCAGAATAGGAAATCACTGCAGTATTGTCAAATTTAGCTATGAAGACCCATGAATGTACAATCAAAAACTTATTTTTCTTCATCTTTCAGCTTTTAGAGCTCTTATTTCTTCATAGCCATGAAGACACATGCTGTCATGGACATGTTATTTACCTAAGATTTTCTGTCTCAGGGGAAGAAGAGTCTCAGTGCTTTTTCTTGGTTCATTCCAAAAAAGGCAAGCTCGTGGCACTTAAGGTACAAACTGCACCATGTTTTGGGTTCAGTTAAGTTTGACACTTCAAGGGTCAAAAGTGAATTTTAGCTCAAATCAGTTGAAACATGGAAAAGATTTTCAAAGCACACAGTGACCCTTAACAGATTGCCTCCTCGTCACTGTTGCTTGGGCATCCTCTCCTCTAGACACCAGAGCTACAACATTCTTACATCTCATAGTCACTTGTTCTGGGGTTTGGAGGTTTTTTTCACACCTTTTTTTTTTTTCCCAACCATCACAATTTTCCTCTTTCTTTAAGGACATAAACACAGGCACAAAGCTGTAGCCATCATACAAGTCACTGTCCTTTGAGTACTCTCCACTCAACACAGCTAGAACGTGGGATTTCCGCAGCAGAAGTGAATAGAACAAAATTCTGTGAAACCAAAAGATGACACTGAGAAGTTTTAATGTTTCTGTGACTAGTGCTTTGCTATGTATGAGAGATCAGAGCTCGAGGGTAACTTCAGGCAATAGTGCTTAGGGTCAACAGTTTTATTCTAGCAGTTGAAATGATCTCCTGACTGTCACTGACTGGTTCTAGTCTACTGATATTTCCACCTTTTTTTTTTTTTTCTCTCTATTGAGCTGATTTACAAGGCAAACCAGCTTTGTATTGTCAGCTTGTTTGTTCCTCTTTCCTGTTTTCACTGGAATTTACCTATTCACTGGGCTTTAAAAAAGCACCTGGGGATACAAGGCAACAAAATGAATTTATATTGCTTTTCATGAAACAACATATACATATCAATAGCTTTCTTACCTGAAACTCAGACTAATGGTATTCTCAAGGATAAGGAAACAACTAAAATAAGTAGACTAACTCACCTAGAGATGAGGATGTCTTATGAGTGATTCGGTCTCTGCCTCCAGGCTGCATTGGTTTAATGTGTCTTCCTTCCCTAATAAATGAGCACAAAATCTAATGCCTGTGATTCCATATCACTGTGACACTTTGTTCCTTTTCAGCACTCAGAACAGTGCAGTGTCTCTGTTCTTTAAAGGGAAAGCAGTCCAAAATCTTGTTGATAGCTGTATATCAGCCATAAACGTCTTTTCAACATGCATGGTTTACAATTGCAGTTTTCTGTGCTTAAATGTCATCTGCATTCTGTTATTGAATGAAAGCCTACACACACAAAAAAGAGAGAATTGAGTATATATGCCAAGAGCTTGTGTTCCAGTGTTTTTTTTTTTTTTTTTTTCACTGTGTGTGAATTATTGACCTCTGAGGACTCATCCTGTAGATAACTTTGCATTTACAAAACATTGAAGTGTAGTCTTCAAACAACGTATTTATAATTTCCTTCTTTCTCAAATATCAGACAAAGTAATTCCCAAGATGTCTCTGGAGCAAAGTACTTTTTAATAGTCCTGGTTGTATCCAATGTTCTAACAGCAGTTAATTTCCCTTAACAGTTATGTGTGTGTATACAGTCACATATAAATCAAGATAATTGTTTTCTTGCAATTTATCACAGAGATAAGTTGAAAAACAAGATAGTGGAGAAAAAGCCAATAGATTTTTAGAAGCTCTGCCATCTGGCCTATCATAAAATGAATCTAATTTTCTGGAAAATCTGTGTCTATAAGCAAAATGTATGCATATATGAATAGATGCATTCAGAACTGAAGTTTATTAGTAACTATAGCCAATGGATATTAATTATTCAGTTTTACAATATGTGGAAGTCCATAACATGATAGCAAAGACAAAAGCAGCCAGAAAAGATCTCTTCTATTTCTACAATCTTTGTTCTCCTTTTTAAAATCAACAGTCTATTTTCTTAATATCATGGGGCACAGAGTTCAAATGGGAATAAGTGAAGAACTGGCCTACTAGGTAATGAGTATGATGGATAGCCTACTTTACAAAAGAAAACAGAAAGATTTTCAAAGAGGAAACCTTAGAATAAATAGAACTATTCCCTGTGGATATTATAGGTAGTAAATTCTGGAGAATTAATATTTAAGCTAAAGGTAACATTGGCACCAGAACTGGTAAGTGTAAGCTGAGCAGAGGATACCTATCCTAGAGAAGTGTAGACTTCTGGAACCATTTTCTAGAAAGAGTAGTGGAGACAAAAATATAGCTTGTTTTAAACTGAAACTTGCTGCATTTATGGGAAGGATCATGAGACAGTTTCCTTTTATAGCAAGAATTTGGAGTTGATGACTTAAGCAAATCCATTCCATTCTTCTGTTGTTTGTCATATTTTTATGCTGTGATTTTCAGAACTTTACAGATTGCCATCTGAGCCACTTCATAAATCTGCCTATACAGCAATTGAATCGATTTTGACCACTCTAGAAAAGTAAGCCTGATAATCTAGAATTTATTTCACAACAAATGTTTGAAAAATGTATAGCAACTGGGTTTTAGTTTTACTGGGTTTTTTAAATTTTAAAAATAAAAAAAACAGACTGTTAATAATTTATTTTTAGTATATTATATGTCTACATCAATTACACTCAACTCTATCCATAGCCCTGAGAATTAATCTGAAAGTCATATTCCACTTTACAGTCATTTCCTAGGTAACTAAAGGAGCCACGTTTATGCCATGCGGCCATTAGAAATTTTTCTTTTCCCTAGTGACTTGTCTTTTGGTTTTCAGCTCTTCTATACGCACTAAAATATCTATGCAATATTGTCATTACTTTTCATAATGGTAGACACATATGAAATGCACTAATGAACTGTGGGTTAGCAAAAGAATAAAGGAGATGGAAAGGTTACTCTTAGGAACCATGAAAGGTGAAAGGGGTAGAGAACAATCTGGGGGGGAAAAAAAAAAGCAACTATGAAAAAGAATCAGTCAAAATTTGAATGCTATTTTGAATTCATTTTGATTTGCAGGAGAAAGAACTGGTAGCCAAAGCTGTTATCTTATTTATTTAATATATTAGCACATTCAAATCTTTCTTTACATGGAGAGTTGGACTCCTGAAGAGGAAACATTTTAAATTGAGACATGACAAAGTAGACCAGCCAGAAACTTAGTATAAGACAAGGTGCAAGAACTACAGAGGCAAGAATACAGAGGCACTCAAAGCATACTTTGTTGATTTACTGTGGTTTTGCTCTTGAGAAGTTTATGTGTTTATCCATGTGTTCTATTGATTTGTTTATTTCTGGAAACTGGTCTTGTGGATTCTTTGGAAAAGGCCATTGATGACCAGGGCAATCGAAAACCTCGGTCAACCCCCATGATATCTGTTTATAATTCTTTTGATTTTGGTTACCGTAATTCTTGTGCATCATCACATTATTTAATTCAATAAATCAATAAAGTGTATTACCATTTGTTTTGTTTTGTTGTGGTTTGTTTTGGTTTCATCAGAGCAGTCTCTGTTTCCAAATGGCATTCACTTTCTTATTGCATTCACTCTATTTTTTCATGCTATGCATAGGTAGTGTTTTCATTTCAATGTGCAAGTGACTTTCATTTTCTGTGGTTTGTTAGTGTTCCTCTTGCCTGTCCAGTTTTGGCTGCAGGGAATTTTTCTGAATAGTTTCTTCTTTGGTATCAATATCGTGTGCAATTTATTTTAGGAATCTTTTCTACATTTGATAATATTCACTTACTACTTATCTTCAATTTTTTCTGTATTAGAATATAGTTTATCTTCTGAAAGGATGTATTCAGTAGAAAGCAGAAAAAGAGAAAGAGCTCTGAGACACAATCAGAAATTTTTTTTCCCAGGCAGATAGAATGCACTGTATACCCATGTTTACAAATACAGAAAACCAAAGGGTATTATTATAGGGTAATATATATAAAATAGCTTAAACTACAGTTCTGTGTAGCAATACATGAATATGTACATGTATATTTCCATAAATACATACATACATATGCGTGTGTTGCTTGCAGGTACAATCATCGTTAATGTTATAACCTTCAATGCCTGTTACACATGTATTCATTTTTTTGCTTCCACATAAAGTACAAAAATTTTTGTGTCTTTTTATCTTGGCAAAGGGATTTTTTTTTTTCCTGTAAATGGTCGGTCTTTCAGTTTTGTTCCTCTACCTGAAGAATGCTGTTGGGATGACCAGTAATTTTCCAGACCTCCAGCAGTAAGAGAACAGAGAGATGGCCTACTTTCTAGGGGACAGACGGAAGAGGGTGAGTGTAGCTTCACTATTTTGCCAAGCTGGCGCAATTTCAGGGCACAGGAGTTGGGTATATCTGGGACAGCAGCAGAGCATCACTTGTTCAGGTTGGCTTCCTACTGTTTGCTAGTTAAGAAGCCCAGTGGTTAAAAGAAATTCTGTGCATCTACTAGGCAAGAGGCATGTTTGAGTTCTGGAATTGGCTATTACAGCTATTTGCGCTGGCAGCTTTTTTACTGCTGGCAGCAATAAGATGCAGATGTTCACTTTGAATGTTAGCACTGGTGATCATGGTCTGTTTTGCTTCTGTACATGTGCTGAAAGTAAATGACAGAAAAATAACACATATTGTGTTTAAAGGGCAGTTTATATACTTTTTTATTATTCATGTTTAAATACATAAACAAAATACTTCTTGTGGGACTGCGGAGATCTTCACTGAGCTCCTGTATAGAAACAGAAGCAATCCATTTTACCTTATCTTTGTCCTTTTTAGAGAATGGCAATGAGGTTTTGGCTTGAGATTCCTCACTGCCATCCAGGTGGCAGTGCTGCACCATATTTATCAGTTTCATAAAGTCTGCAGATTCATGTTTACAAACTTCAAGGAAATGTCAGAATGCAACACCATCAATGCACAACATTTGAAGAGGAGGCAGCCAAAATTCCAGTCCTTCTTCATTAGGTATGTGATGATGTGAGGCTTTCACTGTTACTTGTCTTAGTGTCAACAGCGAAGAAGTCACATGAGATGTGGGAGAAGAATGTGCCAAGCAAGATAACAGCTTCCTACCTCACATGAGCCAATAATAGTTTAGTGAAGAGAGGAGAAAACAGTTTGCTTTAAGCAGGTTCACAACTCTGCGGGAAATTACTCCAATGAAAATTGCTTCTTTATCTAATGTTCCTACTCTTGCTTTTTAGGGAGTGGCTTTGGAAAACACTCTTCTTTCTCCTTTTCATGCCTTAACATTCAATTAAGAATCAAAGGCACTTTAAAGTGCACTTAAAATCTCAGAATTGTTAATATTTCTGACATTTCCTAACTTTAGAATCAGAGTTAAAATTTATTTTGCAGTCATTTTTTACTCATTGAAGATGGGCTATCGCAGTTATTTTTCAAGATTTTTTTATGTTGCTGGATATAAAAAAAAATAAGTTTCATATCAGATGTGTTCATTTTCTCCAAAACATACTCAGTCAACAAATGCCAGTGATTTGGTATGGCTACAGCTTTACTGAAAGATCAGAGGGCATTTTCACTTCTCAGGTTGGATTGTGTGCTCTAGACATGCCTTTTAATGCATGCCAAATCTGGTAACACAGTATCCTTTCTAGTGCCTTGCCTTCTGCTGGAAGATATTCTGGTCTGCAGAATGGTGATCTGCATGACAATACATTCTCCTTGTCACAAAAGGCAACTGCCAGGATTGAAACTGCATTGCAAAGTCTACCTAGTTGTCAGGTTATAGACAGGCAATGAGTCTTAAAAAGCTCTGCTTGAAAGATGTAAAACTAAAGCTCCCTGTCATTTTTCAGTACGCAGAAAAGAAGACAATGCAACAGGTGAAACTAGCTAGAGACACCTGTGGCAAGAACTGTCTTCATATGCAGCACTCACATTTCCTTTTAGGGATTTTGGTTTTTTTTTTGGAAGAGCATGGAGGACAAAATGAAAAGGAGATGTGTTCAGCAAAATTAGTCTCTCACACAAAACTGAACATTATATAGAATCACCTCCCTTGACCTGCTGACCAGGTTTCATCAGACCAAAAGAACTGTTGCTGTTTTTTGAAATCCCAGCTATAATGAGGCAAGTACATTGAAAAATTTGGGAAGATGTTATTCAAGAAGAATAACTCTTTTCGGGAATGGTAAGCAGGACAGAAGTACAAGCCTTGCATGGAATTCCTGTCAGTTCAGTGATCTCTTTCTTATCAGGTCCTTACAAGATGGACGGATGCTCTCTTATTAATTGAAGTGTATGGACTTCCAGTTTTGAATATAAGACTAACCCAGTACTCACCTCTTTTCTGTGCATAAGCAGTGCTGGTCATGCCAACACTATATGCTATATTTCTATGCTGACTGCAGATTCCCCATCATCCAAATTCTAGAGGGGTTTGGGATTAATATTTTTATCTCATCTGCATTGCTTCATTCCTGTAAAAAACAGAACTAAGAGGATGCTATTGTGATGATATTAGTCTATTTCTAAAGAGATGAAAACTCACAAATATTTTTCTAATCGTGAATACAATGACTCACATATTTTTTCATAAAGCGAAGCTCATGCAGCACACATTTTTCTGAAATATGTCTTCCACTTTCATATCACAGAATCACAGAATCACAGAATGTTAGGGATTGGAAGGGACCTCAAAAGATCATCTAGTCCAATCCCCCTGCCAGAGCAGGAACACCTAGGTGAGGTTACACAGGAAGGCGTCCAGGCGGGTTTTGAATGTCTCCAGAGAAGGAGACTCCACAACCTCCCTGGGCAGCCTGTTCCAGTGTTCCATCACCCTGACTGAGAAGAAGTTTCTTCTCAAATTTAAGTGGAACCTCTTTTGTTCCATATCAGGTCATCGATCTCATTAAAAGGTTTCCAGGAAGTTCTCAAGTCTTTTGACTGATATTTATTTTTGTCATTAAAAATGGTTCTATTGACCACCAGAATATCTATGGCTGGCTTGGCCATCTCAATTTCTTGTATGAGTCAGTCTTTTCTGTCAAAGAATTGAGAAGACATCAGGCTTGATTCAAAGCCTGTGAAAAAATCTCCTGCAGGGCAATTTCGAATTGTTTAATTTAATTAATTAACCGATTATTTAATTTCTCTGTGATGTATTACTTGATTTTAGAGCCAACAAAACCATCTACTGCTGTCAATATTAAAATATGAATAACTTCTTTCCATTATGAAATTTCGTTTGTTTCTTACTTCATTCCTTATTTTCAATTTATTTCTTTAACATGGTGATTGTGGGACAGCAAGTAACATTCAAATAACTTGAAAGAAATACAATATATACAATCAACTAACTACTGGAGTTTGAAATCTCTGGAATCATAAAGGAGTGGTACAAAAATAATCTATAAAGAAGCAACACTATTGAAACCACACTGTGCCTATCACCAACTCCAGCCACATATTTAAAAACTAGCACATTCACAAATTACGACCAGATTTAATGAAGAACTGTAGCTAGTTTTGTTGAGCAAGACTTTCAGCAAAAGCAGAAAGGCAGATGTGAGGAAGACTTCAGTGGAAGATTCTTCAGGATTCTATTCTAGTCTTCAGAAATTGGAAGAAATTTTAGTGTGTTCAGTAGTGACACTACAGTTTATATTAGTATTACTACCGGTTGAAGAAATAATGTTTTATTTTTGGACTGCTTGTATTTGGCTTGACTAGGCATTTAAAAATTGCTATTAAATACTGTGAAACATTCAAATAGAATACAGAAGAATCAAACATAGCAATATTAGAAGGGTTTAACACGATGAGGTAAAAATACAAGCTGTTTGTGTGTTTATTATGTTGGGAAGTTTTTTCCCTTATATTAAAAAGGAAAAAAAAAAAAGAGCTAACTCTGAACATATGTTGGTGGCCCAGAAGTGTGTTTCATGATTGCATTTTACTTATGATAGATTAATTTGTAAAACATCTTTTTTATTACAAAAAAACAAAATTCAGCAAATCTGAGATGATGTCACGTTTCAGGTAAGCATGTTTTCATGCCTCATACTTTCTGAGTGTGCCTTTGACTGGTGTTGACAGGTGACTCACTACCAAAGTGACACTGGAGATGTTTATAAATGCACAAACAAACAAACAAACAAAACAACTTGATCTTAAAATTTTCTACTACTAGAAAAGGAGTTTGTGTAAGGCTTTCTAAGGAAAATACACAACAGTTTTGACATCTTTCACAGAATCACAGAATCACAGAATGTTAGGGATTGGAAGGGACCTCGAAAGATCATCTAGTCCAATCCCCCTGCCAGAGCAGGAACACCCAGATGAGGTTACACAGGAAGGCGTCCAGGCGGGTTTTGAATGTGTCCAGAGAAGGAGAATCCACAACCTCCCTGGGCAGCCTGTTCCAGTGTTCCGTCACCCTCACTGAGAAGAAGTTTCTTCTCAAATTTAAGTGGAACCTCTTGTGTTCCAGCTTGAACCCATTACCCCTTGTCTTACTGTTGGTTGTCACCGAGAAGAGCCTGGCTCCATCCTCGTGACACCCACCCTTTATATATTTATAAACATTAATGAGGTCACCCCTCAGTCTCCTCTTCTCCAAGCTAAAGAGACCCAGCTCCCTCAGCCTTTCCTCATAAGGGAGATGCTCCACTCCCTTAATCATCTTTGTGGCCCTGCGCTGGACTCTCTCCAGCAGTTCCCTGTCCTAGGTCATCAATGCTAGGTCATCAAGCCTGGCATTTTTTTGTTTCCTTTAAGGAACTTAAGTGTTATTTTCTGCCTTGTTTGCAAGACTGAAATGATTTCAATAGTCAAATTGACTCAGTTACCACAGGTTAACCTAGAACACAGATTATGCTATCTGCTTGTCTGTAACTTGTGCAGGTTGCTACCCAGTAATGCTAGTGATGTAATTCTGGGTAATTCATGTCCCAAATCAAATCGTCCTAAGTTGCACGCATCCATCATGGGACTGAAGATAATGCCCAAGTGTTACTCTAAACCTGTCACCTCAGGGTGGCTCATTTTTTTCACCATACCCTTGTGTTGCCCAATCTCATTTATAAATGGGACTTTCTCCTCGCAATGGCATAACAGTATTATGAATATTGACCATTTATTTAAAATTTTCTTTCAATATCAAGAATATCAAGACCAGTAACATGTGATTAATTCCTTTTTTTTTTTTTGAAGTTGCATTTCTTCTTCATTATATTTTAAAGCAAGGCAGGATCTTAAAAAATCCTGTGTTCTGAACAGAAGATGGCAAATACATTGAGGCAAGCCATAATATTGGAAGTATTTTTCAGCATATTACACCACTCATTTCTCTTCCAATCAATACATCCTGAATCCCCCATCCCCAAGAAAATCCCCAAATCAGACAATTCCTTCTACTGAGAGCAGTGTCTGGAGGTGTTGATAGACTGCCAGCTGAACATGAGCCAGCAGTGTGCCCTGGTGGCCAAGAAGGACAACAGCATCCTGGCTTGTATCAGGAATAGTGTGGCCAGCAGGACTAGGGAAGCAAGTGTCCTCCTGTATTTGTCACTGGTGAGGTCTCACCTTGAATCCTGTGTTCAGTTTTGGGCCCCTCACTACAAGAAAGACATCGAGGTGCTGGAGGGAGTTCAGAAAAGGGCAACGAAGCTGGTGAAGGTTCTAGAGTACAAGTCTTATGAGGAGTGGCTGAGGGAACTGGGGCTGTTTAGCCTGGAGAAAAGGAGGCTGAGAGGAGAACTTATCCCTCTCTACCCAAAAGCAAGTTGTAGTGATGAGGCTGTTGGTCTCTTCACCCCAGTAACAAGCGATAGGACAAGAGGAAAGTGTTGGGGAATGGCTACGGGAAAAGGGGCGTGGGTCCAGTGATCTGCTGTATCAGGAAAGCTTGTTCTAGTCAGCATGAGTAGGCCTTGGTAGGCCTCGGTGAGCAAGAGTCAGAAACTGCTGATGGAAAAGTACTGACCGAGGGTAATCTGGGTTATTTACAGGCAAAGAGGAGTTTCAGTAAACAACCTTGAGGGACTAGCTCTGGGAAGAAGAGGAGCTTGCATACCAGAGAAACCGCAAGGGGGGTTGGGCTACTTAGGTATTCTCTCCAATTATTGAATGACTAGTAGGCATAATTATCTAAGGGACTATATAAGTGTGTGCAACTTATTAAGAAGTTGAAGTATGCTTTATCACTCATACTGAGTCGGCTGCATTTCTTCCTCCGCCTTCTCAGGTCTGAATCCCTGGTGGGGTTCTTCCCCGCATTTTGGCGCCCGAACAAGGGACCTGAGTGGCGGATAGGGAAAGGAACGGCGCCGGGAGCAGCGACCGGCGGGCAAGAGCGATCGAACACTGTGCTGCGGTGTATCGTCTCCGACGCCTGAACCGAGTGAAGTTCGCCGTACTGGGCTACAGGAGGGCTGCAAGGAGGTCTTTAAAGCGCAGGAGGAGGTACCGTGCTCGGCTATAAATAACGGTAGCATGGATTTAGATGTAGCCCTAGATTTATTGCAAAGCTTTTTAGAAAAGCGGGGGGTGGATTATAGTTGCGTTAAACAGCTAGCTGGTCTAGTAGCAACAGGGAAAGCTAAGGGGTATTTTCAGGATTCGGAGTCGTTATTTGAAGAAGCGGAGTGGAGAAAATTAGGAGATGTGTTGTGGGATATGGTGATAGATGAGGACAAAACAGCGAAGAAGTTAATGAAACCGTGGCGTGAGGTTATAAATAATATTAAGAGGCATAAGGTTGAGAAAAATTTGGCGGCGGTTGCGTCTCAGAAGTTAGGTCGGATGGAGCCGTCTGCTCCGCCACTAGATGCTGGAATATCGTCCTTTTCGGAGGGGTCTGCACCGCCACCGCAGACGAATGATTTGTTGTTTAGTAATTGTCGGGTTCCTAATCCACCTTGTTGGCAAACAGTTAAAGTTACAGAAAAAGGGAGGTCAGAGCGACAAGCGGAAACAAGAGAGCAGGGAGATAGTCGTAGGGTGGATGAATCAAGGGAGCCAGAGAAAAAGGTAGAAACGGGTAAATCAAACCGGGGTAGTTGTCCTACGTTGCTTAATTGGAGAAGGATCATGGAAGATGCAGCAGAAGGTGGAGATTTTACTCCTCTAGCGTTTCCAGCGATGTTTCAAAGGGATCAGCATGGGGACATGCAAGCAGGGTACAGTCCAATTAGCTGGAAGTTGTTATCTCAGCTCAGGAGTACGGTATCGGAATCTGGTTTGCATGGAGAGCCAACTAAGCAGATGTTGAATTATGTGTTTGGAAGTACGGTATTAGTTCCGGAGGACCTTAAGGTGATCATGAGGATGATTATGACGCAGTCACAGCTGTTGTTGTGGCAGGCGCACTGGCAGCGGTTTTGCGAGGCATCGGTGCAGCAAAGAAGGGGGCCCGATGACCCGTTGAACGGCGTTACAGTAGAGCAGTTGATGGGTACAGGACCGTTCCTGGAAGTACGGGCCCAATTACAGATGGGGCCAGAAAGGTGTATTGAGGCAATGCGAACGGCGAGGCTAGCGGTGGAACAGGTTAAGACGGCACAGCCAGCGCCTTCCTATATGTCTATAAAGCAAGGTAGAGAGGAGCCTTTCGCACAATTTATAGATAGAGTTACCGCGGCCATAGAGCAGTCGGATGTGCCTGAGTGGATGAGGGCAGCGTTGTTGAGGCAGTGTGCAGTTCAGAATGCGAATCAGGCGACTCGGTCTATTCTAATAACGTTGCCAGCAGACGCTACGATTGAGTTGATGTTAGATCGAATGAGCAGGGTTCCGGTAGGGCCTCAGGCTATGTTAGTGGAAGCTATGGATAGGTTAGGGAAAGACCTCCTGCAGGCCCAGCAACAAGCTCTAGCAGCCCAGTCGCAGTTTCAAGAACAAGCCTTTGCTGCGTTAGCTCCGCTCCGTGCTGGTGCTGTGGAAGCTGGAAGCCGGCCTCGCAGTACTGAGGGGAGAAGAAGTAATAAGTGCTTCAGATGCGGACGGGAGGGTCATATCCGTCGAGACTGCAGAGTGACTCGAGTGTGGTGCGAGAACTGCAGATCGACCAACCACAGCTCAGAAGCATGTTACTCGGGAAACGGGAGAATGAGCGCGTCGAGCCGCCGCGCCCCGATAAAAATGGCAGCTCCTGCAGTCGCGACATCGGAGCGACAAACAGCAAGTCGGGAGGAACCAGTACCAGCGCCACGCAACCTGCAGGTGTCCTCCAGCCAGCCACGAGAGGGAGCCTCGGATTGGACTTGGCAACCGCAGTAGAAATAACTTTAATGGACTCCAAACCGCGCCGTGTAGCTACAACAGTAAGAGCGCCTTTAGTGATCAACGGTCAACCACAGGGTGCATTACTGATAGGGCGGTCTTCAAGCAGCATGAAGGGACTGACAATTATTCCAGGACTTATCGATGCAGACTATACAGGTGTCATACAGATCATGATTCAGACATTGTTTCCACCTATCCATATTCCTCGAGGCAGCAGAATTGCGCAATTGATACCGCTAATGCAGTTGACTAGAGACATGAAATCTGCGTCTCGGAAGGAGCGAGGTGATCAGGGTTTTGGATCTACAGGACCTGCAGCATTGCTGACAATGCCCATGAATCGATGACCGAATACAACCGTGCGACTGGAATGTCGGGGCCAATTTTTATTACTGTCTATGTTGTTGGACACTGGGGCAGATTTAACCATCGTGGATGCAAAAGCCTCTCCGGAGTGAGTCGCCCCTTGAGAAGGCCCAGACGGTGTTTACTGATGCAGGCAAGAAATCTAGAAGGGCTGCCATTACTTGGAACGTCAACGGTGAGTGGCACCACCACTTGCTGGAGGCAATTCCAGAGGATTCGCTGCAGACCCTTGAACTTGCTGCCGTGGTATGGGCTATGGGGACTTGGAAGGATGAGGCTGTTAATGTGGTGACTGATTCTCTGTATGTGGCAGGCGTTTTGCAGAGAATTGAAGATGCGCAGATCAAAGATGTTAAGCAACCGCGCTTGGGGGAATTATTTAGACAGCTGCGTAGCTCAAGGACATGGGTGTGAAGAGTTTGATGGTATGTGTTGCTTTAATATCTCTGATCACAGCAAGTCCATTCAGTCACAACTAAAGCAGTTGCGGGATCACGTGGAGAAGTTACAAGTAGAGGACGATCCTTTTAGAGCATGGTGGGCTTCGCTAAGATTTCCAAGCTGGTTACTGAGCTTTTTAAGGCCAATGTTGGTCGGTTTTATCTTTATCGTTATTATATTAAGTATTAGAATCTGTTGTTTATCTTGTATCCGCAATATGTGTGTCAAAGTTATCGAATCTGTTTTTCGCAAAGATGTATTATTAGCCCAAAAAGAAAAAGGGGGAATTGTTGGGGAATGGCTACGGGAAAAGGGGCGTGGGTCCAGTGATCTGCTGTATCAGGAAAGCTTGTTCTAGTCAGCATGAGTAGGCCTTGGTAGGCCTCGGTGAGCAAGAGTCAGAAACTGCTGATGGAAAAGTACTGACCGAGGGTAATCTGGGTTATTTACAGGCAAAGAGGAGTTTCAGTAAACGACCTTGAGGGACTAGCTCTGGGAAGAAGAGGAGCTTGCATACCAGAGAAACCGCAAGGGGGGTTGGGCTACTTAGGTATTCTCTCCAATTATTGAATGACTAGTAGGCATAATTATCTAAGGGACTATATAAGTGTGTGCAACTTATTAAGAAGTTGAAGTATGCTTTATCACTCATACTGAGTCGGCTGCATTTCTTCCTCCGCCTTCTCAGGTCTGAATCCCTGGTGGGGTTCTTCCCCGCAGGAAAGGGCCTCAAGTTGCTCTAGGGGAGGTTTAGATTAGATATTAGGAAAAATTTCTTCCCAGAAAGGGTTGTCAGGCATTGGAACAGGCTACCCAGGGAAGAGGTGGAGTCACCATCCCTGAAGGTGTTTAAAAGACACATAGATGAGGTTCTTAGGGACACGGTTTAGAGATTGGCTTGACACTGCTAGGCTAATAGTTGGACTCGATGATCTTAAAGGTCTTTTCCAGCCAAAATGATTCTATGATTATAAATCCTATTCAATGAACTAAAGTTCTTGAGATAAACAGGAAAATAAGACCATCTTGAGAGAGAGGAAGCTGCTTGTTGTAACTGATAATGCTTCTTACAGCAATCATTTACTAGTAGACAGGGTTTGTAATGGAAGGAAACCTAAATGGGAGTTATCTTATGAATTAAATTGCAGACCTAATGTCAAATTTCTGTTGGTAAAAGAGTTGCTGCTGTGAGATTTTAAGGAATGATACTTTATTATTAGTCTTTTCTAATGGATTTCTTTTTGTTTCTCAGTATTATCTTTGTGACCACACAAAGGAGATACTGTAGCCTGAAGAAAAAATTTAACTAAGACAAATTCTAGAGTAACTTGGGATTAATAATTTTCTCCTATGTGTAATGTGTCATTCCTGTTAAATTTGCACTCTGCTGCTTTAGATTTCTGCAAACTTTTTATAAAGCTATTATTTCTTCACTGCTGATGATCAGACTTTGCCTAGAGCATCTTGAATAGTAATCTAGAAAAAAAATCAACAAATCACTGTTCTCCCATTATGTTGTACCTTCCTTAAATGCACTCCAGAAAGTATAGACTTTGTGTCTGAAAATTCTGTAAAAAAGAAGTGATTGATGCCCTGTGCCTAAACACTACTGTTTGAATTTTACTCAGCCCTGTTAATAATGTTTTGAAAATAGATTACTCCCATAGGAAAAAATAATCTTCAAAAGAAACATTAAGAAGGAGCCAAAGTGAATTTTGCTGTGTTTTAAATATGTAAATTAAAAAAAAAAAAAAAGCTACAGATTGGAGCGAGCCCCTAACAGCTCAGTTCTCAGCTCTACTGTGAAGAAGTGTGCAAGGTACATCTATAGAATGCAGACCCAGAAGGAAATATGCAAGAAGTACAAAACACAGAGTTTTATTAGCCTGGTGTTATGCCCCAACTAGTGATTCCATAGAGAAGCAGGGGTAAAAAGCCTGAGTTCAGCTTTACATTGACAAGATTGTGTTGCTTTCAGAGTCTGACCAAAGAGCTTTTCAGTAATCTGTGCCATAATACATTGGACAACCTGATCAAGAGACATCTGTCCTTGGTATCTCCACCATTTATATGCACACATACTTATCTGTTATTAGAAAAGGATGGTCACAATGGGGAAGTAATAACCTTCCCAGACTCAGGAACTTCAAGGAAAAGGCACAAACTAATGTGTTGTTGGTACAGTAATAAATTAAAATAAAAATAAGGAAGAAGAATTTTAAAAATAAGTTTAATGAGAAATTCTTACATTATGGAGAAGGAGATTTTTTGTTAAGATAATGATTTTAGAATTTCCTTAGAAGCAGTACTGAAAATACTGGTATTTATTAAGCTGCTCGTAACCAAAAGTGTGTTTCAGTAAATGAGATATTGGTATCTATTTTGAGAATAATTTTGATAAAGTGGGAAAAATTAAAAATATTTCCAGCGCTTCAAAAGGAAAACAACAAAGCTTTTCTGCATTTTTCCAGTTGCAGAAGAGATATGATGTTTTTGAAGTTAGAGTAAACATGCAGTAACCTCAACTCATCTTTCATGAGATTATTGAAACATATGTTTTCTGATATTATTAATATTAAAGTTAACAGACATCACATGAAATCAAATAAACTGGATAAGTAAGATTATACTTTTTCTACAATTTTTGTCATACTTCATTAGCCAGTTAATGTCACTGAATTCTCTGAATAGTTTAAATCTACTAAAATCTTAGGTACAGATTCTTTTTCATTTTTATTAATTACCCAAATGCCATGTCCTCTGCAGTATGGTGAGTCAGGCTGTGCCATTCATATATGGATTAAAGCTCACTTTGTGATAGATCTTTCAACAAGCAAGCAAACCATGTTTTGACAGGTGAGTTGGGCATTATGCTGTCTGCTCTTATTGGCCGTGGGAGATCAAGCAGTCCTGATTTTGCTGTTTCAGGGAATGCCTCAGCTTCATCCCAGCTCCATATTGAGGAAGTTGTGCAAGTATATGCCAGACTTCTGCTGTCACTCTCAGGTTGTCCAGGTTTCTACAAAGAAGAAACCAGCTGGTCCATAATCTGGACATTTAAGGGCACTGGTGACAAAGTTCACCTATAACCACACATAAAATCATGGAAAAATCACTGTGTTATGCTCTTTAACAGAATTTTATAAGACAAATAATGGTACTTCCCTAAACTCACGTTCAAAATCTGACAGAATTAAATTTAGATAAAGTTAACATAAAAGCTTTTGAAATGTATTTTAATAGCTTTTTCCCATCACCAATTAATTGTGAAGTCTAATATTGCTTCATATGTTTCCTTCTGACCAAAATTTCAAGTAATGTCTGAAAATTAATTTTCTTTGTCTTGGAAAAGTAGGTAAGCTGTAGAAACTTATTAAAATCCTCCAAAATAGTCATGCCTTTTTTAATCAATTAGAAATTCAGATATTTTCATTGATTATTTGAATAAAAATTCTCTGGGTTTCAGAGTTTTCAGTACGAAATGTTTTCAATGGTATCCATCTGTTGCCTTTCTGTCACACTATTCTTTCTTTCTTCACTGTGTCTACCCTGTTGACACCAAGCTGTTATTCTCTAATTCTCTCAGGTCCAAAATAAAATGTGTTTATATAAATGCTGTACTGTGGAAATAATTATTTTTTATCAATGGCCTCACTAACACTTGCATCAAAAATACTTTCACTATTATCAGTTCTGTATTTCAAAGTCTTTTCTGGAATTATATATGATAGGAGCAAAATACATTTAACATGATAGTTGTTCCTGTAAATTCACCTAAGTTGTAGCAGCTGAAATATGTTCTTGAATAAAACCTTATCCATGACATAAGCCACCGCATTAAAACAATGTAGGCAGAAACTAATATATACTACAGAATTGGGCAAAAACACATTACTTTTTAAACTTTGCACTATCTTCAGCTGGGAAAAGTGGTGATCTAGCAGCAAGATTTACTTTATTACCATTTAAAATAATTGCCAGTCTACTTGAACTTGTCATGAAAAAAGCTTGACTGTTAAAGTTTTATCTTATCTCTGATGGCATTTCTTTTCCTGAAAACTGTAGTTGTCATTCATGTTAGAAATAATTACTATATAGCTAAGTATTTGGGGTTCAAAACATATACCTGATGCTTTAAAAATACGTAGGAAGAATTATTGACAGGTGCTATTTTTAAATTTATGAAAAAAAATAGGCCAACTTTATGTTATTTTGGTCATACTGAAATCAGACACTTAGAAAAGTGAAACATAGTTAACGTAATATTATTGGACTCTTGACCTTTATAGCAGAATCTGACCATATGACAGTTAGCTTTTTCAAGAAGTGCAGTCTCTCTGCAAACTATCAGAAAAAAAAATTGGAGTTCTCTCAAGTTAATCTGTGATTTGATTTATTATAAGAGAATTTAGTGCATGTCTGTACCAGCAGAGCAATTGACTCAATTATAGCTATTTTCAGAATAGAAAATGGGGGGAAATGCAATGAAACTCTCATATGCGAGTTTATTGGCCTGAACGCAGAATCCCATAAGCTGCATACTTTCCCAGTATGATCTGGCATGTTCCCCAGTGCTGCAATGTGTTATAAACATTTACCAAATCATGTCAGTTGTAGTTTGGATAGTTCTGCATCACTGTTCAATATTAAGGTCACTTGACTGAATTATATGTAGACTCTTTATAAGTCTTCTTTATGAATACAAAATATCCAGTTGCTATTGAGGCAACATAATGTGTTGAAGGAAAACTTTCTGAAATAGAAAACACGTAATAAAATGAGAACTAGAAGATGATGATATCATAAAGACCAGTAGGAAGGCAAGAAATTGAGATGAAGTTTTGTTCCTTTGATATTATTTGTTGCTGTGATCATTTATACAAGTAAGGCTGGGAGTAAATTCTGGGAAAGTGAATCAAGGTGGATGATAAATATGAATATGAATATGAATATGAATATGAAGAAAGAAAATTCAGTTCTCATATGAGTGAATTTTTGCAACTGATCTTTTTCTGATAAGGAAAGAATGATGAAGGAAAACTTTTAAACATTGTTCAGTTGAGACAAAGACTTTCAAGAGTTTTAAATTGAAGGCATGCAGTACAACTGAGTTTATCAAGGATATTTAAAGATTCAGCAGAAAGTAAGTCACAGGAATTTCTGTTGATTCTCAGAATATTCTAGTTTACATAGAGTTTTCAGATGTGGAAATTTTATGTCTGTCCCGCTACTGATCATTTAAATAGTGATGGAATATTTCATAACACTTGTAGGTTTACACCAAAGATCTGGTTACTGTAGCTCATCAAGTCCTCATGTACCTGTTCGCACATACTGTAATCCACAACATATGCATGGTAATGGAATGTAACTGAACAATTTTTCACTTCTGACTAAGACAAGCTTGTTTCCTGTGGGTGCTTCAGTACTTTTTTTTTCTTGTTTTTCTTTTATTTTTCTGACTGCACCTGGTAATCTGTACACAAAATGAAAAGGAGTGACCAGTAAGAAAGGCTTCATAAACTGACAAACAGCTGGTAGCTGATCCCAGCGTCATTCTGGCACATACATTATTCTAAGCCCTGTTGGTCTGTGGCAATCAAAAAACAATAGCTTTACATATATGAATGGGGAGGGAAGGAAGAAAAAAGAAAAATAAAATGAAAAATGAAAAAAAAGGTAAAAGAAAAAAGGAAAAAAGAAAAAAGAAAAAGTAAATGGGAAAAGAGATAAAGAGAGAAAAAGAAAAAGAAAAAGAGAAAAAATAGAAATAAAAAATAAAAATAAAATAAAAAAATAAAATAAAAATAAAAATAAAAAGAAAAAGAAAAAGAAAAAGAAAAGAAAAAAGAAAAGAAAAGGAAAAAGAAAAAGAAAAGAAAAAAGAAAAGAAAAGGAAAAAGGAAAAGCAAAAGCAAAAGCAAAAGCAAAAGAAAAAGAAACAGAAAAAAAAGAAAAAGAAAAAGAAAAAGAGAAGAAAAAAGAAAAAGGAAAAAGAAAAAGAAAAAGAAAGAGAAAAAGAAAGAGAAAAAGAAAAAGAAAAGGAAAAAAGGAAAAAGAAAAGGAAAAGGAAAAAGAAAAAGAAAAAGAAAAGGAAAAAGAAAAACACCCCAATCTTCCAAAACAAAGGAAACCCCATACCCACTATAATATCCTATTTGCACATTTTAGTTACTCAGAAAATTGCGTCTCTGCTATTCAAATTCTTCATGTATGAGCATTCGTATGAGTAAAACAATCCTTCTTGAAAACATCTTAAAATGCGGAGCAAAGAAGAAATAGAATTTCACCTCTGACTTGCCAAAAATATTGATGGATAACTTCTCCCTCTAGTCATCATATTGTAATTGCGATAGTTTTTATCTCTTTTACTTCTGTTCAAACTCATTGAGTGAAGATGACCTCAAAAGCACAAGTGTTGAATCATCAGCAGCTGTTATGATACTTTTATTGCCCAGAGAAATTACAGGTGCAAGTAGGCTCATCATATTTCCAGACCAGTTATTTAAAATGATGCTGTTTTGCTCTCACATAATCAGGAATAATTCCACCCTATCAGATTGCACTAATCATCATAAAATCAGATACAAGTTTCAGAACACCCTCATATCTCCTGAAAATAATTTTAGGATTTCAGCTGTGACCAGATACAAATAGATTCAGTCTTCAGAAAGTATATTGCTCCAAAATGGAAAAATATCTTTCTGTTCCAAACTCACCGTTTTGTTCTAAGCTACATATCCTTTACTGTTATATTGATCTCAGCATTGCATCCATAGGTTAACTTTAGTCTCTTCTGTGTGATACATTTACTATTTCAAATAATTTTAGAGACTTCACATTTCATGTGAACTAAATGATCTGAATCTGGGCTATCTCAGCTTACCATAGAGAATCTATTATGATATTACCCCTTTAAAGTAGTGTGCAGTACTACCATACAAATTAATACACTCTTTAGAAAAAAGTAAGTTAATCTGAACACAGACATTTGCCCTAAAATATTTATTTTGAATGGATGCACATGAAGACATTCTGCTTTGGGAAGATAACGTGCATGCAAGTAGTGTTGTCAATATAATGAATGAAGGAAACAAAAGCAGTTTCCCAGACCTATTCAGAAAATGAAATCAGTAACACAAGCTAATTAATGGAGGTACTTAGGAGAGGAATCTTTTTAAAGATGCCAGAGTGAAAGAATTATTCTCCATTTTAAGAAAACCTAGACATTTTAACACATGAGACTCCTCCATCTTGTATTAAGACATTTATTACAGTTAGCTCATGTTTTGTTTACCTTTCTAAACATTGTGCCAATGCGACACCAATGACTACGTTAAAAGATTTTAATGGAGGTAGAGAACTTGATTAGACTCTGATAAACTTGGTGTCTGTTAGGACTTATCGTATTTAAAAATACTGAACTGCAAAGACGCAAAATTTTTGGTAGGACTGAAGCAGGCATGCAGTACATGGTCTGTCAACATTTGCCCATGGCTTGAGGAACTGACATCTTTAAATATGTGAATTGAGACTGACAGAATTCATAGAATTTGCCTTTAAACTTTCTCTTTGAAAAGCTAGAGTGGCAATGCAATTTATGGACTCTTTAGCACGTATTTGTAACAGTGTGCATAAGAAAGAGGTTGGGCAATATTCACTCCAGGCATACATTCCTCATTACATAATGCAAACTAGTCTCCAAATAGAGGAAGAAGACATTTAGTTTTCACTGATGTAGCCTGTTATTCAACAGTCACTTAGGTGCAGGAAGTGGCTCCATGTGCACCAAAGAGCCCCACCAAAGAGAAATAACTTGCATTTGGATTAAGAGGGTGGCTTCCTATTTAGGAAGGAATAGAAGGATTTGCAGTGAAATATGACATGGATCTAAATCCTTTAGAAAAGCTTCAAGAGAGCTAGGCTGTAAAAGCAAAAATGTTTCACTGAAAACATAAGATATACACAATTTCTGCAACTCCAGTTACTGTAGTTTCAGCATAACAAAAGTAAATTAGTTTGTTTTGGTTGTTATTAGTAATGGCTAGCATTTTCATTTTTATCTCTTCTTGTTTTAAGGTAAGCAAGTAAAATTGCTTATTTCAGAATCTGATTTATATCTCTAAAGAACAGTCTTGAGAAATGTTAGCAATAGTCTACCTGCTCGAGCACGTGTATGTGCAGTACTGTATGTATGTATAGTGTGTGTATGTATACATATGTATATACATAAGAAATAACAAAGCGAAGAACTTGCGCAGGCCACTGGCCACATAGAAAAATGCCACAGAATGCTGGGCAGCAGGGAGGGAGGGAATTTACAGTGACTGCAGGCATCAATACCAGGCTGCCCAACATGCAGCAATGTATTGGACCACATGCTTGAACTGTAAGGGCCATGCCAGTTGCAGGTGAAGTAATAATTAGTGCTTTAGTCTTTCATCCTTTTATTCATATATCCTCTTAACAGCTTTTCTTTGTAGAGCT
The DNA here is from genome assembly GCF_036013445.1 of Caloenas nicobarica. Lineage (NCBI taxonomy): Eukaryota > Metazoa > Chordata > Aves > Columbiformes > Columbidae > Caloenas > Caloenas nicobarica. The sequence goes on along the minus strand of NC_088246.1, from coordinate 122,618,038 downwards.
GCAAATCTTTAGAGTTAATGATAACCACAGCACCAGTGGGCAATGCCATGCGATTGGTGGCTGCCATAGAGATAGAAGAGGATCTCACACTGCCTTCTCAGACCTTATTCTTGACAATACCCTTGACCTTCTACTTTTTTTCCACTATGTCTGTTTGAAGTGGCTCCCACTTCAGCATTTTCTGTTTCACTTCTTAGGCTGCCCAATTCCAAATCTGATTGTATTTCAGACCATTCTAGGCAAGATCCCAAGCTTTGCTGTGGAGTCCTGTCCCTTCTGTCACTGCCTTCAAAGTAAATGCAAAAGCTAAACTCCAGCAGCAGAGCTACAGTTGTTTCATCTGAATACTCTGACTATGACAATGTGAGTCTGAGTTTCACTGAATCCCTTCTTTTCTTACTGGCAATACTTAACTTCCCTAACTCTCAAAAAATATGACATGCTTGCTAAGGAAACCTGCCTAGATTATTATACCGGAATGGAGGAAGGTTTTCTTTCTTCCTAGGAATCAAGCATATCTCTTCTAGAATGAAAATATAATAAACTCAGATAACACCATGATATCACTGTGGTTGCATGGAGAATAGTAGAAAAGAGTGTTATTCATATTGCATTAAGATGATGATCACTAGAAAATATTATTCAATGAAGCAACTATTAGTTTTTCATTAGTATCTCCCTGTTTGGAGACTCATGTTTAAATTATTGGAGTTCTGTATGTCAAAAATTATCAAGCTGAATAATATCAGAAGTGCTCTACAGAAATGACCTAAAAGAAATGCATTTCAAAATAATTTAAAACTTATTTAAATTCTTATTTTACTCTTATAGTTAGTTTTACACGGCTTTTACCTGAAGGACCTGTTCTGGAAATTTCCCACATGTGACTGAATACTACAGGTTGTTTCAAAAAGATGGACCCAATTTTATATTTATAGTGATATCAAATCGGGTCCGTGTTTTTGAAACACCCTGTACACTGCCGTTCCTATTAAAAAATATCCAAATTCTAAGTATGATTTTTTTTTTAAGTAAGCAAACTTTCTAATTATATGATCCATTGCTGTATTCCTCATGTGGGTTTTATTGACCAAAATATTTACTCATTAATCACATGGAAGCATGGAGAAATTAATTATGTTCAAAGCACTTGAGTATGATTCCTAAGAGCCTGGGTAGCTATATTAAAATGGCTCTCAGGTCTCAAAGGTTTCCATTTAGTCCCAGGTAGATGAATAATGAGATATACAAAAATGAGAAAAGATAGCTTCCTAATATAAGCAACACATATAAAATTTTGGTCATTGCTGAGGAAATGATTAACCTGCTGGAAGACTGCTTGAAGATTATGAGACTTTTTCCTGTCTTTGATTAACACAATATGAAACTAATTTATGAACACTGCCAATTTGTTTAGTGCCTTTGTGTACCCATTTTACTAAATATACATTCAAGACATATTCATCAGAAAATGATTTTTTTAAGTGATTTAACCTCGGAGAGAGGCTTTTAATCTTAAATTATGCGATCAGAGGAAAAAGTTCACTAAACAGTTGGCCACATCTGGGAGAACCAGCCTGCAGAGTGCTGCTTGAGAATGAACATTCCTCAAGCAAGAAGAAAAGGCCATAGGTGACAAAGAATACATGTTCAAAATCTTGGAGGTGAAACATGTGGGAAAAGGAGACTTTCAGGGCAAGACCTGTTTCTTTTTAGGAGTGGGACCAAAGAGTACAAGGAGTTTTAATAAAACCTGTGATTCAGAACACAGGCAGAGGGAGGTTTCTGGACCAGAGGTCTGATCTTGTCCCTTAGATTCCTATAGCTAATGAGGAAATGGGAGAAACAGTGTTACTGTTTTTGTCCCATTCTTTTATGTTGGTTACAAAGAATGATAATGTTTTTGAAACTTATATAAAGGTTGCTTGTTTATGAGTGTGAGGGTGGTTTTTGCTTATAACTATTTCTCACCTTTGGACATTCTTTAAACATCCTAAGAGAAAGAATCTGGAGTCAGGAGTGTCCAATGGGCAAGCTTCTGCTGGCCAAAAAGCTGTTGAAACCATGGGTAACTCTGGAAGATGAGAGCAGCTGACTTATGTAGACTATTCGCAGGTGGAGGTGCTGAACAGACACCTTGTCTCTTGGTGTGTTTCTAGTGATATCAGCATGCAGGTAAGGACATTTTAGAAACCAGTACCTTAAAATCTACAAGACCCAATTGGTTCATCTGGTGTGCTGAACAAAAGTATTTTTCCACTGTTTAACAGGATAGTGAAATAAATTATGCAAAGCCATTTGGGGTAGCTATCATATTAGGGATTCTTTGCCACCACAGAATCATTAACTTAAATTTGGAAATAGAATAAACTAAAGGTGCTGGGAATGGAATTAAACCTCCTAAAATCTGGCACTATGTTGAGAAAACCTGTCTTTCCTAACTCTTTATCCTTTATTTAAAAGAAAGGGCTGTGACGCCTTAAAAACAGATCAGCTCTAAAGGACTAATTTATACCCTTTACCAAGTGGAATAGATTAGAAATAGTTTAAGGAATTTCGTTAGCCTCAACTGCATGTAATGCCTCAATAAATTCCAGATGGGTAATGTTAGTAAAGCTAACTAATACATTTATTTTGAGCTTCATTTTTTTTTCTGATTTTTTCTATACCCTATTAGCCAAGTGCAAGCTGTAACATGATGTGCAGACTTAAAGCAGCACTTTAATATTTGGCAACAACAAACTATATAGTTAGATATTTTAATTGGTTACAAGACAATGAGCAGCCAAGACACAGTGTGATAAACCCTTCCAAGCGTTTTAAGAAATATCATCAGTACTCACTGAAGGTCAGAACTAAGAGACATATCTGCACCAGACGTGTGGTAAAGAATAGTTATTTTAACTCTGTAAGGTACTATTAGCCATGTGACTACTGTCACTAATAATCTTTCTCTTATTTTCCACTAAACTGGCACTACAAACTCATATGATCTATTCATACATATTTTATACAAGCATATGAAAATAGAATGAGACATTTCAAGTATATGAGTGGTCATGAGCCCCTTAATGAAACTTTTATGAACTTTTAATTCACAAATTGTCAGGAATAAATTTATTATTTTAATAACCTGATAAATGCTCATGAATATTTTCTGGAGTGATTGAACTTCCATTTATTTGTGATTTATTGAAAGTATACTCAAAAAAATAATGTTCAAACATTATGAATCATAGAGTGCTTTCTTTTGGCAAAAACCCAAAGTAGAATACAAGTAAAATTTAATTTGCTTTCTAATGTAGTTCTGTTTATACTGGGGTGTAATGTGTAAATGAAATTGAAAAACGTACACTAGCTCTTCTAAAAGCTTTTCTCATATGAATGCCACCAGTGGTAGGTAACAAGATAAAGTTATTCCAAACAGATGTAACCTATGAATCTTCCAAAATCCAAAATGACGAAAGCTGGTGTATTTACTTTCTATAGAGGTAGAAAAAATGAAATGAAAAAACAACAAACAAACAAACAAAACAATAGAAAATGACAAAGGAAAAAAAAACCACCACCACCAAACAAACAAACACATACAAATTTGGTAGGATATGCAAGTTCCAGAGCAATAGCTCTGATTCCTCAACAAGCCTTCAGAAGTGCTTCAGAAGGCCTTTTCAGAAAAGCAATTGTTAAGTTGCTGTAAAATGATGCAATGCACAGAGAGAATATGTTTATTACAAAAATCTAGATTTTTTTTTTAAATATTCAGTCACGGTTATATTGTAATATATTTAAGGAATAAAGAAATTACTACTTATACCAAGCATGTGTCTATAAAGTACTTATTCATTTCTTTATACAAATACAATAAATGTACAGGGAAAAGAGAAAAAAAAAAGGGAAAAAGATGAATGAAGATAGAAAGACTTCTAATGTCCTAAAACTTGCAGCATGATTTCAAGCTGTTGTTTTCCTGATTGAAATTTTATCTGAAGTTGTTTCAGCTATTGCTGAAACTGTGATGAGCTAATAGCATTTGAATTCTAATTCTTTTTGAGTAAATGCTCTGGATTTTCATGCATTTCAACACAACCTTCATTTTTCAGAGTTCTTCTGTACGCTCTTTTGTATTTATATACCTGCTGAATATTCTGGTCTTGATTTATCTCCAAGGTTTTCTTTTCTTCTAAAAGAGCATTGCGTTTCTACCGTCAAATTATAACTTAGCTGTTTTACTTTTTTCCACCTGCTGCTGCTGATCAGGGAATTGTACACTTCGAATTAACTTACAGACTTTATGGAAATCACAGATTAGCTGAAACTCTGGGTTTGTAACAGCTTTTAAAATAAGCAGTGTTTCAGCCCATATATACTGGAAGCCTTGGAGAAGACATTGCATTCAAGGAGTTTGTCACCCCGAGCAAGCCATGTCTGCTCTATTGGGCCTGAAAATCTCATATGCTGGAGTGCCTTGTTCCAGCCTGCACTGCCTGCTGTTGGATGTTTTGACAGAGATAGCATTCCAGCCTGTAAAGAGAAGATACATGTTTTTGGTTTTTTACACAAGATAAAAGGCACCATGGTATGGGAGGGAGGCTGAACCTCTGCACAGACAGGATCTGTGCAGTGTGTTGTGGGAAAATCTGTCTGGGATCTGTCCTATGTTGCACAAATGCTGGGTTCCCAGCATCTGCAGGGATGTATTCCTGTCTATATTCCTCTTTTTGTTCTATCTTTATGACATTTGTTTCCTATTGGGATCCAAGAGAGCCATGCAACACATCTCTCTCTCCTTTCCATGTGCTCCTTTGCAGAATGTCCCATGCTTGATGGCAAAATGTAGTCATAACCATTTTCTTCAAACTACAAACCAGAACATTATGCAGCAGTTTCTGATTTAAAATTATCCCAAAGGATTACAAACAACTTAGTTCTCTCCTTGATGTCATGTTCAATTTTTGTTCTCAAACAATAATTGAGAAGTTGGGAGAAAATTCTCAACTGGTTTCAAATTTTAAAACAAACAAACAAAAAGCCCCAAACCTTACAAAACAAACAGATAAAACCCTGAAACCCTGTAGTAGGGCATTGTTGGTTTAGTTCAACCTACTTATTTTTTCTTTATATTTTCAGATTTTTTTCCCCTATTTTTTTGTTTAGCTTGCTCTTCTCCTTTATTTGTAGCAGCAGCAAATGAAAGTGAACTTATTTCATTCTAAGACATTATTACCTACCTAAGGGATGATTAAAAGAAACACAAAGGAAATATATTTGGTTGCATTTTGTAGCCATTATGAACAGAGTTTAAGCTGAAATTTGAGTGGAAAATCTTGAGGGGATTTTTAAAGTCTATTCAGAGTTCTTTCAATGGAGTGTTTAAGTAGAAATGCTTAGGTATATATGGCACGCATAATTTTTTTTTTTGGTTTGAATTTGTGAAATCTGTTGAGGGTCTTCTATAAATCCCTAAAGTGCTTTAAGACTGTAAGTAGTTAAGTATTTGAAATGAGGGTAAAGGTGCTGTAAATCAGTGCAACTCTGGATGATTTTTTTCCCCAGGGTTTCCTCAATCTAGCCTGAAATCTAGCTATAAGATTTCAGTTTTTAAACAAAAATTGTATTAGAATACATATTTCTTTTCCATTAGAAAAAAAAGTGTAAAGCAGAAAATAACCTACTTTTCAGATGACAGAACACAAAAAGAAGCAATATATGAAAGCATGTCTCAGCAGTCACTGAATGAGAAGCATTTTTCATAAATGAGATACTCTATGTTGTTATAACCTGTTATAAACTGAGATATTTAATGAAGTTTATTTAAATTTAAAGATTCTGATTTTGTGGAGTATGTAGTCACCTTGACTGAGCTTCCCTGGTCGTCGTTTCTTGTGTGTGATGAAATAAATCTGATACAAGATAGAAGCCTGTGTCCTTCTGGGCCATTTGCCAGTTTATCAGTGGTAATTGTAACAGAATAGAACTGCATGTTATTTCAAGAATAATGTTTGTTGAAAAATAAATACATCTATATTTTTCATAACACTATAAAATTTAAATTAATTTGTATCTAAATGCATGTCAACAGCAATAAACATAGCTAGTGTTTCCCATATAATCAGCAAGCATGTTGAAATATCTTCTGCAATACAGCTTTAGTTCAATTCTGGTAAGCAAATTTGTATGATAGAGAAAAAGCTCCAATTAGCAATAACTTTTCTATTTAGTTTTAGTTATAGGAATACAGACAATAACTATAATACATTTAAGTCTGCAGTAAATATTACATTTTATAATATTCAATTATAATTTAAAACTCCTGGTAGACGAATGAAGCATCAACACAGATGGAGAAGGTGGTAGTGCTCTCCATAAAATTCTTATCAACAAATATTTCACTATGATGACTGTCATCTTCATAATCGTGAGTCTTGAAGGTGAAGACTGATAGAATACATACAAAACTTAGAGATGGTAACATTGAAGGTAACAATAAAATGCCCAGTGTTGTCAGAAGACCTCCACATTTCTCCAGGAAAGTTTCTCTATGTGACTAAATCATACTGGAAGTAAAGCCAATCTCTCAGCAGCAATCGCTTCTGCAACAGGTGGAATTTTAGATTATTGAATTATTTGTGGTTATAGGAACATGGATGATAACTATGATACATTCTAGTTTTCTACCATTATGGTTGTTTAAAACAAAAAAATCAAAAAGCATTCTAAGTTCTGTTATCTGCTACGAATTCCTTTCTAAGTATCATTCTGTTACATAATTAGATTCAGGATTCATCTTTTATTCAGTCCAGAAGCTCATGCAGTTGTAGGACATATGAGTTTGTATTTGTCGAGGTTTAAAGCAAGGCGACAATAAACTGTGGCAGAAGCCCTCTGTTAATCCCTCCCACCATAAAAGATGATAGAAAGATAAGGAAGAGGGACTTCAAGTTGGAAAAGTTTTAAAGGCTTTACTAATGCTACTAATAAATAGAGAGAATATACAAAACATACAGAACCAATCTTGAATGCCCGATATGGGGTTGGCGTCACTCCAGCGGCAGCAGAGCTAGGAGCTGGCGTGGCTCCAGCAGCTGCAGGGCCGGCACCTGGAAGTCATGGGCGGGACTTCACAGCAAACCGGAAACTGGATTTCAGGGATGCAGGGCCTGAGGCTTATAGATCGCAGGCAGACAGACAGGGGCCTCTCTAAACACTGGCCATGGTTGAAGAGAAAGGAGACCCTTGTGATCACCCTGTTATATAGGGGGCATGACAATTATGGGGTGGAATACTCAGTTGGTCAGTTTTAGTCACGTGTTCTGACCGCCCCTCCTCAAACACACCTCTCTCAATTATGGGATGTTTGGAATCTTATCAGTCTTCTTGGCTGTCATAGCAATAAATCTAAACATGAGCTTCTTCAGCATTCCATTGGTCACTCTTATCAGTTTCGAGCACAGTGTCCAAAAAACATGCAGGCAAATATTCAGAAAAGTGCAGTTACTTAGAAGAACTTAGCTGAAAGGAAAACTCACTAAAAGAGAACTGGTTTTGTTTTTAACAAAACCAGGGCAGTATTTCCCTGCTTTGACCAATACCCAAATACTGACATCAGATTTTTCAAATTTCAGAGATGAAAATGAAGTGAGTCTTCAGTTTTTTATTTAAACAAAAATTTAAATTTCATTACTACCCTCCTATGAACCAATGATAAAGTTAATAAACTGATATAGGTTGGTAGTCAGATTACTGCTGAAGTTTGAAACATGCATGAACTATACATAAATATGCAATATTTTTAAGAGACAGTTAATATATTTCAGTCATGGCTATAAGCAAATTACAGGCTTTGTCGTAATTTCACAGAAGTAACAGAGGGATAAAGACCTTTTGTCACTTCAGAGCTTTAAAAGATGAAGATAAATGATTTTTAAACTGAATTTTATTTATAACTCAGACTGTTGAGAAGAATAATCCTGACATTACAATGTTCTTTTCCAAAAACCTGGTAATAATCATATGATAATTAGAATATTTTAATTTTTGGCAGCTCACATCATCTTCTTAATTACTATTGTTCACTGCAAATTTACTTTTTGGAATTCCCACCCCGCCCCCCCCAAAAAAAAAAAAAGCCAAATGAATACCCTCACCAAAAAAAACTTGCAAAACGTAAATTTTTCTCTGAATAGTGTACCTGCTACGAGACTGCTGGTAGTGGAGCAATTTATGAGTATTTTTGAACATCAAATCTTTCTCCTCCCCTGTTTTAAATCTAAGTGAAATAGCGCTGTTTCTGGTTTGGTTTGGTTTGGTTTGGTTTGGCTTAGTGTTTGTTTGTTTGTAATAGGTGGGTAGTATTCTCAGATTTCTTTTCTGGTGATCAAATGTAAACACTACCTGTTATGTTAAAACAACCACTTACTGCTGCACTTTAAATAGTGAAATAATGCTGTTAATCAAGAAGTAGTTAAAATTTTATTTTAACTATAATTTCATCTTTATTTTGTTGTGTAACATTAGTACTATATTCTAAGCTTTTATTCATTGCATGTGTGGGAGGAAAGGTGTTTTCTTAAAAGCAGTTGAGAAACAGTACAGTGACCATGGGCCAACAGAGAAAAAATTGTATTTCTGAACCACAAGGTGATGAACAATTTTGTCATGAAGAGACAGATAAGTTGGATACATTTTGGGAAACACCATATCAAATCATACATACTTCTAATTTTACCAGCAGTTGGGCCACCATACCATTTTTTTCATTAGATTTATACTATGTAAAGGAAATTTGAAGTTTAACTGATTAGAATGTCTATGTTTTTAAGATAAACTTGAACATCAGAATAATTTTCCTTCAAGGTTGTTAAATAATTTCTTCAAGATTATTGAATTGGCAAAGTACCCAAAATAACATTTTCTTCAACTTCAAAACTCAGAGAAATTAAAGAGTTAATTTTGACTTTGAGACAGGTGAGTGATTATTGAACTTAACCTTCAAAGACATAACAATTTTGAACTCTGAAAGGTGCCCATTAAAGTACAGAAAACTTATGCAGACAGGAATATATAATTAATAAGTTATATATGGTAATGTTGAAATTTCATATCTAGTTATGTTTTCCTGTAACATCTAATAATAAGCTGTTGACTCTGTATGACATTGCCATGCTACTGGAAATGCGAATCACAGTAATTGCTTTTGAAGGGAGATAGATTTATAAAGAAATAGTGGCTTTGGACTAAGGAACTCTGAATATTAGTTTGAAGTGCAAATTGCCATTATACAACCTTATAAAAAAATAATGCTTAGTGCTGTCCAGGACAGTGTGACTCCACAGTAGGAAATCTCGTGCTTCTCTCCAGTAATGCTAAATTACTCACCTTGGCTCCCTGAGCTGTTACCTTGCTAATAACCACACTAATTGCAACCTTAGAATATGACATGTCAAATCCCTGTTCAGTCCCAGCTCAGCTGATAAGGTCATTTCCTGGCTGGGATAGTGGCAATAATTTACACCAGAGGTACAGCCTGAAGCCTGGCAATTTGCCACTGCAGGATTAGCTATTTTGTGATGCTTTGCTTCCGTGAAATGACATCTTCTTACTTCAGGAGCACTGAACTCAGTGCAACTGGCTGAGCTTTACAGCATGAGTCAGAATATCATGACCATGTCATTTTGATGATCTCCTCCATTCTGCATGTTTTGTCACAACATATTTATCTCTGGCTATCAACATGCTGCACTTGAAAATTTCAAAATATAATCCTATATTCATTACGCTACATCCAGTAATGTGCAGTGCTGAGGCAGCATGGTATTTTATGACCATTGTCATCATAATCCCATGACATTTTTTTTAAAGGAGATGTTTGAGAATTTTAAAATTTTGCTACTATTCATTGCTAAGAAGATATTGTATGAAATGAAAAGTGTTTTCTTAAATAAAGGTTCCCCAACATCTATAGCTTTAAAAATTCTATCCCTATAATGTCATGATTCAATACTTTTGATTTTCATAAACCACAAAAGCAGTAAATGAATGCTGCTTTTAATAAAAGGGATTGGAGAGAAATAACTCAAGCTCCTTTATTGTCTTTTCCTAATTGTTAAATTTATGTTGACTAAAATGTTAACTGTCACTAATGCTGCTTACTTTGCTTCCTTAAACATGACCTTTTTTAGTTTGATTAACTACGTTATAATTTATACTGAGAAGCTATTGCTGCCAGTTTGGTTAGGCAGTTTTATAGGCTGTTGCTATAGAAGTTCTGACATTTATATCTTTATACAGAAGAGTTATAACTTTTGGTTGAGTTTAATATCTGGAAATTTTGACCTGAATAATAAACTAAAATGGAGTAAGATAATAGTTTTATTATTCTTCAAATAGCGTCATGCTCATTGTTACCATTTAATTTGATTAACAAAGATTAAATATACTATAAATTATCATTATCTTGAACATATGTTGTTGGCTTTCTTTTAGCGAATTGAGTTCACAGAAGGTAGAGAATTAAAATTGATTGTAATATGATTATTAGATCTTGCAGTCTTTGTTTCCTGGAAAAAGAATCTATTCTGGCTGAATCTATGTGCCAGTTTTGCTGACTCAGCAAACACTAAAATTTTGCAATTGTTTTGAATCAGAACACATGTTTTGATACCATTCTTGTATCAACATTTTCCGGTTAAAGCACATTGCTCCTTATCCTACTGCAAGGAATATAAAGTGCATGTCTTTACCTCATTATGAGAACATTTTATTTCACACTATCTTCCATGTGAGATGATTCTCAGTAGTGTGTGACTGGGACATTGAAGTCTATTCTCATTTATGTTCATACTGATCCTTTATAAATACAATTATGTTGATTAAGTAATAGTATAAATATTGTATTGATATAAATATTGCAGGATGATATTCGAGCCCCATCACACATATAATTTAGAATTCCATCCATTATCTATTATAAACTTTATGGCTACTATGATAACCAGCCATAAATCTTGTAACTTTTAGTATATTGAAGAGCAAATCCAAGAAGCCAAAAGAAGACACTGCATTGCTGTTCAGAACAGCAGTCGAGCTTGTCAAAGGTTTCCATGCTTCTGCTAGTCCACATGGTTGAAAGTGGAGAGTGATGGGAGAGTACCTACAATGGCACAAGTAATCCTGTAAGAATAGTGAGAACAAGAATGAATGGCATATATAGGTAAGCTTTAGCTAAATGCAAACAAAGCATTACTTCTGAATTCTATAGCATTCAGAAGTATAGTAAGAACAGAATATAAAATACATGGAAGAATATCCCACTCTTGAGAACATAAACAACGAGTTTACTAGTCGAGACAGGATGTAACATGTATGAACAGTTGAATAAAAGCAGATAGCATGTATCTCATCAATTGGAGGAAAAAAAAGACAGGTGTGGATTGTGGAAAAGGAAATATGTAATTGTTCAAATTTTTTTCAGTATACTAGTATGCATTTTGGGTGAACAAAAGAATTTTTAAATTTTAGGATAAGATAATTTCGTTTAAAGATAATTCAGGCCAAACATTATAGGAAACAGGCTTCCGTTTGGGCCTGAAAAATTATGTTTACCTGAAACTGACTGGATGATCAAAAGGACAGTCTTCTGTCTCTAGTTCATCTGGTACTGGAAATGCAGTGTATCATCTGTAAATTTTGAATAAGAAGTTTGCCAATCTGGAAGATTTGAGTATATCATGTTTATTTTCAGATATTCAAGTAAGTAGTATCTACATTGATATTCTAGAAGGCACTAGCAGATAAGATGTCTTGCATATATATTTATGTTTTGGTCAGTTATTTTTATTTATTGTTTATTCTATTGATGGAAACCATACTGAGAACTGGCAATCAGACAATACGAAAAAAATATTTAGAGGGCTGGAATCAAAACAGCATAGAAAGTAGTTTTAAAATGATAGTTGATATTCTTTCAGGGATCACCTTTTTGTCTTGAAAAAACATAAAAGCAGCTTACCTTAAAATAGTAGATCAATCATTTTTGTATTGAACAAAAATTGGTCACTGTATATTGCAGTTGGAACACAAAGAATGGACAAGACAGTAAATGTAGTTCTAGACCATATAATGGGTTTCTCCACTTTTGTTATAGTTGAAGTACTTCATGAATTAACATAGAATACTTTAAGATTATTAGGTAATTCTTCATAGAGCTTGGCTGTACAGAAATGTTAGTTTTAATTAATATTTTTGCATGCAGTTACTTCTCAATTTACATTTATCTCTATGATAAAAATGAATCAAACCTTCTGTCCATAACTTCAAAATGAGTTTTATTTTAGTTGTTTTTTTTTTTTTTCCAAGGATCAGGTTCTTATTTATAATGTGGTTCATATTTAGAAATATAAACACTAAAAAAGCTAGAGCTATTTGTTAATTTTCCAGCATAATCTCTTGGAAAACCATAGGATTTTCTGATAGGCTGTAGACCATTTATCAGAGACTCTGACCCTTTGTTTCAGCAATACAAATTTGATTGGTTAAGACAGACTGGCAGATGCAACCTCATGTTAAGTGTAGAATAAGATACTTCCCCTCAATAATGGTACAAATCTCCTGTCTTATCTTTAAACTGATAACCTATTGCTATGCTAATGAGCAAAGATTGGTTTCTGACAGTGGTTGACAAAGAGATATGAGTCTAATTAAACTGGAAGACACAATGTTACAAACACACTAATACTAAATAATATTAAGTACAAATACTAGTAAGATCAAGCATCTTCTGGGTTTTTTTGTTGTTGTTTGTTATTTAGAAAAAAACAAAGAATCGAACACTTTTAAAATCTAAGGTTAAAGAAAGACAAGGTAAATGAATTTTTCCTTGAAAAGCTACACTTGAACCTCTCTGAATCCTCAGCCTGAATATTGAAGACACATTCAAACATAACTATTAATAAGCAACCACTACAATTCTATATCTGCTTTGATTTGCTTGTTCTCAACTCAAAAATTATTTCTCTGTGTAACTTCCTCAAGATTTTGGAAGATTCTGTTCCAGAACAGAACAACAGAACAACACTGAAGCAGTCTCATTCAAATTTTCTGAGTTAAAGAAAATAAACAAAAGGGTCACCCAAATTTCAGTTGGTAATTGCTCTTTAGCGCAATCTTTAGACTTGTTGGTATGGTCCTTAAGAACGTAGCATAGCTGGATGATGAAAGAGTAGATTAGTGTATAGGTGGATATTTTCAAAAGGAGTCAGATATGCTGCCTTTTTTTTTTTTAATTCTTGATCTTCTACATGACAACCATAAATGAGCTGTTCTTTTTTTGATAAGAAAAGCTGAGCTGCTACCATATGAATTTAAGTTTCTTTAAATGTTACAAGTTTTTTATTTAAATCTTTATTCATATTCTGTTATTTTTCACAGTCCCTCTTCTATTGTCTTTTTATTTTATTTTGTTTTACTTGGCTGCCTGCCTCTCTGTCTTTCCATCTATTTAATTTCTCTCCCTTGCTGATCCTTCATTCTTGACCCTTATTGATATTGCATTGTTGAAATTCTTTGACTGTGTTTCGTGATCTCATCTCTAACACTGGATCATGCTAACCTCAAACTCTTCTTTCACTATTGATTTGTCCTAGTTTCCTTTCATGTTAAACTTCACTATTGCTCCAGCATATTTTGTATTCTGCTGAAGATCATATACACAGAATCAAAAGTAGCTGACAATACCCAAGATATTAAAATAATCAGAAAGTTGGTCTTTGTATTAATTGTGAGTGAATTACATAGTTAAAAAATATAATTTCCTTTCTGAGTTTTACATGCCTGGCCGCTGGACAAAGATGAAGTAGAACTGAAGGTCTACCAGTGCGATACTTAAGAAAAAGTAAGTGCTGCCTGATCATTAAAAGTTTTATGAGTACTTTAAAATGTGAATTGTGCCACTCCTGTTTAATATCACCATTAAAAATAAAAATCATTGTCTCAGTAAGAGTGACAAAGGTGATTGTGGAATGTTCTCTTCGAAAAGAGTGGATGGCAAGGAACCATTTCTTGACAAAGCAGAGCTTTCATGGCATTTAAACAGCTTGGTCCATCGAACGCCCATTTGTCTATTTCAAGCTTAGCAGACATTTCCATGCAATTTAATCATTTCTACAAATAACTGGTTGTCATGACATAGGATGAAAAAAATAAGAAAGAAAGTATACGGATACACACAAAAATATTAATCCAACATATTTTTGAGAAGCAGATTTGTTGCCCTCATGTCCTTAGGAAGAAGTATCATTTGGAATCTTGTGTTTTGGTGGTGGACAATATGTTGGAGGGATGGGAACTCATGCTCCAAATTGAACTGCATGAGGTATAACCTAGCATACGACCTAGTCTGGGGAGGGGACACAGTCAGTACTACTGGTCCAGATTGACAAAAGGGAAATTCCATACCATACAACATTAAAATCTCAGGTAAAAGAGGATGAAGGGGGGACATTTGTGGTTATGGCATTTGTCTTCCCAAGCAAGCATCACCTTTGCTGCTGCCCTGCTCTAGGAAGTGCTGAACATCTGCCTGCTGATGGGAAGTGGTGAAAAATTGTCCTTTCTGCTTTGCTTGCATGAACAACTTTTTATTTCCCTCTTAAACTATCATTGTCTCAATCCACAAGTCATTTTGCCTTCTGTCTATTTGCTACCTATCCCATGGGAGAGGGAGAGTGAGCAGCAGTATGGGTGTTTGCTGTTGGCCAGATAGTCCCATCCCAAAAAAAAGAACAGGAATAGATGTGAATGCACGTTCTCTTCTGTAAATTTTTGCCTTCCAACTCTCAAACAGTAAACCACAATTTAAACTTTATGCTTCGTTTTTGAATTGCACAGTTTGTAGCAAATTTACAGATATGGGTATATAACATTCTTTATTAAATTTTTTTCCACATGTTGTAAATAGGGGCTGCTTCATTAAATCCTTCTTTTTCTTCTTCTCAGGAGATTTACAGGAGCTCTGAGTATCCAGCGAATGTTGTGAAACGGTACAGGAAGATTTTATTTATTCATAACCAGACTGGAGGAAGGGTTGTCTTTTAAAGGGAGAACATTGATTTCTAGATTTTTTTCTTCCTAAAACAAAGAGTATGCATAGAAATATGGGAGAGAATTATTAATGTTCAAAATTCTTATACAGCGCTACCCATTTTTACAGCTATAAGTGATATTAAAGAGTGAAAAGTAGTAGCCTAACTTATCCATTTTCTTAAAAAGTTTGTGAGAAATACTCTAAATTTGGTTAACAATTCAGGTTTGCATTTATTTATTTATTTATTTATTATTATAATTATTGAAGAAATATCTACTTGATTTCTATTACAGTTTTGTAACTGAATGAGCTATTGAAATTCTTAAACATAGTACCCTCATTTGAAATTTTAAAAAATTACCTTTGACTTGGTAGTGAATCCAGTATAAGAAATTGGATTAGCACTGTTAGCATATCCGATCTTTTTAGCATATCTCAAAGTGGATGTAAACAAACCCATTCACTTGCATTGCTCCAGATGGTGGGACTCCCATATTACCAGTATGTATCTTCCCTCTGTCTCTCACTCTCTGTCTCTCACATTATAACCACAGAAAAATAAAAGGTTTAGTATTCTTCTTTATTTTTAAGGGGTTCATATTTAGGAGATCTATCTCTTTGTCCATTTCCTCCACCAGAAAAAGTGCCACTCTTTTCATACGGTCTGCCACTCAATTGCATACCTAGCATACGACCTTGCAAACAGTAGACTTGTATCAGCTAAACAGACATGTAAGAAACCACATTATGTGAAAATGGATTTTTTTTTTTCAACAGCATATTGATCTTAAAGGACAACCAATTTGTGCCAGCTGTCATCTTTTCCTGTTAAAATTACTAGTTCTCACTCTACCTTGGGAACTTTTTTTGGGTTGTCAAAATTTGTCTGCCACCCCCTGTGACCATCACAAAAGTAATTTAGGTGAGGAGGAAGTTTGGAATGCCACAATCCACTCTGCTTTAACATACAAAGAGTATAGAAGATGCCTAGATTCCTTTACAAAAAGAAATTATCTCCTGTGGAGAACTGAGACGCTCAAGACGTGGAAGCCAACCCTGCCAGGGTAAATTCAATAGGAAGTTGTTAATATAGTGACTTACTATCTCATGCAAGATGAACTGCTGTAAAATGCCCAGAAGATGGCAAATGGGATTGCTTACAGCCCAATTCACTGACAGACTCCTTTCACCTACCAAATCTGTCAACGTTAACCCTAATGGTAGAGTCAATACAGGGAAGAATACCTCATGCAACACTTAACATTTTTTTTCCCAAATCAGTAATCTCAGCCTAAATCTCAACCTAATACTGGTTATGCAGAAATAGAAAATATAGCATGATAATCACAAAAATATTTAAATGGGCTGTCAGCCTCTCCATTGTACCTGAAATTAGATGCCTCCAGATAACAATTTCAAAACAAACTGTAAGAATGAAAGTCTTGGTTACAGCAATGTCTTATCATTATTAACAGCTTGAAGAAGTAAGCATTTTGAACTAGTATTTACAAACCAAGTTGTTTATTCCAGAGTGTAAAGTAGATTTTCTGGAAAGAAACGCTGCATCAATAAAGTTAATACTCTTTTTCTTTGAGGATTTTTACAATGGCAATGAGACTAGTAATTATTTTCCTAAGGTGCCTAAGAATAAAAAGGACCCATTTACTTAGACACTGTCTGGACTGTAGTAGTCAAAAGAACTCCTAGGACTACAAATTTGCTTTTTTAAGTACCCTTCAGCATAGAAAAATCTATTTTTTCCCTCTCTTCTTGTCAGGATTTCCTGATATTCAAAGAACCTACAATAAAATCTCCGGCTGCATTTTTGGCAAGAAAAAAACATATTCTGCTTTGCCTTCCCTCATGTAAATTGATATAATAAATTTTTATTTTTATTGTTTTCCAAGACAAAGTGCACTGCATCAAGCTTCAGTTATATGACACCTATTCTTTCCTTGTATCAAATTCAGAGCAGTGATAGTTCCTTGCATCAAACTCTTTGGTTAGAACTTTCAGAAATTCTATTTAATAAGATCATGAAACTCTGCAAATTCCTTTTTCCTTACTAGAGAAAACAAAACCTCTCACAGAACTACAGATTTTTGTGGATTGGACTCAGGTCGAACTATTTCTTTCTAATTTGACTCTTCCCTGTATGCTAAAATTTCATGGGAATAACTGTTTGATCATATATTCTATGGTCAGGTCAACTGTCTGGACATCTACTCAGTGGACAAACATTCATTCTTCAGTTGTCTTTCCTTCTTTCCTACACAGAGTGATTAGTGCCAACAATTACATTGCACAACAGATACCATCTTGTATGTAGTTCTTTTTTAGAGTCCTTATCTAGTTAAATTTCTTTCAGGTGGTTTTTTTTTTTTTTTTTTTTTGGTAGGTTTTGTTGTTTTTTGTAGGTTTGGTTTGTTTTTTTTCCTTGTATTTTTTTGTGTAAGTTTCCTGTGGCTTTGTGCAACTTTCCTGTGGCTTTGTGCCTGATATACAATCTCTAGTCAGTCTCATTTCTCCTTCTCCTTCTTATAGTTGGCTACCCTGTCTCCAAGAACATATTGGTCAAGTCTAGAGTAAACCTTTGTATATGTTGACTGTCCTCAGCCAAGGTGAGATGACTAATTATGTGTATGACATGTTCTAGGTGATAAAGACAACAAATGGTAATATAAATGAGTAGGTCATTGCTTACTCCCTCACACCCTTGACATTTTCTAATTAACAATTCTTCCCTCTTCTTGCCTGTCTGGTTTCTCCTACAGAAGTCTTCTAAAGATAAAATGTTAAAACTTTGTAAATTATGCATTACAGTAAACATCCATTTTATAGTGACCTAATTAAAATCATACCATTCACTAACTGTGAGCTTCATATAAACAACAAATATTCCCCAACAGATACTAAAGCTTGGGAAAAAAAAAAAAGATATTGAGTAGTGCTTCCACTAAACATACACTGATACATTTTAGGAGATTCTTTTGAGATGTCATGTTACAGAATTTAGCACATTAGCTTGGGTGCAACACTTTGTATTTGGAGATAAATGCAACCAGAAGACTTAGAATAAGCATAGTTATTTGTGTAAAAGAGTAAGGTTACAGGCAAACAAATATTTATGTGCACAGGGTTTTTACATATGTATTTAAAAATTCTAGATTTGAATGTCAATTCCAGGCTGTGAACACGGGGTGGAAAGTGACTTTTATTTAAACACATGTATTTTACTATCTCATCTTTTCAAAGGACAAGAGAAAGTTTCTCCTCTATCATACGGATTTTCATTCATGTTAACTCCTTATCCCTTTGTTTTAACTTTGCTTTTTCCTTTCTTGTTATTTCCTAATATACAGCAATCCTTTTACTGCCAGGTCTAACATCACCTTCCTGCATGTCCTTATGCTTCACCATTGCATTCTGCATCTCATAAAGTAGATATATTTTAAAACTAATAACAAATTTGAAAAAAATATCTAATTTGCCAAAAATCAATCTTCAAATAAAGAAGAGCAAGAATATTTTCTATAATATAGAGGTAATTGCCATGTTTACATCAGCGTTTCACATGGAAATCATATAATGTATATTATCTGCTCCTTCAAGTGTCCTTGCTTAAGTAAAACAGATTATTAACAAAACAATGTAAGACTAGAAGAAGCTCTTAATTCCTCATTTAACACTTATAAGAATTATAAGTACTCTTTCTGATTTTATACATCAAAATAAAGTGTAATTTAGTGACAGAAGATATTTTTTAAAATCACTGCTCTCTCTGAGACTTTGATGAAGACTTGCAAATGTCTACTAGGACTTCCTATTCTAAAATTAGTTCCAGGAAATAATTTGACAGACTAAGATAGGATAAATTTGGATGCAGAAGCAAATTTTGTAAATGAATTAAATGCTTACTCCCAGAAGTGTGGCTCACTGGGCTAAGTATCTGGATTGAAATCCCCACATTCCTTACACAACAGCTTTGAATATTTCTCAGTCTCCTTCTTCTTCCTTCAAAAGAATATGCAATCGACAATTGTTTCAGGCTAGATTTTGGTTATCTGTCTTTCCTGCAGAGACTTTTACATGCACAGCATTCAAGATTACTGACAATCAGTGACCGTCATGGTTCTCACAATTCTCCTCCTCTCCTCTCTGCTCCTCTCCTCTCCCCTCCCCTCCCCTCTCCCTCTCCCTCTCCCTCTCCCTCCCCCTCTCCTTCCCCCTCTCCCTCTCCCTCTCTCTTTACTCTTCCCTTTCCCTTTCCCTTCCCCCAACCCAAGTTTCCACAATGGCTTTTACCACCTTTTTGCTTATATGCAGTCTTCATTTGCCAAAGCTGTGACATTTTAAGTTGTTGTTGAGATGATTTTAATAGGTACCTCTGGAGATCAAGTATCTAAAACCCCATGCTATTCTGCTTTCATTTCTTGTGAAAGCCATCTGTTAGGCAATACAATACACTTCCCTACCTTTACTGTAAATGGCACTTTCTCAGTGTGACTTTTGAGCATCCGTGTGCATATCTGAGAAAAAAATTCTAATTTGATTTATTTTTCTTCACTTAAATGAGAATTTTGGAAACTCAATGTAAGTTAAATATCAATATTAAGAATACTAGTATGCTTAGTTCTAAACACGATGAAATCATCAGGGAATATTGAAGTTGTAATACATTCCTATTGTTTGGTTTTTATCTTTTAAAACTGAAAGGGCTTGGGGTATAGATAGCTATAGATCCTTGCTCAAGATACTGAAAGTCTTATTGGGGTCTCTGAATTAATTGATCCATTTAAAACTTAAAAAATGCTGGGAAGACATATTTCTTCAAAAGTGGAGAAGAGGGAACCTCTAGAAAGGCAGAAATTAATTGTAAATGACAGATAAAACAAAATTCTTTCTCTCTTGCCCAAGACATGAAAATGATATTGAGATTGTTCAGTCTTTCAGAAAACAAAAAAGATGCTGTCATCAAAGTGTATTTAATTTTTCAACCTTATTTAAGAATTAAAGCATACTGTAAGAGGACTGAAAGGCGGAAAGGAAGAGAAAATGGAAAGGAAGAGTGGCTAGCAGGGGCTGATTTTCAAGCTTATTCATGTTGGTAAGGCAAAGGTACTAATTTGATTATTTGTCTTTACTGAATTCTAAAACACATTAGCTGAAAAGTGAGGATTTTTGTTAGGTTATATTTTTCTTCGGATCTTTAATTGGTGCTTCCACAGATGACAGGACAGAGGAGTATCATTCACAAAAAGTGATGTGGCAGAAAAATCCCTTTAGATGCTTCAAGTTGGCTTTGCCTACTCTGACAGACTAGGAAAACAAACAGCCAAACAAACCTTATACCTCTAAAATAGTACCATGATCTAAATATTAATAGAATGCTTTTAACATCAGGTTGGGGTTACTCTGCATCTCATACATCTGGTACAAACAGTGGTTAATTCTTTTAAAGGCAGACTTAAAGACAGAGCAGCACAATCCATCCCTGTGGTATCAGCATTAGAGTGTTTAAAGAACTTATAGGACATGATACATGGTACTAACAAAAGAGACATGTTTCATGAGTAGTGTTAGCAGAATTGTCCATTAATACTGCAGACTATTCAGAAAGAACACAAGGTTCTTGAATATGTTAACATGACATGGAAATCACAAAATGAAATTTTTCGAAAGTGCTAAAACTGAAACCTGTGATATTTGAAAGATTAAATCTAACTTTTGTGACCAAAAAATTACAGATTACAATTGGATGCAAGCAAAAGAGCTCAATTAAATGAAGAGCGAATGATAAATAGCACATAAGCAGTCATCTTGTGATCCTGGAAAATTATTCTGTTCATTCAGAAGCTACTCTTTTTGATACCAAATTCATTTTTCTCCTGAAAAATACTTCATTCACTTACACATCAGGGAATTACAAATCACAAGAAGTAATGCTAGCAGGGAGTTATCTCTGTGAATTTCATTTAAAGTGAGCATGTTATTCTATGTCTCAATGTTATTGGCTGATAACATGTATCACCATCATATTATGGGCTGTCCACATCATCCCAAGACCACCATTCTGTATTTTGTGAAGCTATATTGCTGCAAGGCTTATTATTCTTGTTCAAGCAGTTTTCAAGATTCAGCTGGGAGTCTTGATATAAGAATAACAACTGCAGCTGATAGCTGCCAAGTATGCATTCCCTGCAAAGACTGTCTTAATGGTACAAGATGTTTGAAAATTTCCTTAATCATAAATAGAAGTGTGCTGCTCTCTCAGTACCTAATCTTTTTTTCTGATCTGGAAAAGTGCTTCTGCAATCATCTCTGAGGACTCTCTGTGGTCAGCAGAGAAGCACCTTTAATGAGCTGGAACTTGTAATCATGCACTTGTTGGAAGTAATCATCCACTCAGAATCAACACAAACATTGGTTTAAATTCCTGTGTTTCTTGAATGAGACTGACAGAGACAGTATACCTCTTGAAAAATATTCTTTATTTTGATTAAAATATTCTGTAGATTTTTAGTTCTTCATGGGGTTTTAAGCCAAAAATATTTAATCTCTCTACTTGTGACTTTAAGAGTATACAGAAAGTACACAGAAGGATATTTGACTCATTTTCTATTCTCAAAATACAGTGAGATTTAGTAGTGGGAATATTGTCCTAGGCATTACAAGGGAGGGAAAAAAGAACAGACATGGTAAAAACAAGGCTGAAGTCTGTTCACAGGTTATAGTATTATCACCAAAATAAGTTATAATAATGAAAATTAGATGGGCATCACCATCTTTACCTGCTCCTTTCAGTCATCAATTCTCGTTTCAGTCTGTCCTGCAACATTGAATCTGTTATGATTTGATGTAGTACCATTATAAACCTTTTAAAAGTTAGTTTCATTTCATCCTTGCACTCATCACATCCAATTCCTAAGAGCAAATGAAAGTTTCATGAAAAGATTATCAAAATTGGTTGTCACATATATTCACAGCAAAAATCATTTTAATGCTATGATTTAATGGTAGCAGTTGATTAACTGTGTTTCTCACTGATGTCACTATCAGTGGCAAATCCTTTTTTGTTCAATAATTTTTCGGATGAATCCATCTTTCTACAGAACAATCAGTGTTTCTCAGAAAAAGAGAGCTTGACTTGAATGCTGTCTCACAGAATCACAGAATCACAGAATCACAGAATGTTAGGGATTGGAAGGGACCTCAAAAGATCATCTAGTCCAATCCCCCTGCCAGAGCAGGAACCCCTAGGTGAGGTTACACAGGAAGGCGTCCAGGCGGGTTTTGAATGTCTCCAGAGAAGGAGAATCCACAACCCCCCTGGGCAGCCTGTTCCACTGTTCTGTCACCCTCACTGAGAAGAAGTTTCTTCTCACATTTAAGTGGAACCTCTTGTGTTCCAGCTTGAACCCATTACCCCTTGTCTTACTGTTGGTTGTCACCGAGAAGAGCCTGGCTCCATCCTCGTGACACCCACCCTTTATATATTTATAAACATTGATGAGGTCACCCCTCAGTCTCCTCTTCTCCAAGCTAAAGAGACCCAGCTCCCTCAGCCTTTCCTCATAAGGGAGATGCTCCACTCCCTTCATCATCTTTGTGGCCCTGCGCTGGACTCTCTCCAGCAGTTCCCTGTCCTTCTTGAACTGAGGGGCCCAGAACTGGACACAATATTCCAGATGAGGTCTCACCAGGGCGGAGTAGAGGGGAAGGAGAACCTCTCTGGACCTACTAACCACCCCCCTTCTAATACACCCCAGGATGCCATTGGCCTTCTTGGCCACAAGGGCACAGTGCTGGCTCATGGTCATCCTGCTGTCCACCAGGACCCCCAGGTCCCTTTCCCCTACACTGCTCTCTAATAGGTCATTCCCCAACCTGTACTGGAACCTGGGGTTGTTCCTGCCCAGATGCAAGACTCTACATTTCCCCTTGTTATATTTCATTAAATTTTTCCCCGCCCAACTCTCTAGCCTGTCCAGATGTCGCTGGATGGCAGCACAGCCTTCTGGCGTGTCAGCCACTCCTCCCAGCTTGGTGTCATCAGCAAACTTACTGATAGTACACTCAATTCCCTCATCCAAGTCATTGATGAATATATTGAACAGTATTGGTCCCAGAACTGACCCTTGAGGCACTCCACTAGATACAGGCCTCCAACCAGACTCCGCCCCATTGATCACAACTCTCTGGCTTCTCTCCTTCAGCCAGTTTGCAGTCCACCTCACTACCCGATCATCCAGTCCACACTTCCTCAGTTTTGCCGTGAGGATGCTGTGGGAGACGGTGTCAAATGCTTTGCTGAAGTCAAGGTAGACCACATCCACTGCTCTGCCATCGTCAATCCACCTTGTTACGTCTTCATAAAAGGCTATGAGGTTGGTCAAACACGACTTCCCCTTGGTGAAGCCATGTTGACTGTCCCTGATGACCCTCTTATCCTTGATATGTCTTAAGATGGCACCAAGGATAAGGTGTTCCATCACTTTCCCAGGGATGGAGGTGAGGCTGACCGGTCTATAGTTGCCCGGGTCCTCCTTCTTGCCCTTTTTGAAGACCGGAGTGACATTTGCTTTCCTCCAGTCCTCAGGCACCTCTCCTGTTTCCCAAGACTTGGCAAAGATGATGGAGAGCGGTCCAGCAATGACTTCAGCCAGCTCCCTCAGCACCCGTGGGTGCATCCCATCTGGACCCATGGATTTATGGATGTCCAGATTGCTTAATTGCTCCCTAACCCACTCCTCATCAACTGAGGCAGACTCCTCCATTGCCCTGCCTTCCTCTGGGGCCTCAGGGGTACGGGGCTCCTCAGGACAGCCTCCGGCAGAGTAGACAGAGGGAAAGAAGGCATTCAGTAATTCTGCCTTCTCTGTATCTTCTGTCACCAGGGCACCCACCCCGTTCATCAGTGGGCCTACATTGCCTCTGGTGTTAGTTTTATCTGCCATGTATTTGAAGAAGCTCTTCCTGTTGTCCTTGACCCCTCTCGCCAGGTTTAACTCTAAGGAGGCCTTAGCTTTCCTAGTTGCCTCCCTACATCCTCTGACAACAGCCTTATATTCTTCCCAAGTGGCCAGCCCCTCCTTCCATGATTTGTAAACCCTCCTCTTCCACTTGAGTTTGCCCAGCAGTTCCCTGTTTAACCACGCAGGTCTCCTGGCTCCCTTCCTTGACTTCCTGCGCGTCGGGATGCACTGATCTTGAGCTTGGTAGAAGCAGTCCCTGAAAGTTAACCAACTATCTTGGGCGCCTTTACCTTCAAGCAGCCTTGCCCACGGGATTCCCTCCAGCAACTGTTTGAAAAGGCCAGAGTCGGCCCTGCTGAAGTCCAGGGTTGCAATTCTGCTCGGTATTCTGCTCCCACCACAGGAGATTCTGAACTCCACCATCTCATGGTCACTGCAACCAAGGCAGTCTCCTATGTGCTTGCTGTAAAAAAATTGCTTGTCACAAAACTCAAACCACAGTTTTCTCTGGTTTTGAACCATGAGGAGAGTCTTTTCCAGAGGAGATCATTTTCTCTCCAAACAGGTATGTATTGCCACTCCAGTCCACTTCCCACTTGGGCAGGCAGGAACCCTACAGTGCCAAAGTCGTGCCCTGCAAGGTGGTGGATCCTTCCACTTCCCTCACTCCTTAAAAGGCCTCATACAGGCCTTGCTTTTTGAATGATTGGCTTTGACCAGCCCCACCCATTGTGTTGAGATCATAATTCTGAGATCCTGATCCTGTATATTTTGGCTTTCAGTGCAGAGCTCACTGACTCTACTAAAATGCATTTTCATGTGATCCTTTGAAGAAGCAAGACAGATTTTTGGACCTGAGGTAATGATCTTACTAAGTGGGTCAGATCTTCTTCAGCGTGATAGAATAACAAGCATTCCCACTGATGATGCTCAAGACATTTTACTCCGCTACACAGAGTCACATAAACTTTTGATAATGACAGTAGGATTAGCAGTTTGTTAAAATATTTTCTGCATCCTCCTACTTGAAAGAAAATACACCAGACTTCCCAAGCTACTTAAAGAAGCTGCTCTCTAGTCATTTACCAGGAACTTTAGTTTTCAGACTGAGGGCAAAAAATTTCAGCTTAGCCGAACTCTTCCTCTTAATCCTTAAGTAGAGAGGAACTAAGAATGGACAGAAAATAACATTCTGTTTTGGAGAAGCCTATTAAAGGTTAGAAAAGCATTAGAAACTATTATACGTTGCTACTACATAAGACTGACACAGTCAAACATTCTACCATAAAGCTTTTAGATGAAGTGTCGAGCCTATTTTGCCTATGCATTGACTTAGTTGCTTCTTTGATTTTTCTCAAATGACTATTCAAGTGCTTTTGGTAATACACAACTTTTTTCTACTGTTACATGATAGTAACACAACCATTTCTAGCATGTAATCTGTTAAAATCATAGGCTCACAGATTATTTTAGATTATTGGAGATGTCTGGAGGTCCTCTGATGCAATCTGTTTATCAAACCAAGGCCAGCTTTGAAGTTAGATATAACTTCAAAGTTAGATCAGGTTCCTCAAGGCTGTTTTGAATCCTATTTTAGTACCTCCAAGGATGGAGGTTCCACAATCATTTTGACTCTCCTCGTGGTTAGAAAAAGAAACATAATATTTAAAAAAACTTCCTTTGTTTCCTCCTCTTTTATTACTGATAATGCAGGTTAATTTTTGATGCCTTGTTCAAGGAATTACATTTATTTTGTCTCTACACTTTCAAATATCTACATATCTCTGGAACATAGTAAAGTCTAGTGTATTCACTCTACAGAGCACAGTGACCACGATTCTGTGTCACTCTTCTGAGAATAGTCTTCTTCTTGCTTTCTGCTCTCTTTATAGCAGAAGAATGAGAAAGAGGAAGACAACGTATAATCAAACCCTACAAAACCTGGTGTGTTAAGAAACTATGATAATATATTACTGTCAAGTTTCTTATCGATCCACTTAAAAGGACATTGACCTTTAATATTAATGTGCTTAGCTACAAATGTCATTGGAAAAGACTATAATACTTAATCTTCAGCGACATAAAATGTGCATGTTTACTGTGAACAAAACCACAGGCTGTAGTGAAGAAATGTACACTTAATTACATCATCTACTTGTCAGGAGGCTCTCACCATTTGCTATTATGGAAAATGGAGATTAAGAGTATTAGCAGGCCAAAAGGGTACTATTCTTCATGGAAAGACATTACTGTGAAATAAAAAATAATTAGATTTTTGTTGCAGACAGGAAAGGTGGCTGGATTATACATGTTTATTTCAAAAGATTGATATCAGGATGTTCTTGATATAAAATGAGAAGCACCAGTGCAAGACTTTACAACAGTAAATAGTAAAGGGTTTATTGATTGTTTTATCTGCCTGGAATTTATTTTCTTATGGGATATAAAATATGAATTATAAGGTATAACCTTTATTCAGAGGGGATGCTGAAGAGAAACACTGTTATCTGTGCACAAACCCACTTCAAAACCATTTTTTTCAATAGTTCGAGGCTCTTAAGAAGTTGAGGTTTTCTAGCTGTGCTGGGGGCAGGTGCCTGGGTGCCGGCAGCAGGGGGATGCAGGGGTGACCATCATAAGGGTTGCCGCTTGCTGGACAAAGCTGCTTCCAACGGAAGCACAGGGAACTGCTGAGCAGCAGCCAAGGTGGTGGCATCTCTGGGAAAATATATTAAAGAAAGGGCAGAAAATACTGCAAGCAGGGTGGGGGAAGAAAAAAAAAAAACAGAGTGAGAAACAACCCTGTGAGAAATGGTGAGAGAAGGAGGGGAGGGAAAGACTCGCTACGGAGCAGGTGAAAAATGTGAGGAGGAAGGAGTAGGAGACAGAAACTGTTGTGTACTGACTACAAGCCACGCTGACCCCACATCACTTGTTGGGGGCTGGTAAATGACTTCAAAGTGAATTTGAGCTTGGAGTAGTGGGAAGAAAAGGTGTTGCTTTAATGTTCTTTCCATTTCTCACTACCAGAATCTATTTAAATAGGGAATAAATTAGTTTTGACCAAGTTGAGTCTGCTTTGCCCATGATAGTAATTGGTAAGTGATCTCCCCAGTTTGGGTAATTAGATCTCCTTTACCTAAAATTAGTTTTCTATTTTACATCTAGCAGCAAGTCTTTAAACCTACTCATAAAATACTGTGCTACCAAATTGCTGCTCCTAAACCAAAAGCAAAACTCAAGGGAGGTGTGAGGTGGTTGAGTTGTAGTGGTGTTCAAAGGATGTACATGTAACTTTATTTTTTCATATTTGGTCCTCTTCATATCGATACATGTCTATATGTATTAATATCATCTGAGGAGCCTGTAAGAAGCTAAAAATATTGTCAACTACCAACATTTTATTTCTTACTACCAAAAGACTTAGAAAGTACTCACCTAACACTACAAGGCAGTCATCCTGATCAAATTAGATTAAACCGCACAACACTGCTAGGTCAAGGTAATGAAGCAGTTAGATGGCAGTTGAAATGATGTACAGATTACAATCAGGTGAAACTTGAAGGCACTGAAAGTTACTTTCTACACAGTTAAGTGAACAATTTGAAAACTAGCATGTAAGACTTGTTGCAGAGTATGAAAAAGAGTTGGCTGCAAAATGGTTTCTATCTGACCCATGTTGAATAATGCAATCCACTCAAGTTCAGTGGTGTGTAAATGTGATATTCCTAGTCTGCATATATTTCAAATGACAGCAGTGATCATACGTTTCATTTTTCGAAAATTACATTCATTGTATTTTATTCCAAGAAACTACCAGCAGAAACATTTACGCACTTATTCTTCAGTCATTGTTCTGAACCAATATGTTGTTATGACAGAGCAGGTCTTAGAATGGATTACATGGAGACATCAAGTTTAAGTAGCAAATGTAATTTTCTCAAAGTACTACCATGAGTCATAGTCTGTTATACAGAACAGAGCTGAACTAGTGCAGGGAAAGCTACACAATCTAATTAACATTATTCCAAATGTTTCTGTCAGTCCTAATAAAGCAAACCATAAAGACTTATAAAAGTCATTTAATCATTTAATGATCCCAGAAACTCACAGCATGAGCTAATATAAATTGCTGTAGTGCTTTCATTCAACTTTTTTAAAACCTTGACTCTCTGATAAAAATACTTTGTCAAATAATACAGTCAGAAGGAAAATGGTATTCATAAATATGTACAAGAACACAGCTATATTTGTTATACTGCTAATGTTAGCTGTGCTAAAAACTAGAATTACTTTCAGCTTCTAACAGACAAATGACAATGTTAGGAAGACGTAATAAGAGAATTGTTAGGGACTATTATCCACTTATTGAAGATACCATGGAAGTCTGAAGTATTCTCAAGAATAATTTATTGTTTTCCCCAAAAGGAAGTTTTCTCCTCTGTTTTTTGTAGTCACTAAAGCTAGTCATTTCCATTCTAGGAATGTTAACTCCAGTTGCATCCTAGAGCTAGCACTATACATAAGATATGCCACCAGTGACATTATTGCCAGAGGAGCAGATGCTCAGTTTTCCTGCTGAGTTCAATAGGTTTCAGCACTCAATGTTTCTGAAAATCCGTTCTCTTCATTGCACAGTAGATACAGTAGACACTGAGCTTCAGCAAAACTTTGAATGTTTTGGGCTAAAGTGTATTACTTTTCTTATTATAGACTGTAATCTTTCATATTGTTTCACTGAATCCTTCCCTGTCTATACCACATTGGACTTCTAGTGACCAAACTATACTTGAGCTGACTGAACAGTCAGAATCATAGAATGTCCTGAGTTGAAAGGGACCCACAAGGATCATCCAGTCTAACTCCTGTCCCTGCGTGCGACAACTCCACAGTTCACACCATATGTCTTCTTTGATAACGACTGGTTTTATAAGACACCAGTCTGAACAGTGATACGTGGGAAAGGTTTATCTCGCAGGGGCAAAAGGATGCTGGGACAGGAATTAGCAGGGCTCATTTGGAGAGCTTTAAACTAGATTTGAAGGGGATGGGGTTGTAGCTGGGCTTGCATCAGTGGGGCAGCACACTGGAACTGATAAAGACCGGGAGGCCTCCCATATCCCTAGGGTGAAATCAGTGTGCTCAGCTTGCTCCCTGAAATGCCTGTACACCAATGCGCACAGCATGGGGCATAAGCAGGAGGAGTCAGAAACCTGTGTTCGGTCAGGAGATTATGATCTGGTGGCAATTACAGAGACACGGTGGGACAGCTCACATGACTGGAATGTGATCATGGATGGCTACGTCCTTTTCAGGAAAGACACGCCAGCCAGGCGTGGTGGTGGAGTTGCTCTTTACGTGAGAAAGCAACTACAATGTATAGAGTACTGTCCAGGCGCAGTTGAGGAGTGAGTTGAGAGTCTGTGGGTGAGAATTAAGGGGCAGGCTGGCAGGAGTGATACTGTTGTGGGTGTCTATTACGGGCCTCCAGATCAGGGTGAGGAAGTTGATGAGGCCTTCTACAGGTAGCTGAGAGCGGCCTCACAGTGACAGGCCCTGGTTGTCGTGGAGGATTTTAACTTCCCTGATGTTTGCTGGAAGGACTACTCAGCCAGCCAACCACAGTCTAGGAGGTTCCTCCAGTGCATTGATGACAACTTTCTGATGCAAATGGTGGAGGAGCTGACTAGGAGAGGTGCACTGCTGGGTCTCATCCTCACTAACAAGGAGGGTCTGGTTGAAGCAGTAGAGGTGGAGGGCTGCCTTGGTTGCAGCAACCATGAAATGGTGGAGTTCAGGATCTCGTGTGGCAGGAACAGAATAGCAAGAAGAATTGCAACCCTGGACTTCAATGAGGCAAACTTTGGCCTTTTCAAACAATTGCTAGAGGAAATCCCGTAGGCAAGGCTGCTTGAAGGTAAAGGGGCCCAAGATAGTTGGTTAGCATTCAGGGACTGCTTCTACCAAGCTCAAGATCAGAGCATCCCGACACGTAGGAAGTCAAGGAAGGGAGCCAGGAGACCTGCGTGGTTAAACAGGGAACTGCTGCGTAAGCTCAAGTGGAAGAGGAGAGTTTACAGATCATGGAAGGAGGGGCTGGCCACTTGGGAAGAATATAAGGCTGTTGTCAGAGGATGTAGGGAGGTAACTAGGAAAGCTAAGGCCTCCTTAGAGGTAAACCTGTCAAGAGGGGTCAAGGACAACAGAAAGAGCTTCTTCAAATACATGGCAGATAAAACTAACACCAGAGGCAATGTAGGCCCACTGATGAATGGGGTGGGTGCCCTGGTGACAGAGGATACAGAGAAGGCAGAGTTACTGAATGCCTTCTTTCCCTCTGTCTACTCTGCCGGAGGCTGTCCTGAGGAGCCCCGTACCCCTGAGGCCCCAGAGAAAAGCAGGACAATGGAGGAGTTTGCCTTAGTTGATGAGGACTGGGTTAGGGAGCAATTAAGCAATCTGGACATCCATAAATCCATGGGTCCAGATGGGATGCACCCGCGGGTGCTGAGGGAGCTAGCTGAGGTCATTGCTAGACCACTCTCCACCATCTTTGCCAAGTCTTGGGAAATGGGAGAGATGCCTGAGGACTGGAGGAAAGCACATGTCACTCCAGTATTCAAAAAGGGCAAGAAGGAGGACCCAGGTAACTATAGACCGGTCAGCCTCACCTCCATCCCTGGGAAAGTGATGGAACAACTTATCCTTGGTGCCATCTCAAGGCATATCAAGGATAAGAGGGTCATTAGGGGCAGTCAACATGGCTTCACCAAGGGGAAGTCATGTTTGACCAACCTCATAGCCTTTTATGAAGACATAACAAGGTGGATAGAAGATGGCAGAGTGGTGGATGTGCTCTACCTTGACTTCCATAAAGCATTTGACACAGTCTCCCACAACATCCTTGCTGCTAAACAGAGGAAGTGTGGTCTGAACGATTGAGTAGTGAGGTGGACTGGGAACTGGCTGAAGGAAAGAAGCCAGAGAGTCGTGGTCAATGAGGTGGAGTCTGGTTGGAGGCCTGTATCTAGTGGAGTGCCTCAAGGGTCAGTACTGGGGCCAGTATTATTCTGTATGTTCATCAATGACTTGGATGAGGGAATTGAGTGTACTATCAGCAAGTTTGCTGATGACACCAAGCTGGGAGGAGTGGCTGACACACCAGAAGGCTGTGCTGCCATCCAGCGAGATCTGGACAGGCTGGAGAGTTGGGTGGGGAAAAATGTAATGAAATATAACAAGGGCAACTGTAGAGTCTTACATCTGGGCAGGAACAACCTCAGGTTCCAGTATAGGTTGGGGAATGACCTATTAGAGAGCAGTGTAGGGGAAAGGGACCTGGGGGTCCTGGTGGACAGCAGGATGACCATGAGCCAGCTCTGTGCCCTTGTGGCCAAGAAGGCCAATGGCATCCTGGGGTGTATTAGAAGGGGGGTGTTTAGTAGGTCAAGAGAGGTTCTCCTTCCCCTCTACTCTGCCCTGGTGAGACCGCATCTGGAATATTGTGTCCAGTTCTGGGCCCCTCGGTTCAAGAAGGACAGGGAACTGCTGGAGAGAGTCCAGCGCAGGGCAACGAAGATGATAAAGGGAGTGGAGCATCTCCCTTATGAGGAAAGGCTGAGGGAGCTGTGTCTCTTTAGCTTGGAGAAGAGGAGACTGAGGGGTGACCTCATTAATGTTTATATATCTATAAAGCGTGAGTGTCATGAGGATGGAGCCAGGCTCTTCTCGGTGACAACCAGTGGTAAGATAAGGGGTAATGGGTGCAAACTGGAACATAAGAGGTTCCACTTAAATTTGAGAAGAAACTTCTTCTCAGTGAGGGTGACAGAACAGTGGAACAGGCTGCCCAGGGAGGTTGTGGAGTGTCCATCTCTGGAGACATTCAAAACCCGCCTGGACACATTCCTGTGCACCTACTCTAGGTGAACTTGCTTTAGCAGGTGGGTGGGACTAGATGATCTCCAACCCTATCCCTCCTGTGATTCTGCGATTCTGTGAAAATAGTCTGCTAAGTAATAATGAAGGTTGGATGAAAATCCAGAGATTCCATGAAAGATAATAGATAGAAACAGTCTCTTGCCACTTGACCTCTATGATAAGCCACCTGAAGAAGAGTATAAGCTCTGTTTTTTCCTCCAAGTGACCCAGAAAGGATCTGGGTATAAAGGACTCAAAACTGACAGATATCTGCCTTGCATTTATGAAATTTTTACTAATTCTATTATCTGAAAATATTCTTTTTTACATGAATGCAAAGATCACATATGATGAACTGTTATATCAGACAGGAGATGGTTATAGCTAAATGCCGTGTAAAAGATGACAACAGATCAAACATTATAACTATTGAAATTCTCAGGAAATGCGCATTGAAGTTCAAAAAGACTAAGGTCAAAGATTTACTAGCTTATAATTAGTTGGTCTAAAAATGTTGTTTAGCTGAAAAAGAGTGAGAATTTAGCATTGACTCCTACACTAAATCTTGTTTAGTTTGAAAGATCTTGTTAGGTGCCATTTTGGCATGTAGTCTCCATTTGTAATGTACAGCAACTTTTGCATTAACAAGAAAAACATTTTACAGAAGTCTTATTTTAAGCATTTTGTAAATACTTAATAAGAATGTATACCAATCATGAAGGAATCTTAAAATGGATACAGCCTGCAGAGCTCATAAACTGGCTTTTGTAACTGTAAGTTACTGCAGACTTTCTAGATAAGTTGCCTGAATTGCCTGACCCTTCTGTAAAGTATTTTAAATTACGTTGAATTAAGATCCAAATAGAAGGTTTTAAGATACACAATCCTGAAACTGCACACAATGTTTTTTTAACATGAAACTCTGGAGTGAGTTCTAAATGAATCTTTAGCAATAGGATGCATGAAGTTATACAGTCTTATGCACAGGCACAATTGTCCACAAATTAGATATTCACTAGTTATTTTGTCCCTCTCAAAAATTCCTAAAATGAAACTTTATTTATATTCTTATTCTGACCCTCAGTGTGCTTGCAACTTCTCCTTTCCTAGTTTCATCCTTAAAATTAATGATAAATACAACAGTGAGGAATATCAGAACCAGATCATTCAAAACACAGCAAGGAACTGTGTCCTGTTGCTTAATCTGGCATATTTTCTGAATCCTGAATGGAAAGGCAGGTTTTATTTTTTGTCTTTCTTGCGGAAGCTTACAAAGGATGAGACATATGGTTCCACTTTGATTACTGAACATTGCTAATTACTCTCTGAATTTGGCATTTCCTGTCACCTGGGCAAATATCTTTGTAGTAATGTCACATATTCCTAACAGAAAAAAAGTCATAACAAATAGTTAAAATATACTAAAGTGTATAATATGTAAAATATAAATGGGAGTAATGAATTATTTTTGGCTATTCTTTCATAGTAGATACTTCACAATAGTTCTGCTGGCTTTTAAGAACTGAAGTATTATAATTAGTCTATGATCTCTGAACTCTTTTTAATAAACGGCACTAGGTTTTCTCAGTTGTTTCAGTCATCTTCAGCCTCACCTGTCCTGCAGGGTCTCCAGGGTAACACCTGATGGTTCCACATGTCAAGCAAATTCTCAAAGCAACCTGAGCTAAATTGCCTGAGGCTGCACTGCTTTCAAAATTTTCAGTCTAATCTTGAAGTCCTATTCACTAATTGATGAAGTTAATGCCTGATATTCCAACACAGAGTGATGAAATGAACAAAAAGATCTTACAGACATTGGCCTTCTTATTGTAAGTTTTCTGTCCCTACGAAGAAGCCAGAGGACTTAACTTTGCTTGGCTCTTCTTTTAATCTATTTATAAAATATTTCCACTATATTTTCTCTCTTTTACCTGTTGTGCTTCATCCTGAATCTCAGGATTTTTTTTTCTTTTTTCCCGCACAAGTGCTTGTGCCTGGCATGGTAGAGTTTGTGGTTTATATAATTCAGTCTTGGCACCCTTTTCCTTAATATGCCGCTAGGGCAGTCTGTATTTACAACCTCGTCCATTCTTCAAGGAAAAAAACCCACTTAATTTAACCCTTTCCACCCATATACCCCACCCCAGTTTATCCGTTGTCATATCTTAAACTCAGAATTGTGACTACCACACAATCTGTTTCCATGATATCTGTTGCATTTATATCAGTATTTTCGTTTCTGCTGTTCCAGAGACTGAAAAAAATCACTGATTGCCTCTCCAGGAATGCCTTTCCAGGAGGCAAGATCCTCCAGCAGAAGAATGAGCACACAGTGTAGAGCAGCATCTCAAATTGATACAACCAGATAGCAACAGTTCCTGTGTACATGCTCTCTTCAGTATTTCAGAACTGGTGTTTCATTGCAGCCTTGTAATCATTTCCAGAACCATATTCTAAACATAAACATATTTATTACTCTTATTCTTACTTTTTCTAGCTTTTTTGATCTGTTCCTTAAACATTTTACAACTAGAGAAAGCACGAACATACTAGTTTTAGAAGCTGTTTGTTTCTTGATTTGCTGGAGATGGAATTGTGGCTTCAGTTGAAAAACATTAAACAGAGACCTTCTCCATTTTTGCATGTACCTTATCTCAGATTGACATTGTTAAAACTAACAGTCTAACATGAATGTCACATATCGCCGAATCACACTGGTAGAAGTAATAAAAATTGGAATCAAATAAGATTAGGTGAATAAATTTTTATTCAGCTTTAGTCAGGCTACTTAAAAAAATTATAAGTTTACTTTTGAAACAATTACATGATAACTCACATAGCACATTTATTTTCCTTTCTTTGTTCCTGATTCTTCTATCTTTTGAAATATCTTTAATTAAAGCAAGTTAGCCACTGGGATCTTTATCTAAAATCACTTCTACTTACCTTATTTTGTTCAGAGATGTCACATAATTCAAGACTGGACTCAATAAATACAGCCTCAAAGCAGTATGCAGCTGTGTTTCTTTTTCACCTGTGCCAACTTTTGTAAAAATATCTGATCTTGTCTTTAAGGTACCAAAAGCTTAGTGAATCTAGGTTAAGTCCCAAGACTCTGACAAGTATCAAGATGCTTGCTGAATTTTACAGTTGGTTGACTCAATAAGAATACAGAGTGATCAAAATGAAGAGAAGTGCATTTGTGAGCATGTGTTTCTTCAGATGATGCTAAAAGGAAAGACAGAATTCTTTTTCATGCTCCTCCTCTCCTTCCCCTCCTCTTGACAAACCTACACATAAACATAATTATTAATGCCATTAATCACTTCATATGTACTTGTTTTATATTACAATTCTAAGAGATTCAGAAGACAGAAACTTGGAGTTCAAATATTAAAGCCTCTGAAAATATTTCGGCAAACACTAGAAATGTGTATTTTTTCTGATGTTGGCATTTTCACATATCAATCTGTAAAAATAACTAATCTTGCTATCTCTGGTTCATCACAAATCTCTTGACAACTCTGAGGCATACTATTATACAGTAAACTTCTACTGTTACCCTTTAACAATCTCACAAAGGAATAATTTAATATGTTTCACTTATGTGTGAACAAAGAACAACGTCGCTATGCAAAACAAAGAAGACCTTTGATACAAAAGGCTGATTTCTGCAGTTTAAAGTTTTATAAGAACTATTCGCTTATATCATTATATCCTTTCCTAAAAATATGTCTGTGTACATTTGTGTGCTTGGATAACATGTGAGATTTGCCACAAGTCACTTCAAGTTGCTTTTCTTTGTGTTGCTAGAAGATAACTTTGTTATCAGTTACACTTTGAACTATGTGTAATAGAACATTTTCTGGCCAAACACATGTACTATTTCACTAAGTAGTCATTGTCCTTGGAAAGTCAAAATATTCATTTGTTTCTTCACCCTTCAAAATAGATAAATAAATTAACAGACAAACGCATAAACTTAAAGAAGGTTAATACTTAAGGAAAAGGCATTTAATTTTAGAGGGAATTGAGTGTACTATCAGCAAGTTTGCTGATGACACCAAGCTGGGAGGAGTGGCTGACACACCAGAAGGCTGTGCTGCCATCCAGCGAGATCTGGACAGGCTGGAGAGTTGGGTGGGGAAAAATGTAATGAAATATAACAAGGGCGACTGTAGAGTCTTACATCTGGGCAGGAACAACCCCAGGTTCCAGTATAGGTTGGGGAATGACCTATTAGAGAGCAGTGTAGGGGAAAGGGACCTGGGGGTCCTGGTGGACAGCAGGATAACCATGAGCCAGCACTGTGCCCTTGTGGCCAAGAAGGCCAATGGCATCCTGGGGTGTATTAGAAGGGGGGTGGTTAGTAGGTCAAGAGAGGTTCTCCTTCCCCTCTACTCTGCCCTGGTGAGACCGCATCTGGAATATTGTGTCCAGTTCTGCGCCCCTCAGTTCAAGAAGGACAGGGAACTGCTGGAGAGAGTCCAGTGCAGGGCAACGAAGATGATAAAGGGAGTGGAGCATCTCCCTTATGAGGAAAGGCTGAGGGAGCTGGGTCTCTTTAGCTTGGAGAAGAGGAGACTGAGGGGTGACCTCATTAATGTTTATATATCTATAAAGCGTGAGTGTCATGAGGATGGAGCCAGCCTCTTCTCGGTGACAACCAGTGGTAAGATAAGGGGTAATGGGTGCAAATTGGAACATAAGAGGTTCCACTTAAATTTGAGAAGAAACTTCTTCTCAGTGAGGGTGACAGAGCACTGGAACAGGCTGCCCAGGGAGGTTGTGGAGTGTCCTTCTCTGGAGACATTCAAAATCCGCCTGGACACATTCCTGTGTAGCCTCATCTAGGTGTTCCTGCTCTGGCAAGGGGATTGGACTAGATGATCTTTTGAGGTCCCTTCCAATTCCTAACATTCTGGGATTCTGGGATTCTGTAGTTTGGGTTGGAGAATTCTAAAATTATATTAAATGAAACTTTCTTCTTTCAAAAGGAAAATAATTTCAAAAGGAAAATAAAAATAAAAAAAGGAAAAGAATAAAACACAACTTTAGCAGAAGGAGAAATGCTATTTCTTTGTCCTAGGTATCCCAAAGCAGTCTCAGGCATGACTTCCAGAAATTCCTCTGAAATAAACAATTTATTTGTTAGATACGCTTTAGAGAGGAGCTCAGGCTGGGTGACTCTGGAGGAGGGACCTTGAGGAAAGAAAAGCCTGGGCAATTATGCTTTTACAATTTAAGCTTCCCACCACTTGCATGTCTTTTCAGGCCAATTGTAAAATTAGAGTCTCGGGTCTCTTCTTTCTTCATTGGAACCCTTCATTTTTGTCAAGCAGTCTGTTTCTTATCTCTGTGGTTAGGTGTCTGTCTTTCACCAGCCAGACTAGATATCAGTCTAGGTCCTGTCCATCAGTTGCTATTTTGCATCTGCAGCTGGGAAGAAAAATAAGTCTTTGGCAATAGTCAAAACATTAATAAGTTTTCATATTCTGCTGTTTCTCATCTGCTTTAGATGCACCATTCCATGT
Source organism: Caloenas nicobarica (assembly GCF_036013445.1). Classification (NCBI taxonomy): domain Eukaryota; kingdom Metazoa; phylum Chordata; class Aves; order Columbiformes; family Columbidae; genus Caloenas; species Caloenas nicobarica. Next base: position 122,580,527 of record NC_088246.1, on the reverse strand, counting down.
TATTAATGTTTTACTTAACCGACTTGCACTGGTTTCTGTATAGTCTTGCTGAAATCTGAAAAAAATAAAATAAACAAGAACTTTTTGGGCAGATGTAGTACGGAATGAGAAGACAAAAAATTATAAGAGTCAACCTATTATCTTGGTTTTATCTGTAACACTGCTGATCCAAAAAGGACTTTAATTAAGGGCAGCCTTTAGGGACAAGTTTTGAGTATATAACCTGAATATAAAACACATAGGATCATGCATATTTATCTCCACTAATGAGGGAGTAAGAGTTCTATTAAATGACATTCATTTTAAATGGCTGTCTCATAAATTGCATATCTTAAAATCATAATTAGGATCTGTGATTAACTGAGACATTTCAGAAGAGGTACTTCAGCAATCATTAAAATAGAATGAATAAAACACGCTCGTTTGCACTACAACCATTTCACATATAGTGGGAGAGATGGAATAGAAACGTTAACACTGAGTCAAATTTATAGCATGATTCTAAATGTCTCAAACACTGGAGCTTTAGAGCAGCAGCTCTCAGTCTCTTTTTTTGATCATCTCATATTTCAAATATAGAAGCAGGATATATCATCTTCAAAGAAAGAATAGTCTGTCAGTCTTTACAGCATTCTCATGATATTTTAATGCAGTATATATCACGGCATGAAGGTCCATGCCTAAAGTGCAGTTACCATATTGGGAAGTGTTAAAAAGAAAACAATAAAGCTGTCTTTTTTTTTTTTTTTTTTTTGCTCATACCAAAGTACATCAGGATAAATACACTCTGACCTGAACTAAATTAAGTCAAACTATGTTGCTGAGTTTTTACAGGACCTTGGTCATCCGAATGTGAACAACCCAGTGTTTCAAAAATAACCATTGTGTACTGTAAGCCAGGCCTGTGGGAAACAGCAGGAGGAGAGAAACTCCCTCACATAGGTGCAGGGAGGAAAGCACCCAGTTCTCTATAATCGCAATTATGTAACTGCAATTTGCATCCTGAACCATTTGCTTCTGCCAAATGGATAAGACCTCTACTGCTTGCTTTTGCCAAATAGATAAGATTCTGCTTTCTCGTGACTGATAATAATAATAACTAAGTAATGCTGTTTTCTTGTTCAAATAGAAAAATAGATGTATTATGTAACCTTGTAAGTTGTAACCTAAAAATAGTATGTAGAAGAAGTACAAATATTTCTGTGTGACTAACAATAAATTGCTCATGATGATCATATTGATCGTGTCGTGAAGTCCATACCCTTGCGTCAAAACTGGACTGTGTCGAACAGGAACCAGGCATTAAACAAACTACAAGTCTTTTTAGGAACAGTGAGAATGGATGCTATTAACATTCTTAGCAACAAATTAAGCTTTTGACAAGAAATGTTTTATTTGTAATACTGCGTTACGTGGTTTGTTTGGTTTGGTTTATTATTAGTATTATTAAATGGACCAAAATACAAGATTTTGCCTGTACAGTATTACTAAGATATGAAAGTACTCTTTCCTACATGCCAGCATCCAACTAACCAAATTTGCATGCTTGGTTCTGAAATACAATGATCAAAATATGGATATATATTAACACCAGAAGAATCTAGCACACATTTTGCCATGCTTTCATTTTTTTCTTTCTAATGTGAGGAGTTTTACATTCCAAAAATTTAGGACTGCGTTAGTCCGTTTAATTATTCTTATTTAGTTACAATAGCTTTTATCATGACAGTTCTGTGAAATCAAGAGTTTTAGCAGATAATTGAGAGAAAAAACAAGCAAACAAACAAACATACATATATAGTTCTAAGGAAAGTAATAATTTGTGATCATTTCTGTGTTGTTTTGTTTAGTCTAAATGTGAAACAACTTGAATTTGGAGAACAGTAAAAAAGAATCACCTAAAATGAAGATACTTATCCTTCATCTTCATTAGTTTTCATTGATGAGCTATGTAATGTGATCTCCTAATATACTGATATTTAATCAAGGTTTATAGAAATAGATATATTAGAGATATGCACTTCTTACTTTTCACAAACTGATTTATTTAATTGCTGATTGTGTATTAATATTGGGAAGTGTTACATTTTTGCATTCAGGTAGATTTTTTTAATATCTAAAAAAAAATGTTACCTTTGAAACTGGCAGCATGTAGAGAATTTGATCTTTTAAAGTCTTTATGAAAGACAACATTTTCAGCAAAATTCTGAGGATTTAATAAAACTTAGCTTAATGGAGAACATACTTGCTAATCGTAGAAGGTGATGAATGTTTCTAAAAAGGCAACCTTGTGGCAGAAACCTAGGAAATGACTAAGAGAATTACTATTAAAATCTCTAATATTCTTAGCTCAGAAGGCAGGAGACCAGCTTAATCCACGTATGCCAAAAATTACTGTATTAGATACCATTCCATGAACTATATAGACACCAGAGATGAGAGTAATTGCTGCTCTCTTTGTCCTAAAATAAGCTCACAATCAAGACAGGTAAAGAGGATACAAACACTGCACATGTTGGTTTTAAATATCCAAATAAAATTCAATATCATAGTAAGTTTCATGACACTGAAGGTAACCTGGCACACCACTAGCTCCACTCCTACTGAAGACCATAGGAAAAAAAAAAACCTACTGGTTCAATTGGAACTAAACACAAAGGGAACTGTATTTTGTTGTATAAAATATTTGCTATAATGAGTGAGAATTATTCCTGGTTTTGAAGGAAGAACTTAGGACCTGGAAATTACCATAAGTGATCCAGCTCTGAATTCCATACTAAACTTTTTGTGTTATTCGTTTTTATTTCCATGATAAATATCTTGGAAAACATGCAAAAAAAATATTGCTTTCCAGAGTGTTCTGGCATCACTCACAAGGGGAAATAACGATCCTCATGAGGCTCAAAGTTTACTTTGTAGCTCAGGAATTCTCTGCACCAGCCTTCTGTAAACAAAGCTGCTTTTATTCTGCCTCTCTTGGAGACAAATTTACCACTCTTTTAATCATATATCCTTTGTTCTGAATGGAATAAAGACAGTGTCATGGTAGTTCAGGAAAACAGATGGAACATAAAACAGGAAGTGTAAGCACATTTGGAGAAAGCAAGCACTGGAGTTTGGCTGGTTTACTGGATTTGAAATAAATTTTAAATGATGACTTCAAACACTAAATATCTTAAGTTGATCAGGTTCTTCTATCCTCGCCTTCTTACAGAATTCCTTTTGTGGGATTTTCAATTTTGTGAAATATTGCAGAGATCAGAGAAGGAAGGAAGCAAAAGGCACCATGTACATGTCTTCCGGATTGACTGTCATTCTTCCAGACTAAAATAGAAATCCAATAAAATAAAAATAAAAATAAATAAATAGATAGCTCCAAATGTGTCATTGTGTAGTACAGCTTGGCAGAGCATGCTAACAAAGTAGATTGAATTAAGAATTTGCTTTGTCTCATGAAGTGAATAAAGAAGTAACGATAAAATATGTGTTCAGAACTGAGGAGCAAAATGATCTTCACAAAGGATATGAAAGCTCAGATTCCAGCTGATTAAATTCTGCTTCCTTTCTGGAAGTAAAAATGATAAAAGGTAAATTATCCCCAAACACCAGATCCTGTAACTGGGATTGGGAGGTCTGAGTCTATTGACAAAATTAGGAAAAAGTGGCTTAACACTGCATATGAGTATTATAAGAATGTGAGAAGTAAATTTATTTCAGAATGACATAATGTCTGAGTGACAGTTAATACCAGCTACATAGGCCTATAAAAAAAATCGAGTAAAGACAACATCTATTGAAGTAACCTGGTGGTAAACAAGTGTTCAGTCTTTTCCAAAATGGGTATGGGGAGTAGCTTTGCATACTTCTGATTACGTATTTGCAAAAAACACCTTCTCTTGTTAAAAATACAGAACATGAGGGTAGACATTAAATACTATGTAACTGAACCGGAAAGTGAATAAGAACTTCCCTTTTCATATTACTTGGTTGCAGATCTTCAAAACGGTTTTAACTGCTTATTCTCATTTAATTTATAAAATTTACTAAAGAGTCTGTGTATCAATCAACTAGTACCTCAGTTACAAAGTGCGAAAAACACTTGAAGAACTACCATCACGGTGTGCAGCATGTGGATACTGGGATAATATTAACTATCCCATGGTTTGTTCTAGAGGCATCTTCCCAGAGGAACACTTAGAACTAAGTTACAGGCCAGAGGTCTTGTGGCAGGAAATTCTGACTGTGAGATACTCTTTTGTTTTGTTTTAGTTTGTGTTTGGGTTTTTTTTTGGTTGGTTGTTTGTTTTTTTGGTTGTTTGTTTTTCTTTTTTTTTCTCTTTTTTACAGTATCACTTGTGGTATATCTGGAAATATTTGAAATAATATGATTACACAGAATTAATCATAATACGATTACACAGAATTACTCTTTGGTACATGCAGATTAAATTTGAGCTAATACAAAGCTATAAAAGATGTCCACCTCTTCTCAATATGTAGCTTTACTGAACAGAAAACCTGAGCTTGACTTCTTTAAGACTAAAAAGAGAAATTAGCTAGCACTTGGTCAGCATGGGTTCAGTGGGCTAACCTTGTATCAGATGAGGATACTTTTTGGAGACCTCCACTTGACTGATATGGAAATGGTTCTGCTCCCATATATGAAACAATTATTTCAGGAGCATTCAAGACTAGGAAAGTTTTGTACTTCTTGTCCTACAAGTGTATTTTTTTTGTAATGGTTAAAATCTTCTTGTTGTCAACAGATTAGTTCACTTTGTGCACTCGCAATTAATCATCCATGTTACCAATTCAGCATGTTATTTGATTTAAAGAAAACCAATTATAATGTGAATTTTTGAATTCTGTCTTCCTGAATGTTGTCTTTAACTTACTTGAGTGGAATGACAGTTTTCATTATTCTCTCTGGATGAAAAGAAGTAGCTTTATGAGAGTATTTCTTTCAGGATGCTGTCTGAATCTTTAAATTATTTGACAGTAAGTCGTGGTATTTACCACTTTAAAAGAGAGAAAAAGGTATACATTCAGTTAGACAACACAGATAGACTTGAAGTTACATCAGTAAGGATACATTTTATGCATAAAAGTTTAGTCTAAACTTTCCTTTTGAAAAGTGTTGCAAGAACATATTAAGATAAGATCAGTCAGCCATCACCCTTAAAAAAACCCAATAAAGTCATCAGCGACTTTATTTTTGCATAATTAAGACTAATTCACCTCTTTCGTGTAGAGTACATAATAAGAATGCATAAGCTAGCGTATGCTGATGAATATAAATCCTGGGACTGGGGTCTTTAGTTGGACTTGCATTTCAAACTGTTTTCTAAAGGTCGATCTGGTCAGTAGGTTTCCCACACACATGCTGTTGGCAAAGGTCTCATTAAAATCCTAGTGGAATTTTAAATTTGCTCCAATGGTAATACACCTAAATTAACATCATCTTACATCATCTTGTATCCACCTCAGTGAATGTTAACTTGGCTTTCTCTTTTAAGTGAAATGGAAATTTTGATGTCAGTGGAGAAAACATAGCTTCATGAAGATGAGGTAATTTTGGTTGTTAGATTGTTCCTGACATCCAAAAATCTGATTACTGAACAAGATAAAAAAATGATGAAATGCATAACTATATCAAGTCTTCACTATCGTGCAGCACCCCCTTTGTCTGAACCTGTATTTTCTTGGTCTGGTTTGAAACTTCACTGGAATAAAGGCTCTATATTTTAAGACTGTAACCCCTCAGCACACTGTTAATAATAATAAACAGAAAAATAGCTGCTGATAGCCTGGTCGTGACTTTGTATTGAGACCAAGTACTCTGTTGTGCAGAGCCGCTATAAGCATGACATTTGCTCTGAGGTCTCAGTTCTAGCATCACCACAGTGATCATTTAAGTGCAACATGCAGATTTCTGTATTGTTGTGATTGATGCTTTCTGAAGTCATTTAATACAAGCAATTTGAGATAAAACATAATTAGGAAGAGGAAGGATAAATTAATGGACTGTAATGGCTAGTGCTATGCAGGCTTAACTTAACCTGATGATCCCTTCTGTCCTTAAGCTCAGTGAATCTGTGAATTTATTTAGATTTCAGAATTTCCACAGCCATTCAGAAAAAATAAATACCTCAGGATCCTTACTCTGATCTCTTTGTGAAATAAGAATGATACAAGTATAAAACTGGTATAAAAACTAGTAGCTTTAACTATATTTTACCCTTTTTTTCTGAAAAGTCTTACAGCTGAGCTTTTCTGAGGATGAGAAACAGATGCAGTGTGACACAAACTTTACATGAGGTCAAACAGAAGTTCAGGAACCTCCCAGTAGAAATTCCTTACACACACAAGTCATAGGGGACAATTATTTTCAGAATAATCAGCAGTACAGATAGAAGGCACCTCTTCCTTCTTGCCAATTTCTCTTTCCAGCAGTTTTCACAACTAATATTGACACAATTACTTTTACATAACTAAGCTGGTTTTCATATATTAATAAAAAAGGCAATAGAGGATATCGTACAGCAGGATCATGTGCAACCATGGTGGTGCTAGTACTTGGTATTTTCTCCTACAACAAGAGTAAACACAAGCTGGTCACTGCTGTCCATTATTTCTGGATCAGTGAGCGAACCTTTCATTATATATATTCCCTACAATACTCCCATAACCTTTTCAAAGGGCCAATTTTATACTATAGCGCTTAAACTTTTTTTGCCTGTTTTTCCCCATGATAAATAGTGACTGATAGAAGAATCAGGGAATCTGGCTGAAGGAAATTTAAGTATCACATTTTCTTTTATGAAATCAAATGTTTTTCTGTTTCTAAGGAAGTGATATGGCTATATATAGCCTGATTATTGCATGTAAGATGATATATATGCATCGTGATACATGTAATATTTTAATTCAGCTTTTATGTTACATTCTGTATTTATACATGCACTTGTTTTTTGGTGTGTTGTATTTTAAATGGGTTCACACTTTGCCGTGCTGTGATTAAAGTTCATGCTTGTACACTGTTTCAATGGAAGAAGTACAAACATGAATTCATGTAAAAGGCTATTTTAACAGATTGAGATCAGCAAGTAACAGCTGTTACCACTTTCAAATGTGTCTGCAGGATTAATTCATTTTCTAATGCAGCTTTAAGTCAAAACCTGTAGGTTAGCTGATGGGATATGCCATTTGCAAAGGAATCTTTCATTCTACTACATGGAACATCTGGAAATCCAGCACTTTATGGTGTTTGTACCTTGTCAGCCTTCTAAATGTGTTGTAAGTAAGGTTTTTGTGACTGAATCAATATGACACACAAATTGTAAAATTTTGGCTCTCTCTATATACATATTGTATATATAGTGCATCACAAGGCACTAAAAAGGAACTCTCTGTAGATCACTTCCTTTGATCTGCATGACAGAGATCAAAAAATGGATGCAGCCAAACTCCAAAACTTAGAATACATATCCTGGAGTTCAGCAGCTATTATTCATTTGACAAACATAAATATTATAATATTGGATGTGTGGTTTCTCAATCATTCTTTAAAGAAGGGAAATCACTCCACAAAATGCCAAAATTGCAAAGCTCCTAATAGAAGTCCATCTTTTTACATGTATTCTGTGATAGATGTTATTTGTTTGCTTGTCTATTAGAAAAAAAAAAAAAAAAAATTTTGGTCTGACAGTCATCTATACCTGCTATTAGCTGTTAACATCTTTCCACTCCTGGAGAAACACAAGCAGAAATTGCAGATGGTAGTCAACTACCTATTGTTCAGAAACCAGAAAGAAGAAATAATGTTATTCAGTCCTGCTTCTAATCTACTGGCAGTTCTCACTGTCCAACCAAATTTTGTTCACTGTCAAAAGTAAAGAATAATAATAAAAACAGTATTGGATTTTGAATTTTATGTGGTCATTCTTGATTAACATAGGAACAAACTGTTCTTGCAGAAGGAAAAAAAAGTATTGAGAAGGGTGAGAAGTTTGATTTCAAATCAAGAGCAGGCTATGCCACTGCACTGCATCCAGAAAAGGTTACTAAATGACAGATTCAACATTTCAAATCTATGTTCGACAGAAAAGCATTTTGCTGGTTTTGAATGAGCAAAGATCAGAACTGAGAAAGTTGCAACATGTGAAGCACTGCAGCTCTTCAGTTTTCAGTAGAGTGCAGGTTCTAATGCTTTACTTATTAAAAAATAAAAAATCAATTCTTCATCAACTGGAATTACTCCAACTCCAGATTTAGAAAGGGTACAAAGAAAAGTAGACATATAGTTTATATTTAGGCATTATCCTACCTTGGAGCAACAATGCTTAATGTTTAAATAACAAATTAGAAGTGAAAAGTAGAGGTAAGGAAATCTAGCATGATCTCCCTTATAGCAGAGTTCTCTACATGGTGAAATTAGTATCAGCATGATCCACAGGAATTCAGAAGCTGAGTGAGGACAACTAGAAGTGACATTTGATCATTACACTGCTGTAGCTTTGTGGAGTGTAGTAAATATTTATGAGACTATAGGTTTATTTTTCATGGGACCAAAATAAAATTATGGGTAATATGGATTAGCAGCAAATCTAATTTGTTTTGTGTTATCAGTCTCTTCAACTCTTTGTCATCACCTAGGAGGATACCTTCTTATTCTTTCCACAGTTAAGTCATTCTTACACTGTGAAGTGCTGTGACTCTTCTCTGCCCTTTGATTCCACATTAGCAACCTGTGCTCTGCAAACCAACACTACCTCAGTGCATGGGATGAAAGAACGAAAGTGAACCTGTGCTATTACATTCCTGCTAGCTAACGTGAGGCTGTGAGCCTACTGACAGTTCCCTGGTTCAGAATCTTTTGACCTTATGGTTTGTTGCCTTGCATGTAGTCAGAGAAGATAGCATTGGTGCAACAAGTCTTTTCTTAGGAATTTCATCCCACCTTTTGGGCAAGTACTTTGCTTCAAAATTTGACTTATACTGGAGATCAAGGAGACATTAAAGTTCTCTGTTGTGTACAAAGTTTACCTGAAAACAGTCTTACTTTCGTCAGCCATCTCTTTTACTATGTGCTTGCATGTCTATCTAGATTTGTATTTTGTTTTATTGAATTTAGAAGATAATAATAAATAACAGCGTCACTCAGTGACACTTCCATAATGGTAATATGTTGGGTTTTTTTTTTCTGCTTGACTGGGAGCTAGATTCATAGTTTAAATTGTTTGCTGATTATTATTATAATAATCAGAGTTTAAACTCAAAAAGCCAGATCAGTTTCTTCTCCTGTATTGTCGAAAACGTTGTGGGATTTATTGCAAGCTGTTCAGTGAATCTCATTCTTTTTAAAGCTGAATCTCATTTGAAAAACCTGATAGTGCTCCAGACCTCACTGGTAGTGATTCCCATCTTATTTGCCTTCACTGAATATTGCTACTTTCTCTCTTCTATAGAAGTTCTACGTTTCCTATGATAAATTTCAAGCAAATTTTGGAGCCTAATTTTGCAATGTACTGATGCCATACCAGTAAGACTAGCCCCTTTAGTAGGAAATGAATGAGTTAAGCACTTTAAGACCTATTACAAGCCTTCACTACATAACTATCTGCTTATATGTTGTTCTAGGGATTTCTAGAGGTTTCAAAGATATTTCTGCATCTGGCTGTATTTGGTAGGATTATTTATTATTCCCTCAAGAAGAAAAAATCCTAATTATTTTTTTCTTGTTGAATATTAAGCTGAAGGTAAGTACTTTCAGATGATGCAATACTTAAAGATTAGTTGCTGCTTAGTTATCCCTGTGCATATGATATACTTGCAGATGCTTCACTGTACAAGAAATTCATTGTGATTGGCAATACCTGTTGTGAACTGTGAACTCAGAATAGATTGTGCTGCAGCTATAAAAATGGCCTTTTTATACTTCACAATAGGCTTAATTTTTAAAATTGATTGTTATGCCATAAGCTTTGCCAATATTCTTCCCTTACTAGTGGGTAATGATTTAAATTAGCCTGTTAGATAACTTGCCTGGAGTTCTTAATATCTGTTTTTGTTCACTCACATAATCATGTTATTATCTGTTTTAAAAGAGCTTTGCAACATTTAATTAAAACTGTGTAGAATGATTACTGTTTTGATTAAACCTGGGTTTGGAACCAGTCAATTTGTGGACATGAGCTCAGCATGTCTGGCTTTCTACTAAAAACCTTCATGAAGGCCACATCTGATTCCCTTGACTCCTTCATCAACAATGACCTTGGTGTTTACGCTGGTTTATGACCATAAAATCACTCAGTGAAATAGCCTTTCAAATCTGTTTACAATTGCATCCCCTTGCTCCTGAATATTTCCAAACGGGGGGCCACTACAGAGCTCATACCGGAGTCAAAAGTCACCATAGCTACTGAAGTTATCTACCACTCTTGCTTCTTGTGTCTGGCAAAAGGAAAGCTCAGAGGGCTAGTACTAAACTTTACAATTTTTTCTACTTTTTTTGTGAGAGCATCAGGACATAAAGAACTATGAGACTAAAATACTCTGCTGTTGTATCGCATAAATCTCTTCTCTTACCCTTTAAAGGTTAGAAATTGCATAAAATGTAAGCATCAATGGTGTACTAATATATCCTAGAATGTGCACAATTGGAAAACTTTTCACTCATTCAACTCAGATTTTATACATACATGATTCAAGCTCTTCAGAAAAATAGCTGCAAAAATCACATTCAGCAGCCCTAAAGCAGCCGAAAAAATTCCTCCACAGTTCTGATTCTCATCATGTCCTTGTAGTACAAAAACCAGCAGGAATAACCTTTTCTTCTCCCCCCTCTAAACTACCTGCCCTGCCAGCCTAGTCATTTACAAATTATTACTTATAATGGAGTGTGTGGATGATCACTACCCTGCTATGCTTTTGTACAGGTCCAAGAAGAAGTAAAATGGTTCCTATACTAAGAGATTCATGTTCCTATTATTTATTCTAGCAAACTGAAAACTTAACAGTGGGTGGAGTTAGGACAATTGTCTTCTACCTCAGGTTTCAAAATATAAATGGATGTTGCATTAATTGATGATTACTCAGAACTGAACAAAAAGGAATTTTATATGAAATAAGACTTTATCACTGCCATCTTACTCATTGTAACATTGTGTCGTGGTTTTTTTTAAAATGTCCTTAAAACTACACCTGGTAATATAGAGGCTAGAATTCAGAAAACTAAAAAGAATGGTATATAAAGCTGAGTGTTACTGTTGCCAGTTGCTGAAATTCCTGATCAATATTGGCAAAGAACAACCAAATATGGCTGTTACTGTATGTTCTGTATCTCAATAGAGAAACTATCAGCATTGTCTGAAAACCAAAAGAAGCAAAACAAAAAACAAACAAACCCAACAAAATTAAAAATCCAACCAAACAAACCCCCCCAAAAAAGGAAAAAAAATGGCATTAGACTGGAATATAGCAATGTAGCCATGAGACTTACATATTCTTCTTGAACAGGATTACAGACTTGGCTTGGTGATCCAAAGACACTGGTTATGATGTTGCCACAGATCTAAATTGCACCAAATTTATGTTGGTAGGGGCAGTGCTGAAAAGCTGTGGGTGATAAGTGACACATGCTCTTGCCCCGAGCCCAGGATTAAGTAGTTTATGTATTTATGTGGGTTGCGATGAATGCTTGTCAAGAACAGAAAAAATCGCAAAGGCATGGGTCAGTGCTTGGTCTTATACTCAGACTGTTGATGCTTGACAGTGTATCCAACCATATATGAACTAAGTAATGCAATAATTTCTGTTAAAGATGAAAAGTCACCTGGGCTCACATACCATGCCTCCTGAAATCTGTAAAGTGTCTGTGCTTGCACCAGTTTTTCTCATATTTAAGATTAAGATTACTCTCTCAAGAATTTAAACATCAAGTTATTATCAGGATGCATGAAGGCAAAACATATATCAGCATGGGGGTCCTTTCTCCGATTTTAAAAGATGAGATTGTCTGGTGTTCTCTCCAACTAAATATGTTTCGTAAGGGATTTTTTTTTGTTTTAAATTTTAATGTCTATAGTCACCCAATTGACTCTCCAAGATTCTTGATTCTGAAGAATAAGCATTGAGCCCTCTCAAAGCAAGAGAGGTCTAAGAACTGTTCAGTAGACTGTTTTGACAGTTTGAAACCAGCTTCGGACAAAGAAACAGGAAAGTTATTAATTAGTCCCTAAAGGAGAGCATATTACCTCTTCCAAATATATTCACAGAACTTGATTTCTGTTTCTTCATACACTAATTCACCTCAAAACAATTTTCCATAATTCTAAAAAGAGATAAATTTTAAAAGGCTAGAATTCCACTTATTTGGTTTATAGAAGAAATGTAAAGTGAAGATGGTATCAAGCTTTCCATAAAATAAAAAATTAGAAACTTTTTAGGCTTATCACGCTATTGTACAAATGCAAAAACTTTATCTTGTATGAAAATGGTATTAATCAGCTAGAAGTACTCCACTGAAGATCACAACTAAATCTGAGTCAGATTGGATGCCAGATGACTAGTAACAAGTCCTGTAGCATCTGGAACACATATCCATGAAACCTCAGCCAGAAGAATAGGGGATTTTGATTTAGCAGTACGCTGATGAGAAACACATTATATCAAGGAGGGCTGGGAAAGAATCAAATGCAGTTATTTAAGAAAGCATTTCAAAGACATCTTAAAAGCATATTTGCTTTGAATATAACTTAACAGCCAGCTTCTGCGGGCTTTTATTCAAAAGCAGACATGAGGTGGCAGTGAAGCCTGGGGTGGCAGAAAGCATAAATTTCTTCAGAGACAGGAACTCGTACAGGGAAAGTATGCCAGAAAAGCATACCCTGGAAAAATATACTGTTCATACTCTGGGCAGTGCTGTGAATTTCACAATAAAAAATAAATAGTTATTTTTTCACCTATGAGCATATCACGGTCACCTTTATGACACAATGATCCTCCTCTCAATAGTAAATTGAGGTATTTTTGCCAAATAATATTCTGCAGTCTGACAAATCAGCAGTGCTGGACTCTGACAGACGAGCACGGTATATTCAGCTAGGGCAGTGTAAACACTTCATATGTTAAAATGACTATTGTAGTTGCTAAATTTGTGGGAAATCTTATAACTTGGTGCAATAGGTACCAACCATACGCAATTTACCACTTTTATCATAAACTAGCAATATCAATTGTTACTGTAACTTTAAAAATAGACTTGGGGAATAGTAAGCACAAGGCATTTCTACTATTTCAGGGTAGTTTTCTTTGGTGTAACACTGTCTTTATCTTTGAGCATTATATATTTAAAATCAAAATTTGCAAGTAGACATGTTTAGGAATTTTTTTGTTACTGTAATTTCCAGTGAACTCTCAGAAAACAAGAGTTTGTTAAACAGAAATATTTTCATGAAGATGTCTAAGTTGTTGTTGTTGTTGTTATTATTATTATTACAAATACTAACTGGAAATATTTTTCAGTCCTCTTTGAAAATTTTGGCAGAAGAAAAGTCACCTATCCAATCTTTTCTCATTAATTCACCAGGAACATCTGGATCACCATTAATTGAGATGAGTCTCTTAATTGCCACACTACAGAGTATTTATCCGCTTAAAAAGTTTGGAGGTAAACTGTTTTAATGGTTTCATTTCTCAAAAAATCTCAGCTAAAAGAAACAAACAAAAAAGCAAACAATAGAAACTAAAACACAAAACAAACAAAAAGAAGCCACACACCACATATCCTCTAAAACAATTTAGTGAGGAGAATATTTTTAAGGAAAACATTTAAAATGTGCTTCATTTAATTAAGATAGCTGATCATGTTCTTTGGGAGTAGATGCTTTTTGTGAGTTGTCCTCAAAGCGCCTCTCTGTAGAACATTCTTATCTGATCCCAGGCTAACATCCCTGAACTATCAGTAGTGTTTTCTGAGTTGATCATGAAGTAAATTCCCTGGTAACATGGATGTAAATAAATTCTAGTGATCATACATTTTTTAATAAATTTTGTGTTTATCAGTTATGACTTTCTAGTTTATTTGCTTTGTCAGGAGGTAGTAGTGTCTTCTCAAGCTACCTGACAGCAGTTCATATAAAATACCTCCAGAATTCATGTTTCATTGCATGAATGAGGTATTTATGCAACTTGTGTATTTAAATTAATAATTCATTTTTAGTTAACTTGAAGGAAATTATAAACGTGACAGGTCTGGAAGCAAGGCTTAGTGACTCATATAAGATGTCTTATACTCTTTCATGAGGGGTTTATTACTTTGACTACATTCGATGGAGCACTTTCAAAATCTCCATATGATCTTTGAACAAAAGTCAGTAAGAAAAAACTTCTAAAAACTGTATTTTAAATGACAAAAGTGAAATAACAATAAACTCTCACGATTCCAGATTAACATCTTCAAACTTAAGACCTGGATGTATTCTATATGAGACTTCAAAACTCATTTTGCTTTGAATAGGTTTGCTGCTTGTCCCTGAAATACTTATCTTACAAAGACTAATTGAGGAGAAATAAGTATTATCTGGAGTTCATGGCAGAAAAAAAGGAAAATTCCGCATTTTTAAGCTGCTATTTCTACTGAGTAGAACTCTCTTACACAAAAATCTATTTTATTAAGGGCGTTATTAACTATCTATTGCTTAATGACCCAAATCTCATCATTGCTGCTACATCATTTCTTTGGAGGAATCCAACAGAGTAAGGAAGAAAGTAAGAAAGAAAGCAACAATGAATTTTGCAAGGGCAGAATAGAGGAGATGTTGCCAGGGAGACAGAGTAGGAAGTGTTGAGGATGTTTACTGGGGAGTGTTGGGAACTGCTGTATACATGTGGACTGGATACCTTAAGCACTGTATCTAAAACCATTCAGTCAAAGTGAACTTGCAGTTTTGTATTTTTTGATAGTTGTATGATTCCATTGAAGTAACATGAAGACAAATGCAAGCAAGGCTGAACAGTGACATGGAAACCTGCTTTTTCATCAAACAAAATTCAGTAGGACAGAAAATTTTGCATGTTATTAATGTTCATGTAGCTACAGACTTTCAGTAACTCAGTTGTATGGGGCATGTAAAAGAGTTATTCAGTTATAAAATAGAAAAGGATGGGAAATATATGGATAGAAATGATTCTAAAACAATAATTTTAAATTACTCCAAAGACTCTATCTTTTTTTGTTGTTGTTTTCTTCATGGAGCAAACTTAGGAGATAAGTAACATAAGCTAGCTTTTATGTAATGAAGCTTGTTCCTGACCTTCAACCAGAGAGATCTTTACAAGTTTACAATTAGACCTCTGTTAAAGGAACACCTCTCTCTATTTTGAAGTGCCACAAGAGCCAGAATGGTGAAACCTTTCTATTGCTATGTGACTTGTAAATCTAATTTCATTCATAAAGCCTGGTTAACTGCACAGAGACATAATTGACACTGGATAATAAAATTTGAGAAAACAGATTTATTTCTTATTTTACTGAAATAATTTTTATGAGCTGCATTTCAACAGAACAGCTGGTGCACATTGAAAAATAGTGTTGTACAAAATGGCAGGGTTGTTTAGCCTTAACAATTTAAAGTGAGTATGCACACGTGTTTTAATTTTGCTATGCTGATCAAGATCATCCATTTGAAAACTGACAATGCTGAGATGAAATGCATAGGAAATCATAGGTTTGCTCCTGTTCTCAGTTGTGCTGCATTTTAAATAGGAATAACATATTTTTTATTTAATCTGTATGTAAATCTAGTTGCTTTTGGCACTTGCTCTTCTAAAGGTAGCTCAGCTTGCTTCCATCAGATTAGACACAAACGCCATAGCTGTTTCCCCTACCAGCTGTAATAAATCTCCTGCATTCCTTATTGTCTGTCATCGCCTCTCTTCTCTTGGAGGACTCCTCTGCTGAGTCCTTAGTTGGACAAGATCACCCATTTTGACAGATACATCTTTTTCTGTATCCCCATTCCATCTTATGCTCTGGATCCTAAACCAAACTAAAAGACAAAGATATCTTCTGAGCTCAATACAAATAAACTTTAACATGGATTTCTCAACATTTCATAGAGTCGCAGACTCATTGAGGTTGAACGGGACACCAGGAGGTTTCTAGTCCAACCTGCCTGCTCAAAGCAGGGCCTAAACTGAATTCACACTAGGCTACTTACAGTATTGTCCCTCTGGTTCTTGAAAACCCTCAAGGATGGAGATTTCCCAGCCTCTGTGGGCATCCTGCTCCAATGCTTAGTTATCCTTTTGATGACTTTTTTTTTTTATCATATCTGGTCAGACCTTTCCCTTGTATGAATGCACGATAATTGTTTTTCATTCTTCTGCTTTGCATGTCAGTGGGGAGCCTGATGGTACCACGTCTTAATGCCTTGAATTCAGTGGAACATAAGAGCAACATTTTACAAGATCCGTTTAGTACTTTATATATTTTCTGAGGTTTTACCTTGGTTATATGCCTAGGAAAGAGTGCAAGGGCAGCCCACAGTGATATTGCCTCAGAATATTCCCCACTCCTCCAACAATTTATGCCCCAGGAATTTCCTAAACCACCATTTTTGCATCAAACAGCCTGCATGGGTTTGGTTTACTCACATTCACTTGCTACAAAGACCTCTACAGCTCAGCTCTAGTGGGTGTGACAAATCAACTCCATTTGTTTTTAATCTGCTGTGTAATATTTTTTTATTTGATGGCCTATTAAGAACTAGAAATTATGAGAGTCCAAATGATTTTTTCCCATTTCCTTTACAATTTTATTTACAACTGTAAGAGTCGGTCCGAAGAACAGTATTTGCCTGAACATCACCATCAGGGACTTGGAGAACAGATGGCCTGATAGAAAGAATTGGACAATGACTTGGAGAGAGGCCTGAGGAAAAGAATTGTGTTGTACAGGCCTCTCCGACCCAGGGGCTACAGGTAACAATGGCTGCTGCATGGATTCCACCTGCTGCCTCAGCCAAACTTGCCTCCACCTCCTAAAAGGAATTGTGTTGTACGGGTCTCTTCAACCTGTGGACAATTACTGCTGTCCAGAAGATGGATTTTCACCTGTTGCCTCAGCCAAACTTGCCCCCACCTCTTCCCTGCTACTAAGACCAATGAAGAGGAGCACGTGCAGAGGCTTGCCGAAGGCCTTGAGGTCACCCAACGGATCAGTAAAAGACCCCTGAACCGAGGCAACACAGGTGCAGATGGGTTCTGGCAAGCGAAGCGGGGACTCTTCGGGCCTGCGCAGTTAAGCCTGGATTGTGAAACAAAGGCAGAGATTGGCCTCAATCCATGGGAGTGAGGCAGGGTGAAGAAGCATAAAAGATGATTCCTGACTGGACATCATTGAGATTTCCCCACCAAAGGATCACGGATGGCAACGAAGGACCGGCAGGACGCTGCTTTGGGACCTGAAACCATAGGGACGCCTTTAGAACTCATGGTGGTAGCCAACCCTTTTTTCCCCCTTTTATTTCCTTTTTCTCCACTCTCTCCATCACATGCTGCTTTATGGGCAAAATACTAAAGTAACAGTGTTTGTTTGAATTATAACCCCTTGGCATTTTGGTTGCCTTAATTTTGCACTTAGAGATCAAGGTAAATGAACCATCACAAGTCCATCATCGAATGGATTGTGACAACAACTGTAACTGCATAATTACAACTGTACTGTATACACCCCCAGTTGTCTCTCTTCGAGACTAGGCTTCTCAGTCATTGCCCATTCTGAGGTTGTTTCCTGACTTTTCTGCCCTTCCTTGAGTCTTTCCTAGTCATATTAGAAATCCAAAAATTACCTTGAAATAAGAGGATAAAAACTGCACAAACTAGTTGCATGTTTATAGAGCAGCATAATACCGTTTGTTTTGCTCACCATTTCTGTCTGTATAAAATAACACTGCTTGTTCTGTTCTCCGTTCCTGTCTGTATTAGCCCTTGTGGGACATCTGCTGGTCTGGTGTCTTCACCAAAATCTTTGGGATAATCCAAGATATCTATCAGTCTGGATTGCAGTGCTCTGTTCAGAGCCCAGCATTTTGTATGTTAAGTCAGGACTCTGCTTTCCCTATGAGGATCATTTCAGATTTCCCATATTCGAAATTCATGAGCCATTGTATTGTTAAGTAAGTCTCACGGATTCCTCTCAAATACCTTATGGCTAGTCTCTACTTATTGCCTGATGGTTTTTAATTTAGGGCTTGGGAGTGAAAAACTTTCAGGTTTTGTGTGTTTGCATAGAAGTGTGTGGTGGGAGTTTGGATAAGAAAAGAGTAATTCTTTTTGGAGCTTTTCAAAAGAAATGGTTGGTATAATCTTAGATGCAAAAGCCCTCAGATTGTCTGGGATTCCCTTCTTTGAAGGTTTTAAAAAAATTACTTTGCCATTTTAATCAAAAGGATCTCTTTCTTTACTGATAGATGTATAAGTCTATGAGCATGTTTGTCATCCTAAAAGAATTAATGACCCTACATTTGCAATTATAATTCAGCCACTTTTCTAATGAATCAGAATTTATTCGTATTAACTGAGATTAACTGAGGCCACCAAATAAACAAATGTGAAAGAATTATATACTAAAAAAACCTAGACTTTTTTCCTGTTTGACAAATGTGTTTTTAATCATTAATGATAAAACGGTATAATAGATCACCATTTTGATGAAAGAGTGAAAGCCAATGGTTAATTTTTAAAAGTAAGAAGGTTTGAGTAATATGAGGCCTCTGTTCAGTTCTCTATATTAAATATTTGAGCAAGAGAAAAGGCTCTTTTTCATTTAGCTACTGTATTAAACAATAAGCTTGTAACATATGTTGACAGTCATGTTTCCAGGTGACATCTTGGCACTTTTAGTTACGTGCCCTAATTTTAAAAGTCTTCTGAGAAGTCAATATCTACTGAAAAGTATGAGCAAAATTATTGAAATCACTAAGCCAGATAGGATTTACATCATTTCCCAAACTGGTCACTGTCTTTCTGTATAAAATGAATTCTTAAGTGAAGACTTCTGTTCAGAAGTGGTAGGGGCTTTTCCTCTGCTTTAGGTCCAACATATGGTACATGCCTATGTAGGAACACAGTTTGAGAGGTAAGGTTGTTGAACAACTTCTTTGAGGTTTAGCACGGCTACACAGTGCCATGTCACTATTTGTGAATTCAATAAGAATACTATGTAAGGAATTTAATTTGACCTGGTTACAGAAATAGTATTAGACGACTTGTCAGAGTGAGTTCATCTTTTTTCATTATTTTGATGTCATAAAAGTCATCCTTTCATCCATCAGAGATTCCCAGTAGATGTGAATGAGGAAAAAGAGTCATCTTTCAAATCTGTCATCATCCTAGTTGCTCTGAGCAGATGCCACTATATTGGATTCTGAACACCCTAAATATTGTTACAGTTCTTTGACAATGTGGCGCAGCTTCTTATTTTGGGATATGTGGATGGTAAAATACAATTGTATTGAACAAAAACAAAAATGAAATGTCTTTCTTCAGTGAAACTAGCATGGAAAGTTTAAGAAACTTTAAGAAATCCTCATGAGGAAAATTATGATTATTGAGTTAGAACAGAGTTTTCAACTCTTGTGATTTTATTGAGTATTTTATTTTGCTGAGATTTATATTTCTCTGTCTGCCACAGCTGCTAAAATTAGATAATTATCTGAAAAGGTAAGCTTTCTTTTTTGAAATGAAACTGCTTGATGACTGCTTGATTCGGGAAGCAGCTTGACTAAAGCTAAATACTCAGTACCTATGGGAAAACAAAGAGGATCCAAATGACTTATTCCCTATATCTCAAAACCATAAATAAATACATGCTTTGTGAAAACTACTTTATTCATATTTTATAAATGTTTGTCAGATGGAAAATAAGAGAAAAAAATGTTCAAATTTAAAGTTGACCACTGAATAGGTTTTTTTTCTAAAACTTGACTAACATGGAAGAGAAAGCACAATAAATTAAGGAGGCATATTGTTCAAGTATGCCGGTTTAAGACAGCAGTGAACTTAACATGGATTGCTGACTTGGACACACACTTTTTTGTACCTTGTGCTAAACTGCAAAGTTAAAAAATGCAAGCAATTCTAGTAAGTGTATTAACTTCTGAATTTTTAGTAAATTTTAGGCCATTATGTAAAACATAGTGAAATTACATGCTGCTCTGACAAGAGTTTTAAGCTTTAAAACCAAAGTTGGGGTGTGAGAAGGTGAGGGAACCCACCTAAATACCCTGACCCAGCTCCTCCCAGGGCTAACACAGGAGAACCGTCATCTCTTCTCACGTCCCCACTACCACCAGGCCTCTCTAGGGCACTTTTCAATGAAGAGGTGTGATTGCTTACAGGGCTACCAGATTTATCATGGGATGCAGGGGAAAGGCACTTGGGGATTGCACAAATCCTGTTATGTGGCATTTAGGGGGGAAGAAAAGGTGGGGAGAGGGAGGAATCAAAGTGGCTTGGGGAAAAACGAGCGTAGGAAAACTGAGGGCTATGGTAACAAGTGGGACAGGTCACCCATGAACAGGTCAGTATGCATGACTAGCTGTGTCCTGTCCCAAATCACCACTGTCTGTCCTGTCTACCCACTAATCTCCATTTGTAACTTTCCCTAGGCCTCTATTCAGTGAGCATGTGTGTCTACATGACAAGTGGAGTCAGATCACAGGTTGCAGGGACCCATGGATCCGTGGTGATAGTAAATGAGGGAATGAGCGTTTGCAGGTCAGGTTGTGATCACAGGGAGTACAAAGATGGACTAGTCAGCAAATAGGTGAAGTGGTCTGGGAGCCACGAGTGTCTATGGATGGGTGTGTGGGAATGAGACAACTGAAGGACTTGGCTGCAGGAGACACCAGGTTGTTCAGGCCATCTGTCAGGGACACTGTGGGTCTTGGGTATCAACTGAGAGACCCGTGTATGTATTTGAGAGATGAAGTGTACCAGCAGCTGGAGCTGGCGGTGGCCTTAGGGTCTCATACGCCTCAATGCCAGCAACTGGGTAGATTGGGATCCAGGGGCAGATTTTGGGCAGCCTGCTGCAGTGTCTGAGCCCAGTTGCTGCAGGCATCCACACAGAACATATGTGTATATATATTCCCCAACAATAGACCTTCAGTCTGATCAGCCAGAGAGGGAAGCAAGGTGAGGCCTTTGGTGCTGTGTTTGCATGAGTGCTGTACTTTCTGTCTGTCTTGATCTATGTGGCTGGCCATGTGCCATATATATGTACATGTATATATGCATTGTGCATAAATATGTTTGTGTTTGCCAGTTGTGTGCATTGGACCTAGGTACATGAAGCTGCGGCAGCCTCACCTGCATTACACCACCAGACTGGCAACTGCCATTGTTTAGTCAGGAAAGACTTTTTCTACGTGAAAGTAAAAGTAATATTTGATAATTTTTCTGACTTTAGGAAAACCAAAAGGGAGGAGACAGAGAATGGTAGTAGGAGGTAGTTGATATTTCATTCATTTTGCAAGCTGAGTTGTGTAATCATCTGATCGGATGTGTAGTCAATCATCATACTTTTTTAATATTTTTGCTCTGTGTGACTACCTTGAAATTAATTCAAAATGTTCCAATAAAGAGCCTTAAATGAGGCACTTTACACTAAAATAATTTTCATAATACACTCAAAACTTGTCTCAGTCATAGAGTGAGACATCCATTAAGCTGATTAACCTGGACCGATCTGCCCCTATGAAGCACTGAAGTGTTCCTGAGTTTACATGTGCTTCTGGAAGTGCTGGATGATTCAAACTCAGTAAATGCAGGTAATACACATCTGTCAAAGTAATTTTAAAATATACTTTAGCTACTAGTGAGACAGGTGAATGAAAGGGTGACACCAGGTTGGTAACTGAGGGTAGAAGCAACTCATACTTTATAGAAATTGGGAACTGAAACAAATTCTGGGTTCTCAAAACAGCACAGCTGCTGCGAGAAAATATTATCCTTACTTGCAGTCCTGATGACAATTTGGTTTGAATTTGTATACAATAATATTGTCTAAAGCTCATGAAAAATTCCATGGGTTCCTACAACACAGCTAAGAATTCATGAAAATGATGTTGCACAATGCTTGGGAAAGATCATATTGCTTAGAAATAGAAACCTTTTCTGATGTTTCTATTCAAAGTGAAATTCATCAGACACGCATTTAAATAGTCCATAACTACCTTAATGGAAAGTTAAAACAGCTGTAATGTATTTAAACTACCACATAACTGTTAGCACTAGTCAACACTAGGAGGAAGTATGGGGACAAAAATTCATACTGTCATATAAAGACTAGCAATCCAGGAATCTATTAGAAACAGTTATCTGAGTGTAAGTAAATCCTTTTATTATAGTAGAATTTGTAGTTGCATTAGTTTAGAAGTGTACACCACTGAAGATTACCTTTCATCTCCCTGACTTCCCCATTCAACCAGAGGATTGGACTTAGTATTGAAATAGCAACATTCTGCTCCTCTATTTGCTGTCAGCAGTCTGAACACAGATACTGCTAATAGATTACACAGTTCTTTCACCTCCTCCCCCTCAGGCTAGTGTTTCTATATTATTTAAAACTCCAAACACAATCCTTGTATTGAATTGCACAGTTAAGTAATATATCAATGTAGCAAAAATTATGATACTGTCTCTCAGCTCATTACATGTTAAATTACAGACGCACATGGTTGTGGACTTCATGCTGGCATTTGACAACAAAAGAGACTCTGGTTGCAGTCCAGGTTAGATAAGAGCTAGACAGTTGGTCCATTAATCAAGTGAACAATTTCATCTTCACAGAACGCTAGCCTCAGATGGTCTAAATTGGCTTAGTCGGTGTAGCTGTGCTGTCTTGCACTGAGGCCATGGCCCCCATTTTTTATCTGATTTGTTAGCTGAGACAGCCAATGGGTTATTTTACACAAGCAGAATATTTTATTTTAGTGCCAGATACCTGTAGTTGGTTTCAACTGATGATGAAATTTTTACTTTGCTCTCAAATGCCAGTATTTCTATGCTGGGAAAGTCTGATTTGTCTTGGAATATTACATTATCTGCCATGTTTTTGGGACAGTCATAAAATGCTTTTGGTTAGTGAGTGCCCTGATAGTAGAGACCTGAAGGCCTCTACTGATATCTTCATTCACTTATTTACAAAGGTTTGTAGAAATCCAGGCTGTCTGCAGTCCAGGCTTCTATATCTATAAATCAGTAGATGCTCACTCCATTTCCCAGTAATAATTCTGTCTGAAACCAGTATCTTTAAATTTAAAGAGACATCAACAGGGAACAGAGACATCTGTGAGAATACAGAGACAATCAGACTTGTTCTGCACAAGCCACTTCATGTCCACACGCAGGCACCTGCCTGCTCTCTGCTGCTAGACAGGCAAGAAGCTCTGGCTACCCTGGCACATGCTGCATCCTCCTGGGCAAAGCTGCCATGCGTGCAACTGTTCAGGCCATAGGATGGGGGGGTAGCATAGATAGAGAAGGATTTGGAAAGTTGCAAATCTCCTATAATGGACGAAAAATGGCAAATCCACATGTGCCAAGCATGATTTGTACATTTTTTTCCCCACTGAACATGGAGAAAGTCAGCTGCCAAACCAGATTCTGGCACTTGGATTTGCTGTTTGAGAACTGCAACCCTGAGCTGTGCCTCCAGCCACTCTCCAAAAGTCTGGAAACAGTGCTAAAGCTCTTTGTTATTGTTCATTCTATAAAGAAATGTATATTAATTTATTCTTTATTTAATAAAACTACAATGATTAGTACTGCTTTCCCATTCCAGTAGCCATGTTACTCTGAGTTTTTACACCAAGTATGAAGCCTGATTTTTGCTTTTAAAATGAAAGTTTATTGTGCCAGATATGACCTTGGGGAAGCAGACTGTGGCTTTTCCTCCTACAGAAACAATGTGACATGGTAAAAAGGCATGTGATAAAGCAAGCCTCTCTATCAGTTTATTTTGGAAACTTTACTGATATTTAATTTCATATGTATAAATTGTTGTCTTTAATGGAAATTAGAAAGACTAATATAAGTTCTACCACTATGACTGAGATCCAAAGATAGTAATGCAAGCAAATACTATTACCTTGGGCTTTTCCAGGTAAAAAATTTTCTCACGATTACTGTGATTGACTATGTGATGAGCAAAGACTGGGGAGGAGCTGTGGCATAACTGGAAACAAACAAGTTTCAATGTCATGGAGTAAGAAATTGTGTTTATTAAATGGCAAAACCAGTCCTCAGATACATATCTTAGCCTAAAATAAAATATATCATTGAATTTTTTACATAGACTGATAGATTTTTAAATCAGACTGTTTTCCAATGATCTATTATTTCCCAGATATGACATACAGAATGTACAGGTTTTAACAAACTTTAAAAAGTATTTATTTACAATTCTTCGATGTCCCAGATGTTATCAAATACAGATGTCCTATATTGATGGATGTGTTAATGGTAAACCATGGGAAACTTATAATGTAGGAAACTGAAATAAGGCGAAAACTGACCTGGTAATATTAGCATCAGAGTAATAAGGAATTAAACTGTGCCTCTACTTTGGTTTATGTTCTACTTTGGTTTATAACACAAAATACATTTCCTATCCCAATGGCCTTCTACAACTGTGATACTTACCAGGTCAGTGAAGTACCTCAGAGAAACCTCTCTTAAAACCATATGAATCACATACTACTGCTAAGTTACTAGAGATCAGGATTTTCTGTTGCTTTCACACCAGCCATAATGGCAGAAGTAATTGGACTATTATCTGCACAAAAATTTTTAAATGTAGTTCTTGGTATGACAATTCTGAAACCTGAATATACTGATAAACAATTTATTGCTTTCAACTCAGCCATGTCCAAAGTTGGAAAAAAAAACCCACCACCACCACCAAGTTTTAGCTATGAAGGCATTCTCTTAACAAAACAGTTCAAAAATTCCGCATTTTATGTAGTGGAGACATAGTACTCTTTCTTGTCCAGTGCCAAGTCCCTATAATCCTTTATGTTGCAAGTGTATGGCTAAGGTGCCTGTACACAAAGCTCTAAACCGTGTTCCACCCTCTATTAAGTAACGCAGGCTGATAAACTCTGCTGTTTCTAGAGACTGGGTTTGGCAAATTCCTAACAACTTTAACTGTTTCAGAATTTATTTATAAATTCTCACTTTTTTTTTTTTTTAAATTGTTGATAGGTAACACACACAGAAGTTGTCTGTATTCTCTTAATTTTAATTTAAAGGATTGATTTATTTTTGTATTTATGATATGAACATGAAAATAATAAGCAAACTAATGTAATTACTTTTTTTTCACACAGTATTCAATCATATAAATGATGGAATGGAAAATAAGTTTTGTACATTAAACATTATTCATAATCAGGTCTTGTTGAGGATTAAATACATGATATGGGCTGTATAATCAGAGCACACAGCAGTTAGGTTACAATAAACAATTGTAAATGCTTTCAGAGATCTGAAAGGTTGTTTGGTTTCAGAACTGCATCTTTTAGTCATTATTAACTCTAGATGTTAGGAGTTTTCAGTGAATCCAGTAGTGATGATCTAATCACAGAACAGTGGGGTCATCTGTATACTTATGTGATTTATCTTTCTTTTTATAATTTTATGTCAGTATGTGCCCAATTCTGAGGTTTCTTTGTTTCATGTACAAATCGATTCAATTTATGTGTTTTTCTATAGGATGAGGAGATTCTGAGATGTGAAAAATAATCACTTCAAGTGAAGCCTAAGGTGTAGCTGGAGAGTTAGCAGAAGGCGTATGCACATTCAACTCCTATTGTAGTTTGATTTGTCCATGTATTCTTCAGCACTAAATGTTGGACCAGTCAGTAATATTACCTTAATATGGAGGTGTCTTACATATTTCACTGATTTTACATATTGTTGCTGAAAACTCCATTAAATTAAATGTCATGGATAAGTATTTTTACTGACAAGTGCACTGAATTAAGAAGAAACCTACTTAATGTTCTTCAGTAATTAAATCATATTGAAGTATGAGATGCCTGTCCACCTGCACTACTGGCCTTATTCATAATGTACTCAGAGTGAAAATTAATAACTAGCATTGGTTAAATATGCATGTGTCTAAGTTTAACCGTCGTTGTATTTTGCTTGATTATTTATGTGACAGAGTATACATCTGGTGATGTGTAATTTTGATCAGGCACTGTCTCTAACATATTAAGAAAATAATTAAAAATTACTTATTTTTTCCCAGTTAGTTGCATAACCTTAAATAATATTGGTTTTAACTGGCCTTTTCTGATCAGAATCTCTTAATATGTTGTGCTCATAAAAACAGCATGCCCAAAATTGCAGTCACTACTCCAGAGCAAAACTCTAAAATAGTCTTGATTTTGATTACAATCAGTAGGAGTCTCAGACAGAGGTTTTGGTCTACCAGTTTTAAAGATGCGGGAAGGTTAATATCTATTTGTTACATAGCAGTGTCACAGAGATCCTTGAGAGTTTGTTACAGAAATCATAGCCAGACCAGTTTGTCACCAGGAATCAAGTCATAAGGCAGTTGCTCAGCTTGCAATTGAGAGAGAAAAAAATGTCACTATCTCAGTTTTTACAGCTTTGCTATGTCAAGTTTCTTGATAATTAAGGAATTTTCTGTGCCTTCAGGTAAGCACTTCAATCCATATTCTGTGAATATACCTGGAAATGTTGGTTGAAAAATGTGTATTCTGACTGATGTCTTACAAGACCATTTCATAGCTAAGATTTGATTTTGCATCCATTTTACAGTCACTATCTGAAAACACAATCCTTTTTATAGTTTGTCTTAATTTCACTGAGAACACAATGGTGTATGATGCATAACAATCTGAAGTGAACTGTAAGAGGGAGGGAAGATAAAACTTTGCAAGATCTTAGCCAGGTTACCCGCATGTGAGATCCAAAATGATTCTACTTACAGAGAACTTCTTCACAGAATGGAAAGCTTCAATGAAGTGTGTTTTGTTGTCTTTGTTGGATACTATGATTTTCTGTCAAATTTGAGTTTGTCCTTGGCTGAGTTGTGGTATATATTGAGGTGCAACAGACATATTCCTTAGGTCATGTGGAGACTTTGTAGTCTTACTTTGGCTGATAATGTATGTATATATGTGCACGTACATGTATGCTGATCTTTAGCAACTTGAATAAATATTTCAAAATATGCCTTGTGCATAGTTCATGTAGTGGTAGTTGCCTAAGTAGCCTGACAGTGTTCAAGAAGACACCGGACAACACTCTTAGGCACATGGTGTGAACTGTGGGGTTGTCATATGCAGGGACAGGAGTTGGACTCGATGATCCTTGCAGGTTCCTACCAACTCAGGACATTCTATGATTCTAAGATCATCCATCTTTCTATGATTCTATGATTCTAAGTATTTAGACAGACCTTGACAATGAGAATAATGAAAACAGGATATAACTCTATTTTGTATAAATAAGCTCTTCCTCTGTATTAGTAAATAACATAATACAGTGTCTCTGTGGTGCCTATGTATGCTTGACATATTATGAATGTCAAGGCATGAGAGAGACAGTGCTAAAGTTCTTCTCAGACTTAGTGCAAGTTCCACTCTTTTATAAAGCACATAAAGAAAATAAAGGCAAACTCCCCTCATTGTAGCAGTCTATAAATAAGTTTTATGGTCACCATCCTCTTTCTTTTCCTTAAAATTAAAATAGAAGGATGCAGAATCTGGTCTTCATATTTTCACTAGCAGCTACTATGGAAAATATGCATAAATCCCCGCAAAACTGTTAATAACCCACACAAGCTAAAATGAATGAGGCATCTATGAAGAAAACATCTTATAACTGATGCAAACTACTCAGGTTAACAGCTGGATGCAGTCCACATGTAAATGAAATTCAATATTTGATATCAAATCTAAAACCATACAGTCTTCTATTGTCCTATATTAATTCAATACATTAGAATGTAAACATAATTGATGGACAAACTAGAGAGACACTGTGATATAACCAGGATGTACATTGTTCTGTTTGAAGTTTTCATTTCTAGAGCTAAATCCTAATAGTAGTTGAGTGACAAAAAGGTAGTACTTTATACCTTTCCTTTGACAGGCTTCCATCACCTTAGCTTGAAATTCGTATAATTTTCCCTACCCTTCCCTTCTCTTCGTGCTGAGAGATTCTAATCAGAATAGTTTACCTGGTGTGACCCAATACAAAGGTAGCCACAGTACTATAAGATGTAGGAAAGCCTTCTCATCACAGAAGTTCTTAACCTACTGAATAACTCTCTGAACAAATAAGTCACATAAATAATTGCTGTCCACAGGTTAAACAGCTCTTCTCACACAGACCTCACATACAGACTTAAGCTGTATGACTACAATAGCAGGAACATAGTGTTGCTGAGGAATTGTGCATGTAAAGTATATTGATTGTTACAGTTTCATTAGGTTTCATGAAGCAGTGGAGAGCAAAGCTAACATTTTCTTCATGCTACAGTCTTTCTTAAAACCTGTGTCATGTTAAACTCTTAAAGCCAGAAAAAGTAGAGTTAGATAGAAATCTTTATACTTGCACCAAAATGCTTTCAAACAGCTCTGCTGACATATGATTAAATCCCTTGGGTAAAAGAAAGCCCACCAAATACTCTGGCATAGTTATTTTAAAGAAAGCTTTCAGGAGTTTGCTCAAGGACATTTGCGCAATCACAAGACAGTTGTATAAGGGGCTTGTTTGGCCCCGTCTCCTCTCCTCTTTGAGTCATAGACTTTTGTTTATGTTACAGTCTTTCTATAACACCTACATTGATGCCAGAATCTCTGCTGCAGGTAAAGAAAAATCAAATGATGGAGAGCTTTTCAGCAATGCTAGGAAAAGTATGAAAAACTCCACCACTTAACAGTCTAACTAAACACGTTGAGTTTTCCTGGTGTTGCCTGTGAGACATCAGAGACATTAAATACTTCTTGTTCCAGTATATACATTTTCATCATGGAGAACAGATTTTCAAAATTATGATCAAACCTCTACGTATACTTTAATTTATATTTATTTATACCTGTGATAGTTACTCTGGTTGTCATTTATCTGCATTATAATAGCTTGCTTTTCAAGTTTATTAAATATCAATAACTTCTGTTGCAACCAACAAACATTAAAATTTGAAGCTAAAGCATGCTAGACAAAGCAGGAAAATCTTCCAGTTTGATAGAGCTGAGCCCATCAAGTAGAGCTGAATGCAAAAAGGCAAAGTGGCTGATCTGTAGATGATTTTTGTTGCATATTAAAATTTATCTTGCATCTCCCAAAACACAGAAATTGTCTTCTTAAAGTACTTTTCTAGGTTGTAGTCCTATGAAAGATGAAACCTGAAAAAAAGCAGTGAATCAGATTAACTACTGATGGATAATTTGGAATTCCAACTGTAACCTGTACTCAACATACAATATGTGTTCCACAAAAAACTCTTTAGAAATATCTTGTGAATCTAACTAGTCACTCTGAAATGAGTTTAACTTGTTCAGGTTTTCACAGGGCATTAAATTATAATGGGAAAAAATCTCATACTTTAGTACTTAGGGGAAGTCAAAATGTAAAGGGAGGGTTTTGGGCCTCATTCTGATCAAATCTAGTTTATTCTTCTACCATAAAACTCATACCCAGCAGCATAAGTGTAGGGAAGATGAGCTACTCTGAACTTCTATGTTCACAGAAACCACTTCTCATAGTTTTGCTGTGAAAGGATCCAAGCAGAGACACAGACTAAAGCACAAGATTATTTCTTCCTTTGTTAGAACATCATAAGAGAGAACTATAAGCATCTAATCTGACCTGCTATAAATCAAAGATCAATGAAGTTCAAGCAGGGTTCTCACATAGTGTAACTGAGGCACTGTTCAT
This sequence comes from Caloenas nicobarica, assembly GCF_036013445.1. Lineage (NCBI taxonomy): Eukaryota > Metazoa > Chordata > Aves > Columbiformes > Columbidae > Caloenas > Caloenas nicobarica. The sequence goes on along the minus strand of NC_088246.1, from coordinate 122,550,539 downwards.
TTCCAAAAGGCTAGATGCTGTGACTTTTAGATCTGAAAACAAAAATAAGTAATTTTTCTGTTAGCTATATTGTTGGCTTAGAAATGAATTAAACTTAATGGAAGCTTTTGAATAAACAGCAGTTTATTTATAGTTATGTATATATATACAGACATATCTATATAATTTAACAGAATGAAAACTCTTAATGAAAATGTGTTCATTCAAGGAAGACATTCATTTTTTTATTATTATTTTATTTTTAAAGAGTGTGACGGAGTTTCCGGTGAGAGCAAGAGATACAGAACTCAATGACCAGGACCATTGAAGCCTGAGGATGAATGAGAGATGAATGATGTGGGACAGTACATTTTTTGCCTGAGAGTACTCTGGGTTTTGGCAGAATGGCTGAAGAAGGCAACCCTCCCATGTCCTCATCCACAAGGCTACTTGGAGTGCATGTGTCATCTAAGCATGGAAAGGAAAAGTGACAAATCTCACTTTCTTCACTAGACAGAACGAAAAGCTTTAGAAATTTTAAGAACTACTATGCAACAGCAGATTTTGTTCTTCCTGCAGCTGAATTATGATCTCTTAATCCTTATATTTGTACTTTCTATTACAGAAAAATTACTAAGTAGTTCAAGTTGTGAATGTTTAAATTCTACACCAGGGTTATCAAGCTCATTTTCACTGGGGGCCACATCAGCCTCGCAGTTGCCTTCAAAGGGCCAAATGTAATTTTAGGACTGTATAAATGTAGGAGTAGTTACATTTAAAAATGAGTTTGACACCCCTGTTCTACACCATTCTGAACAGTTGCATGATGGGAAGCCAGGGGGTTCAAAACTACACATACCATACTTTAATTTTAACAGTTTATTTCAGATATAAGAAGAGTTTACTGGTCTTTAAACAAGAACTTCTTCAAGAGTTATCTAAATATTCTTAGTTTGGAAAGAGCTAAAAAGAAACTGCACTTTTCCCTAGCCCAAAAATCATTAATGAGTTCCAGTCATCATCTGACTGAAAAAGATGCACACAGCATTCTTTCAAGATACTCAGATATAGGTGAGTTAACAAATCTTTTTTGTATATATTGTCTGTGAACTTCATAGAATTAGATTTGCTGCTATTTCTATGTTGACAGGGCATAGACCTGGGACTTTTGGACTAGGGGTGAAGCTGAAGGAGTCACAAATGAACGACTTTTCAAACACAGAGGCCTGAAAATACAAAACATTTTTATTTCCTCCTAAGAAATTGCATATGTCATATGTGACTCAGGTATGCTTACACACAGGACATCTTCTAAGGAATATGCTGTTGCTATGACATTATGTAAAGTTTTACCTTTGGTGTAGGAAGAACAGGATTCTGTATTATGGCTTTCTGTATACATTAAAACCTCTTCACTTCAGAATAGCTTGATTGAGTTTGCCATGAGAGGGACATTATTTTCACAATGAGCTCTTCAACCAAAACTACTTCATGCATCCTTAAATGCTTTAGAACTGACAATTAAGTCCCAAGAATGAGTCTTCTCTGTGAAGTCTTAAAATCTGCAGATGAAGCAGTAGAGGACTGCCAGACAGAGCTTTTTTTATAACAATAATGAACAACTCCTTAGGGTATGGTCTGACAACATGTTTTGTCAATTTGTACTGATGGTTATCAGATGGCTATAATGTTGTAGGCAATACAGAAGAAAGAAACTAGGTAAAGACCAAAAACAAATCCAGAAATTGTACTGCATGTAGTACAAAATACAGTGAAGCCCTGTTATCCTGGATAAGAAAGGACTGAGGCATGTAAGACAGTGAAAGCTTGCTAGTATAATTGTAAAATTATGTCCTAGTGTGCATCTCCACTTGGACAAGGACAGTTCTAGAATACACTTGTTTTCCCTGCCACAGGTTATGTAGTGTTACTCTAGCAAATTTTATATTAATAAGTATATTTAAATTTAAATATGTACAAACACTGGAGTACTACATAGCTTTAATTTTTTGCCAATTGTACTTTGTTGCTTTGTAGCACTAAAGGTCAACTCAAACTTCACTAACTTTTCAAAGAGACCAAACATTTTCTGATGAATTATAAAAAAAAATTAATATCACTACTTAAAAAATAGAAAAAGTAACATTAATTTTAAAATTAATGTTAAAAGTAACATTTATTTTTTCTCTTTGAGGCCAGTACATTATGAAACAGGGGAAGAACTGGAGAATTCAACTCTAAATCTGGCTTAAATCTGTTACTGAAAGAAAAAATGAAGACTAAAAAAATCTCTCAGAAGGAGAGAAAACAACCAATGTTTTTGTTTTGTTTGTTTGTTTGTTTGTTTGTTTGTTTGTTTGTTTGTTTGTTTGTTTCCACATTTAACCTAAATGCAGGCCACTTCTTACCATTACCCTCCTGTACTTACCTGGTTTACCTTAATTTGCTAGCACATCATTAACAGGCTAAAAGTTGAAACCAGTTGTAATTCTGCCCAGCTGTGGACTGTTGCTGCAGCATGATCAATGCAGCAATAGAGAATTAGTTACATAGGCCTGTGGTAGTTATCAGAGGCCTCAGGTTTTCTGTTTGTCTTAATCTATGAATTAATATGATTACAAAGGTAAGTTTCATTATTAAAGCAGCAAATTTTTAGCTGTTACAGTTTTGAATTAAAAAAATCCGTGATTCTCCAGAGGTTTACAAAAGACTTCTTATTTCCCTCAAGCTTTTGGACTCAATGATCAAGCTCAATGAGCTTATTTCCCTCATGCTTTCCTGGGCAGAAGTACATTTATGGTGTGCCATAATTTTTCAAAGTCTGGCATGGATCATGCAAAAACATTAAGCGGAGGGCTAGCTGAAAATGGTGCTGGTCCTTAGGATATTGAAAAGCAGACTAAGACTTTTTGCTATTTTCCAAGTGCTGTGATAGTCACTTTGTGTGCTGATATATTTAAGGGGAATATGCTATCTTCACATATTAAAATGGAGGCCACAAACCTATTTACATTCATTACTTTCTCATAGAGGTTTCCTTTAAAATGTACTTTAAATGGAAATATTTCTTGAAAGGCTTGAATAATCTCTCATTTGTGCTGGCCTTACAGTACTGCTAGTCTCCAGATTTCATTTAAATTACTCCTAATTTATAGGATTTTTATTTCTGCAAGAATCTGCCCTTTGCTTATATAATATATTGAGCAAAGTGTGTAATTTCTTATTATTATTTTGCTTTTTAGAGCTGAATTAACAGTGGTCACTGTAAAGTGAAAGTCTTCCAGTTTGACATGAATAATATTTGTGTGTGCATTCAGTCAGAACATATTACTTTAAGGAACACTGAGTAAAATGAGTGACACTAGTATGATTTAGCAAAAAAATGTTGCTACATTCAATACAGTTTACATAGGTTAAAATAATGCAATAATAGTACAGAACAAGTAATATGCCTTGATACAGTTATCAACACTGTATTCTAGAAGCATTGCTTTGGAGAAAAAAGTGAGAAGTCACATATTTGAGATAGGACACAGCTAATAAATTGTTTGGCATTTTCATCTACAGCCTTGTTCATGTCACTTACGATCATAAAAATGTAGCAAGAAATGTTAATAAGAATGTGGCAGTTTGGGAGTACCAACAGTAGAGCTTTGGATTTTAAAGCACTGAAATGACAGTTTTGCAGAGGTCAATATACATCATCACAGCAGTAATTCTAATGGTGTGTGTAAATACATTTCAAAATTGTCAGATATCTTTCATATTCTGGCCTGTTAAAGAACTGGCTGACTTAGTGAATCACGCTTTAAACCAACAAACTCAAGGGTAGCGTTCAAAGTTGTGACATCTGCATATTCATAAGGAACAGGGTGGATGTGTGCATCTACCAAAGCAGCGAGGATTGCTCCCCAGCCTTCTCCAAAGAGAAGAAATCTAAGTCCAGACAGCTCCAGTGCACGTATACCGACACATGTAGTCTGGACAACAAATAGGAAGAACTGGAGCTCTGTGCCCAGTCTGAGATTTATGATGTTATAGGAATCATGGATACTTAGTGGGACAACTCACATGACAGTGGATAGCTACAAACTCAAAAAGAAATAGAAGAAGAGGATGTGGAGCTGTGACACAAAAGAGATATTTGAGAGTATGGAGGTGAGCTATATAGACCACAAGAGTTCTGTGGAATGCCTTTAGATCAAGATTAAAGGTATCATCACCAAGGGTGAACTTTTGTTAGGCAAAGATGAAAACTTAGTTTGTCTCAGGCCAACAGCACCTGGTCCTCACAAGTGACTTCAATTACCTGAAGTTTTGTTGGGAAAACTACACAGGAGCACAGAAGTTGTCCATGAGGTTCCTGGAATGAATTGAGGACTGCTTACTCCTACAGATGCTGAATATGATGACTAGGAACAGCATATTGCTAGATTTACTACTTACAATCTGAGAAAACTTACTTGACAACCTAACTACCAAGTAGCCTTCAACATTATGATCATGTTGTTTAAGATCCTGCTGTGTACGCTTAAGACCAGCAGTATGACAGAGACTCTGGATTTCAGCAGAGCCAACTTCAACATGTCCATTGATAGGACAAAAGGCAATGGCTTGAAACTTAGGGGAAGTTCACATTGGTAGTTCGTCACTCAGAGGTTGGTTAAGCACTGGAACAAGCTTAACAAGCTTTCCCAAGGAAGTGGTCATGGCCCCAAGAAGCGTTTGGACAACACTTTCAGATAGATGGTTCAAATTTTAGGTTGCCCCGTGTGGAGTCGGGAGTTGGACTTGATAGTCATCTGGGGTCCCTTACAATGCAGGACATTCTATGATTCAGTTGAAGCAGGTGACTGAGAAAAGCCAACACAGATTTATCAAAAGCAAATCATGTCTGACTAACTTGATCACTCTCCACAACAAAATACCATTTCTATTGACCTGGGGAGAGCAGTTGATATTGTTTCCTTGGACTTCAGAAAAGTGTTTGGCACTGTTTCCTGCAGTCTTCTGCTAAACAAACTAGCAAGATACAGATTGGATAGGTGGTCTGCAAGACAGGCAGGAAATCAGCTAACCGACTGTACTCAGATGGTAGTGATCAATGATGGTTACTCAGACTGACAGCCTGTTACAAGTGGGGTCCCTGAAGGAATTGATCCTGGGCCCCGTGCTGTTCTGGATGATGGAAATGAAAGCACATGCACCAAGTTTGCTGATGACATTAAACTGGGTAGTGAGGTGGACACTTCAGAAAGGAGAGCCATCTTAACAGGGACACCCAAACAGGCTGGAAGACTGGACTAGCAAGAACTGTATGAAGTTGAACAAAGACAAATGCAAAATACTGCACCTGGTATGGAATAACCAAAAACCCTAGTACAGGCTAGGATCTGGTGTGCCTGGGAAGCAGTCTTGTTGATAGAGACTTGAGGTTCCTGGTGGATAACAAGCTGAACATGAATCAGCAGTGTGTCTCTGCAGCAATGAAGGCAAACTGGATCCTGGTATGCATCTCCAGGACCATCTAGCAGAGACAGACATGTGATCATCCCACTCTACTCAGCACTTGTCAAGCTGCATCTGCAGTAATAGTAATGTCCACTTCTGGTCCCCAGAAAGACTCAGAGGAGAGGACCCAAAGGAGGGCCATAGCAATGGTCAAAGGGATGGAGAACCTGCCTCAGAAGGAAAGACTGAAGGAGGTAGGTCTCTTCTCCCTGGAGAAGGCTCAGAGTGAAAGCTGTTGCAGTGTTCCCATACTTAAAGTGCAGCTACAAAGAGAAAGAAGACTCTTTCTTCATAAGCAATTGCATGGAGAAGACAAGAGGCAGTGGGTGCAAGTTGCACCAGAAGAGGTTTCATCTTGACATGAGAAAGGAATTTTTTACAATAAGAACAATAGTTCACTGGAACAGCTTCCCCAGGAGCATGGTAGAGTCCTCATCACTGAAGGTTTTCAAGACGTTACTGGACAGGGTGCTAGATAATCTCATCTAGGGTTTCTTTGCCATGAAAGATTGGACCAGACAATTTATGAGGTCCCTTCCATACTGAGGTGTTCTATTATTCTATGCTTCTATGATTCTATGAACTGAAAGCCTTCAGAAACTGGTACTAGTTGTTCCTAGTTTTCAGTTGGAATTTTCTAAATCAGGTCTTGGGTTTTTAATAATATCTTTTAGTTTTATGCATTTTCAGTGGTGTGGAGCAAAGTTTCTGGTTTATAATGACTGAAGTTTTTTGGGTTTGTTTTCTTGTATTTGATTATAATACCACCAATTTGAACAAAAGATGGACTGCCATAAGTTTACTTGTTATTCAAAAGACATCCATGTTTTTAAAATCAGGGATACATTAAAGAATAATGCCTATAGATATTAAACAAATTTAAATATTTCCTTACCCTTCTTTAAAGAATTTTCTGAAGTCATTGATTTCAATTTGTAATGTTTAATACTTAACCAGAAAAAAAGGAAAAGTATTGCTTGCACACAACTGAGAACTTTCTGCTTGACTAAAGCTTGAATTGACCTATTTTGTCATTAAACTTTACTGTAGACATTAGAATTTGAAATCCTGTGACCTTTCCTTTGAATACATGGTGTCTGTGCAAACAGGCATTTGTATGAATACCTTTTCCAGATCTCTCCAGGAAAAAATACTATTTAAACACAGAATGAAAGAAACATGAAAGAACAAGTGAGAACACTTAAAATGCTTAATGTTATACACAAGCTAAAATAGCACTCTCTTGCTTTTGAGAAGCTCAATTTAATAAGCAGGAAGGGGCAAGTGTTCTTACAAGATTGGGTTCCCAGAATCTAACTGACAGTTTGCTTATTTAATCAATTTTTAGATGAGAAAATGAGGTTAGAATACTCAAAACATTGCTTAGTTGGCACAACTTTATTAATTGTTTCTAAATATTGTTCGTGTAGTGTTGTTGCTTACAAACTGTTCACAAATAGATCTTCAATCTCTGTCTTATCCAGTAATACAATCTCTTGAAATTAAACAATTCAATTTACTATGAAGAATAAGTATGAAATATGAGTAAGAACTAAACATTGGAGATGAACCTTTAAGGCTTTTAATAGGTAATTTCATTTGCTACCTTACAACAGCAAAGGAGAGAAATAAAATCGAGTGGAAAAATAAGTCAAAATAATTTATTTCTGTTTAAGACTGTCTACACCTTGGGCAGTTAGTGCCTCAGTAGGAGAAGCTGAAAATTGAGCAGGGAACTGAGTAATAGATTGAGACAAAACAGAATGTCTCCAGGAAACTATTAGTTTGGTATATTGTCTATTAGTGTAAAAAAAAAAAAAAAAGGCAGGAAAAAACCCCCGATTGCAATTGCTAGTTAATATGTACAATTTATTATATGCTCTGAAGATATTTAATTTTCTCACAGAGTATATTTTCTTTCTTGATTATTAATTCCATAGATCACTTCCTTTATTAATGGTGACTCAGAACAGGAATCTCCTCAATTACTTGGCCAACAATATTCGCTATTCACTATGTAGACCCACAGCCCTTGATCAAAAGGGCTCCTACAAGATTCACTTTGAGAATCTTCTCTTAATTTCTCTCTTGGCTTCTTTTAAGACAAAGAACTTTAAATCTACCCATTTGAAGTTGCTTTCAGATTAAATAGCATGATCAAATTCTGAATCATATTACGTTCAGTGGCTAAAGTATGTCAAGAACGATTCAAAATAAGCATTTAAAATCTTTTCACTGAAGAACAAAAAGTGAGATCTGAAGGGAAAGAATTCCAGGCATCAACTGAAAACTGTTATTGTGTAAGAAATTGAAGTAAAAGAAGAATGCCTGGAGTTAAAATCACATAAAATCCTGATTCCTTTGTTGTCTTTTTCTGTAAAGGAAACTATTCAAGGCTTCTTTCTCTATTAGCTAACTTTTTCTAGAAGAAAAAGTAATACAAAACCAAAAGAAATACTCATCTTCATTGGAAACTATTAGGGGAATTTTATTTAAGTAGAATTTTGAAAGCACGTTTAAAGTGAATGAAGATATAGTTATTGACAAAAAAAATTAGACCTCAAAAAGGAAAAAAAAATGATACTGTATATCTAGTACTTAGTCATATAACATTGACATTTTGGTAGGAGTTTGTAAGCTTTGTAACCTTTTGTAAGATTGCAGATAACCTAATGAGACAGTCTAACAGACTTGAAGATCTGAGGGTCTGAAACCCCTAAGGTATTATGCTTATTTGATTTAATCTTCTGCATTATAAATTATACAGAACCTTATTCTGTAATCACTACATTAAAAGTTCTTAATAAACAGTGAAAATATGTGTGTAGCTGAGAACATAGCACCATGACAAAAGCATTTACACTCAGAAGGGTATAATTTTACTAACTGTCTGCATTTCATGAAAGAATTGAAACATCTTTTCATTCTCTTTGCTGTTGGAAATGATGAGCAAGTTTCCACCTTCAGACAACTTTGAAATTAAATAAATGGTTTAAATCCATGCAAGTGAGACTCAAGGAGGTTTTAAGGAATTAAACAAAACATTTTTTTTCTATACCTTTCAAATGCAATTTGAAAAGAGGTTTTGTGTTGCTGTTGAATAAAGCAATGGGCAGATTCTTTAGACGTTAACAAGTCATATAATGACTGACTTGTGCAAACATCTCTTTCGGGAAGAGTGATGTAACTTTAACTTTTTGCTGGACATTTATGAATTTCATCAATGTGTTATGGGTTTTATTAATAAGATATTGGAAAAAGTAACACCACATAAGAAAGGAGATAATAATTTTTTTTTTTTTTAACCACTAAAACACTCTTTGAGTACATGTTACAGACTGTAGCTGGCAACATTTTGTGGAATAATTTCTAATTCATATTTCCTACCATGAAGACATTTATCACAACATATCTATGTACTGAATTGCAACAGCAATTAATTACAACAGGTAAAATAATTTGAACAATACCTGCTGAAAAAGTCAGGAATCAAACACTAAAGGAATTTGTTATTACACTGGCATTCACAGACCTTGAAAGTAGAACTAAGTGAAAATATGCATTTCACAACTAAGTGAAAATTTACAACTAAGTGAAATATGCATTAATAGTATATTTCGGCCAACTGTGATATACTACCTCTGAAAATGAGATGGCCTTCAGTGCAGATACAGAGGACACCATACCACTGGTATTTCCATTAAATTATATGTTATGGCAATATGGCTATGTGCAACATTTAATTTAAGATAGCAACAAGCCATACTATATTACCTGAAGATTTTAGATACGGCTTACACTTCACACCTAAAATTACTGACTTAACACACAACATTATTGACTTAAAATTTATGCCAGCAAAATGATCAGCAAAACAGAACAAAGACTTAAAAAGTCAGGCGTACATACCTTTCAATAATTAATACAAAACTCAATAGAAATCATTACTCCAATTCCTTCTGCAATCTTGGTCACATATGAAATTTCCACTAGAAACTAAATAACGTTAAGCAGTTACTTCAGCATCTGTTTTCTTAAATTTTTGCTCAGTTTTTAGCAATATTTTGGGAAGTACTTAAGGGGTTTTTTAGCAAAGTAAATCTAATAAATTACTTTAAGAAAACTTCTCCAGATGTATCGACAAAGAAAAATAAAATTATTCCAATCCAGTTTTTTTGTATCTTAATTTATACATGTTTCAGCCTATTCTTTCTGTATTGTTTATTTAACTTTCCCTTAAACAACAAGCTTTATCAACTTGGACTAGAGTAATGATCATTCCATTTATTGTTCCTGCTTCTGTAGTAGTTCAATTAACTGATAGCAGCATGGGGTCTATTGAGATGGTAAAGAGTCCAAGTTTCGCATTCTGGATTGTAAGATGCAGTGCTGTGGTCCTGCAAAAATTAGATACCTGTTTATTAAAAGCATAGCTGTACTCCAAATAAGCCTAGCATCCTGGTTAGCTGTACCTGAACTAACCCAACATTGTCTTCTCAAAAGTCTTCATTCTTAAAAACTTTTTCCCACCTCTCTGAGCAGTCTACTCCATTAAAAAGTGACCTTTTTAGTGCTTTGGACCTGTTTTCAAATATCATTGTGACATTTTAGTGATGTCTGAGACAAGGAAGTCCATGACTAAATTACTGTTATAATAAACCCTTTCTTAAAAAAAATGAAAAAATTATAACCTGAGTGTATTATGCTGGTTTCTGGAATTTCGTCCTGGTTTTGTTAGTCAGCAAACTGTGGAGGAATATGACTTCAGAAGGAACTTGTGCATGAACTAACTTTTTGGTATTTCGAATAGCAATTTCATATGATCAGTTTGTAAAATTACTTTTTAAATGATTACCATTTTCCTGTTCTCCAGAAAATCTTTGTCTGTGGCCAGTTTATAGCCACCAGTTTCCATTCCACTTTAGTTCCTCACTTAAGTCGTTCTTTCCACTTCAGGAAATGTGGGTCCTTTCCCTCTTGCTACATTTATAGGCAGCAATAGTGTGGTCTGTTCTCTCTAAACTTTTCCTAAAACTTGAACTATAGTTACATCTTGATACTTTAGTATAATAATTTTTTTTGCATAATCCACATAGAGTTTTCTACTCTGTTCATATGTTTGTTATATTTACAGTACAGCTTTTTTTTCTGTGTTCTGACACTCGTTTTGACTAACACGATTCTGTCTGTGTTCCTGTTACAGAACAACAGTATTACTTTTGTTCTGTTTTCTGTTGGTTTATCTTACAAATATATAACAAGTATTTCATCCAGATGTTCTTGTCTTTCATCACCTGTCATTAGATCACATTTCCTTAGTCATAAGTGTATTTGTTTTTGTCATTCATGATTCTGATAAGAGAGCTTACCAAATCTCTAAAATATTTTCAGTAGTATTCATGCTTCTGAAATGTACAGATCACAAAAGTAATTTGAGTGCCCTTTTCTAAGTATGGTACAACTCTTACACTCTCGCTATTGGTGCATTTCTATATTGCACAATGTATTACTATATTTTCTTTTTTTCTTTTCCTTTTTTTTTTCTCACATAAGGAAATGCAGCAATCTAATGACTGAAAATAATAGACTATAAGAATTAAGTATGAAATTTATGTAATAAAGTATTTTCGAGCACTTGATCTTTGGATTTAGATACTGGAGAAACTTATGAGGCACTTAACTCTTCATACTCTTGTTTAAAAATGCATTTTGCATACATCAATGAGTCTTCCTTTTAAAATACTAAAATACGTCAAATTATAACGGAGTGGTTAAAATTTTTACAAATATAATATTACAAATACAGATTTCTGCAGAAGTGAGAATGACTTTGATTGGGATATCTTATTATACTTCAATATTTGTATCTTCAGTTCCAAAACAGTGACCTCTACATCTTTTCCACATGATTACAATGTCCATGCTTTTGTAAGCTGTCGCTGCTTTTTTTTCCTTTTGGAAGCACAATTATTGGACTTGTTTTAATGAAATGTGTTGTTTTCGAGGCTATTCCCTAGAGTTAATATATTAATTTGTGAGGCATTGGCTTATTTATCAACCTGTAAATGTCTTCACTTTAAAATAAAAATTGACAAAAGGACTTAAGGCTGAGTATCGTGATCTGAGAACATCGTATGGAATCTTATGACAAACTCAATATATGCTCCTGTGATTTTGGCTGGATAATTAAAATGGGTTTTTCCTTCATAGATTTTGTTTTTTTCCCAAAACGTCTTCAAAAGTACATATAAATTCTAAGGACTTGTACCAGTATGTATGAAAGCTGTACTCCTGTGCTAGTTACAATCATCAGATCAAATGGATCCAACTTGCTGAATCACAGAATCAGTCACAGAATGGCTGAGGTTGGAAAGGACCTCTGTAGGTCACTTGATCCAACCCCCCTCCTCTAATCAGGCACACGTCAAACTCGTTGTCCAGGACCATGTGCAGAGGGCTTTTGACTATCTCCAAGGAAGAAGACCCCATAACTTCTCTGGTCAACCTCTGCCAGTGCTCAGTCACCCCCCCAGTAAAAAAAGTATTTCCTGATGTTCAAAGGGAACCACCTATGCTTCATTTGATGCCCATTGCCTCTAGTTCTGCCACTGGGGACCACTGAAAAGAGCCTGGCCCCTAAGTATCTTCAGGTATGTATATGCACTGATGAGGTCCCCTCTGAGCCTTCTCTGAACAGTCACAGCTCTCTCAGCCTCTCCTCATAGGACAGGCACTGCAGGAAGAGATACTGTTGACTTCTTCCTAAGAAGAGAATCTCTAGGGAGCAGAAAGCTAGGGGACACTCTCTAGATGGAAATAGGCTGTAGATCTAATAATAAAATACTCTCATCCATCCCCAGAATCTTTAACAACATGTTGGTTATGAAAGCAGACATAGTGAAAAAGAGGGATTTTGCAAGATGAAGAAGTAAAACCAGTCCACAAGACAGAGCCCTGTGGCAGCACCTTCCATTGCTGGAATTAGCTATGTGAATTGGATTGCCCTCTTTCCACTTTTTCTTTTATTTTTATACTTCCCAACCTGTTTTCCTTAACTTCAATGTTAGTATTACCTAATAGTTAAGAGTTTAAATTGATAATTTGATACTATGTTATTTTTTTTTTTCATAAAGGCATTACAGTTCCACGATCCAGTTAAAATTTTACATTTCCCGTGTTTATTTTCTGCTTTTCATTAGTACTGAAAATTATAGGTTAACTTTATTATTTCCAGACCTCAAAGTACTTTTAATTATGCAGATGGTTCATTGCAATACACAAGCTGAGAAAGTGCAAGAGCATGAATTTTTATTGCAGTTAGTTATTAATATGAATGGGGTACATTTATTGAAAATCTGGATTTTTTTTTTCCTTCAAAGGCCTGACTCCATAGAGATCCAGCAGCTTAATGCACAGTGTTACTGTCTTGCTTCAGGTATTTATAGGAGACTTTTGTTAGGAGTAATCTCCATATAATCCACAGTACCTTCATTATGAAAAATGTGGATTGCGTGAAATTATTGTTTCATTCCTGAACTGTCCAATGTGTCCCAGTGTATACAATTCAACCAGGAGAACAGCAACCCATACAAAATATCTGTAAATGTAATACTACAATCACAAACTGCTAATGAAGAAACTGCATCCTGCATTCTGGAGCTGTCACTCAGTGGTCAAGCTCCATTTGCTACACACAGGCAAAAGGTCTAATTTCCATTCTACAGGCATTCAAACTTCTCCTGGCTTTAGAAGGTGCTTTGCATGTATAAAGAATGCAATATGAGCAGGAGGAAACCCAAATTATACTACAGTGAAATCTTTACTACTGCTCTTGCAACATTACTGAGAAATATCACCATATTGCCTTCGAATGGAGAATGGATCATAACAGCAGATGGATATAATGTAAATGGATGAACGTACACTAGGAGCTGAGATTAGAAGTCAGCCTGGTTATCATTTTTAAAAAAGAACAATTGACTCCTGTGACATTATGAAATGTCATATAAGCAGCTGTGCTGAGAGCTGTGTAGGAAAAACATTACACATGAGATACTGCTTGGTTTGTACAAACTTCTTCCCTAGCAGCATTGGAATCAGCTAAAAATGCTTACGTATTTTTAATTAAAAAGAAGAAGGCTTACAGCCTCCCTAGGAATACAGATTCAGATAAATGCATATAATAATATAAATTCCTAATAAAATCCCAGTGACCAATGTAGATTCACAGAAATCCTGTTGTATTCCTGTGCATCTGACTTCATGACCTTGTTCGTAGATATCCTTCAGTATAACAAACAGTTCCCTGTTTTTACTAGATTTCAATTAAGGTTTTCTATGTGTAGTATATAATTGAAAAATCAGAGAATAATTATTAAAAATGCTTTTAACTGAAGTCACAAGCTGGGATCAACAAAACCTATTGTACAGCAGCCTTGCAATAATAAATTATTAAAAGAAATCCACTCAGAGGTATTAATGAGATCGTTAATGGGGAAGTATCATTGTTGTAAGATATTCTGAGCTACTAGTTCACACCTAGTCAAATGAACAGATCTTCCTAGTCAGGAAAACTAAACACTCTAACTTTAGCATGATTTCTTTCCTTTTTAAAAGAGTCAAATTTATTATATGTATGTATTTTATTTCTTGTGACTAAATCGAATATATGAATTAATTTCATTCCTTTCACAACAAGCTCCCTTGCCAAATGGGAAAAAAAATCTACATTTCTAATTTGCCTAAGACAGTTGTGGTTTTATTTTTTTAAAATAACCTAATGAGAAAGTATCCTTTTCTTCTGTTTGTTTTCATTCTCTCAGGGAGAAATTCAGAGAGCTTCACTGTGAAAGCTAGCTGTTGTAGACACAAACCACATCAACTGTAACCTTCTCATTGTCTGCTATACCCATCATAGGAGTCCTCTCCCATCCTGTCATTGACATGCAAACTAGGAGACCACAGCATCAGCAGGCCTTGCTTTTTGAAAAGATCCTATCAGGAGTGAATAGTGTGCAAAATGTTATTTTTTTCAGCTTGAACTGACAAGGCTTTTTTGAAAAGACAAGTAGAACTCTACACTAATGAAAATGAACTTATTTTCTGTGAAGTTTTCACCAGAATTCTTAAGAATTCCATGATTTATATCTTTCTCCTCTCAGGCAGGCTGCCAGTAAACCATGTATGTGCATATATGGATTTATCAGTTCTGATTAATACAGCTGAAATCACTCTGGTCAGCAGGGTTTCCTTGGGAGAGTTCTGTAACATCTTTTCCTACGAAGAGCAGCTGAGGACTTTGGGTTTGTCTTTTTTGGAAAAAAGGAGGTTGATGGGAAACCTTGTTGCTCTCTACAGCTTCCTGAGGAGAGGACATGGAGAGGGAGGTGCTGAGCTCTTCTCTCTGGTGTCAAGTGACAGGATGCGTGGGAATGGTTCAAAGCTGCATCAGGGAAGGTTCAGACTGGAAATTAGGAAGCATTTCTTTACAGAGACAGTGGTCAAACACTGGAACAGGCTTCCTAGAGAGGTTGTTGATACTTCAAGCCTGCTAGAGTTTAAGAGGCATCGGACAATGCCGTCAATAACATGCTTTAATTTTTGGTCAGCCCTGGAGTCATCAGGAAGTTGTACTAGATGATCATTGTAGGTCACTTCTAACTGAACTGAACTATTCTATTCTATTCTATTCTATTCTATTCTATTCTATTCTATTCTATTCTATTCTATTCTATTCTATTCTATTCCATTCCATTCCTTTCCATTCCATTCCTTTCCATTCCTTTCCATTCCATTTTCCATTCCATTTTCCATCCTATCCAAATCTAACGGCACAGATCAGACTTCCTTTTGGGCTTACACATTTAATATCCACCTGTAAATGTGCAAGTTAATCAAAAGTACTGTAAAACTTAAGCTTATGTGTGGCCAGATAATGTGAAATATTTGATACAAATCAGCTGAAATTATATGTAACTGTATATTATGCAGACACATACATCAATATGTACGTATAACAAGTTCATATTTTATATCATGCATTTGTAATGATTAACCTACCTCATTTAAATATCTATTTATCTTGGAGCTGACTTGCTTCTAATCTGGGACAGAAAGCTCCCATTTATCTCTGAGCATTGCATATGTAATATTACTAGTTCTCACTTTCAGCTTTGTAGGTTAAATTAATCAGTTATCAATATAAACTAAAAGGGTCCCTTGACTTGTAGGAACTAGAATATTATAGGCAGGGGATATTTTCCTTTGAAACTTCAGTTCTCATGGAAAACATGAAATTTTAATTAAAAAAATAGAGGAACACTGCTGTGGTTCTCTTCTCCATTACTCCACAGCACACATGCAGTCTGGGTTTTGCAACAACATGTTTGGGACATGCAAACCCTCCTATGGAGGAGAGAACAGAAAAGAGCTGAAAAATGTGGGAGTCATTGACAAATAAACATTTGACATTCGTAAAATTGTATGAAGCTGCTCTAAAACAAGCCTTCTAGTGTCAAGTAAATTCGGATTGGGTTTTGTGTATTTCGCACTTTAATTTCTGAAATTATGCAAAAGGAAAATACTATGCAATCTTCCAAGTGTAAATCCAGTCATTAAATATACGTAACTGTCAGGAGTATTTTATTTTTGCCTTCTCATCATCCCAATTCATTCACCCCTGATACTGAAAGATCTTTTTGTGTGAAATTATTCACTGTCTTATTCATGCTTTTATAGCATGGAACAAGGTTCCCTGAGGTACCAGGAAGAGTAGTCGACGCACAGAAAAAGTTTTTGAAATCGTGGGATGTGAGCAATGATATTATCAGATACTTAAAAGTATTTGCTTGTCTAAACAAAATCCTTTATGGGTTCCAGCAGAATATTTTAATACTTTTCTGTCAGCTCAGTGTCAAAGATTATCATCTGACATGCCATGATGAGTTCTTCTATCTTTCCTACTGCATTTGAGCCAATGAAACTTCATTTATAATTCTTAGTAGAATTTTTATGTTTTCCAAAAAGACTCAGACAAATTTGCAGTGAAATTAACGGAATCAGCCTCTAAGTTACAGGTGACTGTGGTTAGATATACTGCCTTGAAAATATGATAAACTGCTTCTTGTCAGTTATTGAGATAGAATAAACAGATAGGAAACTTGTTCTCCTTCACTGAGCACATACAATTGAATGGAAAGCCTTCCTTTGAACCATTTCCTGTAAGCATAGTTTTTTGTACTTTCAAACCTACTTCAGTAGTTAGAAGATATTTTGTAAGGTAAATGAAACCTGAATAACTTAGCAAAGGTAATATTATTTTTCTTTTTTCCATAAGACACAGACAATCTCTTAATGAAAGGATGTAGATAAATTCTAATAAGGGAATACTAAGGAATTATAAAGTCACCTACCATGTGACTGAAATAAAATATTTTTCTCTGTTACACGAAGTTTTAAAAGGTAATTAGTTTAAAATATATATATATTCTTTACATTTTAGTTTTTCCATATCAGTAACAATTAATTTCATTGAAAATAGAAGAAAAAAAGTAAGGGGCTTTGGCTGTGTCATCTACCATAAGTCTCAAAATTCAAAGATTTAAGGAGAGATGAAATTTTATTTTTTGGCATTTTTTTCTTTAAAATTTGATTTGTTTTCATAGCAAATTCGAAGGATTATTTTGGTTTCTTCCAGTTTCAGGATGGAGCACCACTGTTCTCTTATTATTTTATCAACATAAAGCCATGTTGTTTCTCTATATAATTGACTTTGGCTTTGAAGAAATGGAAAGAACCCCAAAGGCTAGTTCAGTAATACCACTGTACCCTAAGGTTGTATGTTTCCTGAATGAGTGTTTTGGGTTAGATCCCTCTGATAACACAACTGGTTCAGTACAGTACTTCCTCAGTATGATGCTTGCTATAAAAACTTGCTATAATTAATTAAAAAACTATACACAGTAATTTTAAGAATAGGAAGTTGATCTTTATAGAGTAAAATGGGTTTTCCCCTGAAGTAATTATGACATTACTTCAACAAAGATGTAATTAAGAATCTATTATTTAAGATTAGTACACTAATAATATATTCAGATTATCCAGTAAAATTCATGTTCAGTCTTACATTCTTATATTTTCTTCTATATACCTTTTTTATTTTTTAATGGAAGAGGAAAGAGATAAGTTGAATATGAAAGCTTTCATTTCTCTGAAATGCAAAAGACAACGATATAAAATATGCCATCTGTGTTATTGCTGCCTTTTCTGATTATCTGGACCTGAGTCAGTGGTAAATTATTTTCTTTTGGTCTTTCATTTTGAGCCTTATTTAAATTATTTATTCAAAAAGAAAATTCTTTATACAAAGGTTATTTACTGTGAGTTGTATTCACCCAAGATTAAGAAATTTTCTACTTTTGAGAAAATGTAAATAGGAATATCAGTTTGGTTTTCATTTTTGTTAGTGTTACCAGCATCTTTTACATATGTTTACCCCGTGTGAATGATGTGAAAGCTCGTATGCTATATTATTTCATTTGCCTTTTGGCAAAGTCAAATTTAGTTTTGAATTTGAAAGCAACACCAAATTTGAAAGAAGCATCTATTATTAGCTGAAGTAATGTTTTCCCATCATTTATAAGCTACCCGGAACGTACAAAGTGAAAAACAAGGACCTTGTGTCTTTGTGGAAATAAGTACATTTAATTTTGTTGTGTGTCTATATGCGTACATACATATGTATGCCTCTGTGTCTGTACATGTCTATAGATATGGAGGTAAACCTGTATCTATACAGATAGTCTGTATCTATCCATAAAGCCATATGCCTGGATTTTCCCTAGAGCAGATATATTGTTCTCAGTTCAACTGACTCAATTTTCTTCTTTTGGTAGAGACAAGCTTCTTTACAGTTAGCACTAAGGAAAAAGTTATTCAGATTATGAACTGATAAAGTAGCCATCTAACTTGTTCTTTTGGTTCATGAAAAAACTCATAGGGTAAATTATTTCTGTGCTGAACTCGATTTAGGTTGATTTTCAACATTACTTTCAATAATTTTTTTATGAACCCAGAACATGTGTCCTACTTTCTACTGTTTACACAGGCCAACATTATTTCCAGCAAAAATGGGGCAGTGCTTGAGCACAGGACCAATTTTATCCTGACATAAATTGGCAGAAATCCATCAGCCTTTATTTGTGATTCCCGTCTCAGTGTAGTCAAATGCTGTCAAATAGCAGATGGGGGAAATTAATTATTAAACTGAGCAATAAATAAAACCTGCATTTTTTTATTAGCAACCACATTAACAGGAAGGATTAATCCTGCCATATGACCATTTGGATACCTGAGGGAAAAGATGAATTTTCAATTAACGTCACATTCCCTTGACATAACAATTTGGGATAAGAAAGGGAGGAGTGTTCTTCTAATTAATCAAATACAGCAAAACAGAATTATAAAGCAGCAGATTACTTTTCTGTTATTTTCCTTACTTGCTCTCCACTTGCTTGTGTTCCATTCTGAAGAGTTCCAGTCAATAAAACACCTTTCTTGCAAGTGGCAAAAAATCTGTTATCAGCTATGACTGAGCAGCATAATATTCTTTTAAAACAGAAAACATTTTTTGTTTTCAGTCACAGAATACACTTTTGACTTTCTTCAACACATGTCTTTGGCTCTGATGTAGAAGAAATTCAGCCGCAGAGAAAAGTCAAAGGCGAAGCTGTGAACACTGTATCCATAGTGTTAAGAATGCTGTCTTGACACATTTATTGGTTTTAATCTGCCTGCAACCACATTCAGTTTAATAATTTAAACGTTGGCACATGTGATAATACAAGCTAACTTATATACAAGGATATACATTTTGCTTTCAGGTGAGCCAAAATGCAGAGGCATAAAGGTAGTAACACCACATAAAACACCTGCTTTTTTCTTTCCTGGCTAAATTTAGAAGTTGTTTGAGGTTTTGTTTTGTTGTTTGGGTTTTTTTGTTGTTGTTTGTTTCTTTTTTCCTTGTTATTTTTGGAGGGTTTTTTGTTTTCTCCGAGATTAAATACAAATTTTCACCATTTAGACACCTTTTTACTTTGGAAAATTAAACACTTTCCTCACAGCATGGAACAGAGGAAAAAGATCAAATGCTAAACTCTTCCTGCCGTGAGACATTCTTGAAGTCTGAATTTCAGTATTCTGTTCAGTTTCACTCAGGTATATAAGAGAGGGATTGAAAAGAGAGGTGTCTGAGTGACAGTCTCTGAAATAAATACTCAAAAAAAGTGGGCTGGAGAAATTGATTATTTTCATTTTGTGCTCTGTGTTTGCCTTTTTATTGACTTTTAGTGTAAAAACAAGTGGTAACTGTCTTACAAGTGTTCTGGAAGCTTGACTAGCCACAGGTAAGGTTTAATTTTACTGTATTTGAGGAGCAGAAACAGTAAAATAGTTTTCAAAGCAAGACCTCTCAGGAAAATCTCTTTTTATCAGAACAGTTGATGGTGGAAGTAATATTTAGCAAGAAGCATTATCTAAATTACTTTCAGCAGTTATTTGTATTGCAGTGTTTACCACAGTGCTTAGTGACTGCAATTGATTGAGACTTAATTATGTTGGTAAAATAATTATAACGATGACCACGTTCACAAATATCTTGTGCATAGTACTCTCATTTTCAGCATAGGATGAAAATCAACTCCATCACAGTTTAGCACTTCTTTATAAAGGGCTGTAAGATGGTTTAAGAAGAAGATCACATGGGGAAAATGCTGAAAGTTTGCAAGTGAGACAAGATTTTAAGGTAATCTCTTTTAATAATGAATAACTAATCTCAAACAAATTCTGTATTTAAATGCATATTTGTGAAATAAATGATGTACAGGAAGCCTTTGTAAGCATAAAAGATGGTAAACAGACATAAATTTAAAAATCTGATTAGCTATGTTCAAAGGCACTTGTCTTCTATTTTCTATTTTTATTTATATTTCCTAGCTATAAACCTTAAAAATATCAGAAGAGCAGTAACTTCATTTTATCTGCAGAAATTTGACAAGAAGCGTGAATTGAGTACATTAGGGTTTTTTATTTTCTGGCCTTCCTCTGTCTGAATAAGATCTAAAAAACCAGACTTTGTAACACGTTTCAGTCCTGGAGGGAAATAAATAGAGTCCTTGATCATAACAGTAACTTTTTGCTTTACCTAATGAAAGCGATGACAAAAAGGAAGATGTTAGAAATTTTTTATGTCTTTCTAGCAGCCTTGATTTTACTGCTGGATATAGAAAATGCTATCTGAAGTGATCAGCAGCTGAATACCATAGACTGACTCTCTGAATTAAGCATAGATCTTCTGTTTTTTCAGTAGGGATATAATAAATAAAAACATATAGTATCTGCATATAAATGGTAGACATGCAGACCACTACAAAGAAAGATGCCACCTGATTTCTTATCTATCTTAAAGAAATATCACTACCGTAATACGCTTTTAATGGATCTCAGATTGTGGCATCTGTATTACACATGCTCTTTAAAACCACGTTGCCATCAAGTAGTCCATAATGGACTGAGTTGAAGACAGTGGAAGCTGTAGGGCTCACAAGAGGATGGAGGAAGAACAGATGGACCAAGACTGGAGGCAGCCAACAGCCAGTCACATAATGAACAGCTCTCTTGCCAGGCCTTGTCCCAGCTTTTCAGCTGCTGGGCTATAATATTCATTCCTTCTATCCTCATGAGCTACACAAATATTTTGCCTGATGTTTACTATATGCCTCCTGGGCAAGCTCTCTCAGTACCTGCAGAAATAAAGTATTCATGAGAAAAAGCTTCTGGTAATGCTGTGTTCCCAGCCTAAGGCTGGACTCATGATACAAACTCTTAAACAACCCTTTTCTTATAATTACGCTAATTCATTCTATACAAGACAATATGGGACATGGGCAGTGGTGACTGGTTCAGTGTCCCTAGTCCCTGACTATTTGTTACACTGACTGCAGCTAACACTAGAAACCACGTTACACAAGCATTGTTCTGCCCCTGGCAATGGGGATGTTTGGGATGTAGATGTGCAGAGTTTTCCACAAGGTCTGAAGTTTTGGAAAATCAAGGTGGTGCCTTAAACAAACTACGTTAGGGCAACTACTACTCAAAAGAGAATTAGAGCAAGAGCTATATACTGAGCTGACAAAAGAATACGAGAAAAGCAGCCATGGGGGTAATACTTTCTTCTGCAATATCAAATAAAATGTTATTTGGTTCTGGTGGCACATAAAGGTCTCAGCCATTTACTCTACAATGGTTGATCAATTACTTTGGTGCACTGGATCACAACCTCTATTATGAAATATCAGTCCGCATGTTTCAAATAAATACTCACTGACCTCCTATAGATTATTTCCTTCCATACTACTACTCATAATCAGTTAATACAAAAATAAATAAAGACAAAAAACCACAAAAAAACCAAACACCACCACCACCCCCCACCTCCTCTGAAAAAAACCCCTACTTGCCATGGTGGCTCACTCTGTTTAACCACTTCTTGAAGAAATGTTCTCTGTCAGTTTTTATATTTATAATTATTCTTGAAGTAGAAGTCTTAAAATAAAAACCAAAGAAAATCTTCATGATAGGTAATGACATGTCAGAATATGCCTTCATTTAGAATATAGGTCTAAGTTCAGCATAAATGAAAAATACAGATTTGTCTGATATATCCTAGTTTGACTGAAGTCAAAGTAATTGTTCAACAAGTTTAACTTCTGCTCTACTACTTATAGAGGTATCTGTATGTAGAGATATGTTCATAGGTAACAATGTTTAAGTTTTTAAAAACAACATGGAAAGTATGTTATTTTGCATGCTGTTGGAGCTGTATTATTTCAGTAGTTATAGATTTACTTTATTGACAATCATTTTGCAACCAGCCAACTGAAACTGCAGTTTGTACAAACTGTCATTCTGTGTCAACATGAAACATATTAGAAAGACAGGTGAGGTTAGTGCTAATGTAAACAAAAGATACATAGTAGTCACAGCAATATGACAAGGCAGAATGAAAACCTTGTGCATTACTTTGCCCCAGCTTCACACAGAAGCTGCTGTATTTACTCAGTGAATGCGGTTGGTAGAGAGATGCATGCTGGTGTTCACAGTTTTACAAGAAAACAGAAATAAAAAATAAAGTTGCAAAATGATGCCTTTTTAAAATCTCAGACTTGAACTACATATGGTAATAATAGGCTTTCTTGTTAAAGTCTGCTGTCATAAATGACACAGCAGTAGTGATAGGCTGTTTCACTTTGGATGAAACTATCCTGATAAACTTGAAGAGTGCTGTTTCTCAACTATTTCAGAAACATGAGTGATTGGTGTTGATTTCATAGTAACATTCAAAGTATTGGAGTATTATCTTGTGTAAGCAAACTATTGGGCAGTATGCACTTGTAAAATATAAATGTGAAATTAATCTTCACTTGTTTTCAAGTGAAAGTTTCACATTAAACCAGTAGTTTCTTTTGCACCTTTGTCCAGGATAAATCAGGTATAACCTGATTAGTAGAACATTATTTTCCTCCAAAAGCTTGTAGCGGATTAATTCTACTCAGACTTAAATCAAGCCCTATGTTAGTACCTATCAGAATAATGAGAAGAGGTCTCATCAGACTAATAGAGTATAAAAGCTATTGATTTTCTATTTCAATTGTAAAGACAGAGCTAAATATTTTAAATCCATACAATTTTTAGTTACCAAAACTGTTTAGACAACTTTGTAAGAATACCACTGGAGTAATAAACATGTACAACCTGAGTGAAAGATCTCTTTTTTAAATCATACTGCTCATGTTCAGTTGCCCATGGGCTGCCTTAGAGTTGCAAAATCACTTTACAGAAGCCCAAGTGCAGACCAGGTTGATATATCCCCACAGTATAAACTATACTGTCTTCTGCAACCTTACAGACTCAGGCTGTAGCTGATTAAAGTAGACCATTGGTGACATATTCATTTTGTGGTTTATGTCTCTATTCTCATTTTATGTTTTCATAGGTTAATTTATATAATGTTTTATCCGTTATTTGTATTACTTAATGCAGCTTAGAAATGATTAGTAGAGTAGTGAAACCAACAGAGTTATCTCAATAAAGTGTTAAATTTCTTCTTTGGCATTTTCCTTCAGCCTTATTCATAAAATTAGAGAAATTACATCACAGCCTACCCACTATACAGATGCTGAAATGGACGTTCAAGAAATCAGTCAACCGTTACTTGCAAAAGCATCCATTCGTTAGCAACTAATGCTTGAATTCCTTGCTTGAATCAGTTGGCAAACAGGTGTGCAATGAAGATTAAACACAAGACACCAGGTGGCAGCACGATTGAAAGTTCTGTCTTGGGAAGAAGGGGGTATGCTTCAGAGGAATGTACCTGCTTAGTGCAACGCTCTTCATCTTTATGCACCGGTAAAACATATTAGTTACTTGTATCAATTTGCCTGGGATTGTTGCTGCATGACAGAGCGGCTGCTCGCAGCAGAAAGAAGTCATCATGCTTTTTATTCCAAGACATGCAATGTGAGCTTGCTCCTTCTGAAAGCACCCATGCCTTGAGATATTTTTAATGTATTTCTCCTTCCCTGAGGCAGAAGCATCAGAATCCTCTCCATAGTATCTTATGCTGAATTTGGGGGTTGTTTTTTTCATTATTTAAAAATAATAATA
Organism: Caloenas nicobarica; assembly: GCF_036013445.1. Taxonomy (NCBI): domain Eukaryota; kingdom Metazoa; phylum Chordata; class Aves; order Columbiformes; family Columbidae; genus Caloenas; species Caloenas nicobarica. Next base: position 122,526,329 of record NC_088246.1, on the reverse strand, counting down.
AAAAGAGACAGAATCAATCCCATGTCATTTTCCCCCAGAATTTAATCTCATAAGGAAAAAGCTCACAGAGCATCCTCTTCTTTTTTTCCTTTTTATTTATTTTTTTTTAATGTATGCTGAATTTTTGTTATAAATAAGGCAGATTTTGTGTCTGAGGTCAAAGTACCATCACAGCCTCGACTTGGTTGTCAATAGTTACAAAGATGAAAGGAATTATGAAGTGCTAAAGGAAGGTCTTCCTATCTCTTATCAGCCCAAGTTCTGTATGCGTCTCTGTGTATTTCCCCAGTGCCTGCCAACACTTTTAATAAACTTACCCCTCTGGCCTTGCCAAATTTCTTTATAGAAATCCAAGATCACTGTCCATCTGTTAAACTTTATACAGTAGCTCTCTGAACAGCCTTCAGAAATTACCTGGATTTTATTTCTTCGCAGGCTGTGGACAGACAATAACAATCTATTGATTGCTCCTGCCTTAATGACTTACTGCTCATAACCATAGCCATGTTAAGTGGCTACATGGCTTTCACTAACCTGTTGCCTTTGCAAAACACGAATGTTGGTTTGAACTACAACATTTATTTGCCATAGTCCAGAGAAGTAAAGGTTATCTTGAGAGATACCCCGATGCTTTAGTATGTTTATTTCTATTATTTGATTTGCACTAATGAAAACTACTTTTTTTTTTTTTTTCTGGTAAGACTTTTATTTATTAAACACCTTCATTTTCTCTCTTATTTGTTTATCCAGGCTGTGGTAGAAGTAGTGTTTAAAAGGAGTCTGTCATTGTCACTGGACAGAAGGGGGAAAGCTAGATTTTTTCCTCTTTTCTCTTTGACAGTGTTATCCTATGGTAGGGTGATTTTTTGTGATAGCTTGTCTTCCTCCACATAAAAAAAAAAAAAAAAACCTAAATACTCTAACTGCATTTGTAATGGTCTCCAGTGAAATCTTAAGCTAAACTGCTCAAATAATTCATGCACTGGACAAACTGTGAAAAGTACCCATATCTCCAAAGAGCCTTTGTGCTATTTCAGAAGCGACACACTCAGGAATTTGCATTCTGATTCTCAGCACTCAGGTCCCTTTGGCTCTTCAATTATTTATTTTTATTTGCATGACATAGACTGTGGTGATTGATTTGTGCACAATCAACAGTCCCAGGACCCAGTGAATGATATAAGCCTCTGTCAGATCAGAGAGACACATCTACTGAAATGTACTCTCTCACACAAAAGTGGACAATACCTTACTAATGGCACATTCTGACTCAGTTCATCTGAAAGTAAGTATATGAAATACTGTAACAGCAAAAACTTACCACATTCACCACTACTGTGTAATAGGTTTAGTAAAAAGACATTATCTTCTTGCCTCTAACCTCTGCAGTGAGGTTTTGCCCCCATGCAGGACAATTTCCACTATAACATTTGCCTGACATTTCAAAAACTTTGAATATCGAAAAGTGTTACTTGGGCTACAATTAGGAACAACTACTGTGCTTGGTTTGTTGGAAACAAGGGTAGAGATTTTCGAAAAAAAAAAAAAAAAGAAGCGGAAAATACTCAGGCTGCATGTTTTCTCTCTGGTCAGGACAGGGAAGTCTACGTGGTGAGAAAAGGTAATCGTGACCCCAAGGCAACACAGCACTGGGGCAGATCAGGGCAAATCTCTTTGTCCATTAGCTAAAATGACCCAGCTGGACTTCAGGGCATATGTTTCAGTCATCTTGTGCTAGAAGTTGGTGAAATCCTGTCTCCTAAGTGAGAGCATTGAATTCATAACTCAAATAGTCTCCCTCTGTGAAATATCAGGTGTTCGTGTGGTTTTTGTTTTGTTGGTTGGTTGGTTGGTTGGTTTTTTCCCTCATTCAATACTTCTACTTACTTTATTAAAACCTGCAGTGGAGAAGCTGCCCACTTCTTTTTGATGTCTTTTTTCTCTATTTAATGAGGATGGCTGCTAGATGCCATGCTTTCTTATTTGATATGATGACACTTACTGATAGGTTTCAACTGAAGTGTATATCTTACTCAGTAGAAGGATGCAGTTACAGCATACTATTTTCCTGTCATGGTTCAGTGTTGCCATTTAAATAAAACTGACCTAAGTGTTAATGGAGCTATAACCTCTGCTTTAGAGTAAACTGTGGCTTAATCAAAAATATAGATGGAAAAAGAGAATATACTATGCAGCACAAAAGGTGAAATATTACTGTGGAAGGTAATACTTCAGCAAAATGTTTAGATCTTGGCAGCACATCAAAGTACTTGCTTGAATCATGGTTTCAAATTGAGCTGTAGTTTTTTGGGGTAGTGTAAGTACATATGTATACGTGCCTCAGGCCAGATTAAAGATTCATCTTTCCCAGGATCCTGCCTCTGAATGGGGTCAGCATTGCTTAGGGAAAACCTCCTTTTGACAGGTAGAGCAATGATAAATTCTGGCAATCTATAGCTTAGGGACTCTCTCAGCCAGAGGATCTGTGTTTAATAGCACTTCCTAGGGGTATTTTTCCTATGTATTTATCTAATCTTTTATGAACTTCTCTGTGCTTTTGGACTTTGAACATCTTGGCAAGGACTTCAGCTGTTGAATGCCTGCTGCTTGAAAAACTCTCCTTTATAGATCTCCAACATGTTATCTGATAATTTTATTTGGTGTGTTCTTGTATAGCTAGAAATAAATTATCATTCTCTATTTGCTTTTTTCCTACCACTTAAGACCTCCATAGTGCCTTCTCCTGGTCATTTCTCTTCTGAGATGAAGTTTCAGAGTCTATTCGAAGTCTCCTAGTACAGATGCCATCTTCTCAATCACCCTTTATAATCGTCGATACACCTTTTTACCACTTGAAGTAGAGGGACAGCACACAAATATTCAAGACTGGGTATAATCTACTTATATACAACAGTGTAAGGACATTTTCTGTTTTTATTTGCATGTCAAGTAATTCCAATCATTCACTTCCTTTTGACTGAAGCTGAATATTGAGCCAACTATTTTCCATCAAACTAGTCACAAGATTTGCGAGATGTTCTCAGAGTAACACCATCTTATTTATAGCTCATTATTTTCAGTGTATGTATCTAATATAGACAAGTTAGGTTTTTTTCTTATCTATGTAGATTCCTTTAAAAATTTGCCTTTTATTGCTCTGTTGCTCAGGCAGTCTGTTGGAAATTCCAGAAATATTAGAAATGTCTCAGTCTTCCAGATTTTCCAAAATTTATTCATGCTTATTAGTGAGTCTTCCAGTGTAGTAAAAGATACACTGTTACTGAAAATCCTGGTTTAAGTACAGCATGAAGCAAATAGTTCTTAAAATAAAAGTAAACCAACTCTATTAGCAAATGCAGTACTCCTCACTAGAGCAGATATATAGAGCTCTCCTTAAAAGGATTGTTTACGATACAGGGGAATTAATCCCATTTCATTTTAGCCATCATTTTACATGATTATGCCTTCATTCAGATCTATATCAAAATTTGACTACCACAGACAAAGTTTTTACTAGGTTTTGAGTACACAAGTGATGAATATCAGAGATAGTAAATCATAAGGATTAAAATTCTAAGAAAATTTCAGTTAATTTATCAGGAGCCATCGCCCCACAGTGTTTCAATTTTATTGCCTTCTGCATTTTAATGCAGACTCTGTTTTTGTGGCTTTTCCTTATGTGTCTCTGACAGGAAGCAGAAGCCAACATTTTTGGTTTCTTGGAAATCTTTGCTTCCTGACAATGAAAAATCCTCAAGTTTTCTCTTTCTATGTTTTCAAGGATTAACTAAATGATTAATTTTATAAGAAGGTATTTTAAACTGCAGGGCCACAGTAACATTTTAGTTGCAAATGTTTAAATAAGCTGAGTGTGTGTTTGAATATATCTAGGAATATAACCAAGGTAAGATTTGCATTAAGAAATAGTTTCCTTAGTTGAGCAATTGATATGACCGGAAAAATGGACAAATTCTCATGCTGAACCATGCACTGGTTCTGACAGACAGAGAAATAATGAAGCCATTCCAAGACCAGGTTGAGGACACTAACTTATGAATTATGTTAATACATTACACACTTTGAGGAAGAAAATTATTTTGTGACAGCATGGGATAACTGGATACACAAAACCCAAAAAGATGACAGGTTCAGCAGGGGTGTATACAAGCACTTTGCGTTTGTGAGAGACCGAACTTTTAGCAACATATGAGAAATGGGAGAACTGTTGTGGTCTTTTGATACCTCCAGTCTCAGCACCATCTATATTGGGCCACAGTTTTTAACATTTAATAGGATTTTACTCTCCATCTCATCTATTGAAGCTGCTCTGCAGATCTCCCTCAAATATTCAGATTTTGAAGGCTGAAATAGATAGCACAGATAACATAGCTGTTATATAAAAAACCATTATTTATTTGCTTCTTGTGCACTTCTGTCCTTTATAAGTTGATTGCGTGAGTGCATCTATGGCAATGGCTGGGGTAAATTTTGTGTGACAGGATACCCCCACTAATTTACGTGGATCCTACATAAGCACAATATTTTCTTTCAGAAAGTTGAACTAATACATGGAGACCGTACCACTGAAATTGCTGTGTACCACAATAAATTCTCACCAACAATCTAGAAGATAGACCACATAGTTACTAGTGAAAGAAAATTTTTCACAAAAATACCTCTCCATCTCTGACATCTCACTCCTGGTTGTCAAGGAGACGCCAACCCTTGTTTCTGTCTTTGTTGCGCAGAGGTTGAATACCTGCCTTTCCCAAAGTTGAGGTTATTGTCCTCAAATTACACAGAGCTTCTTGTTTATCTGTCTTTGCCAGACCTGTTGAAAGTTAGTGTGTTTGAAAGTTATGCACTTTTACGACTGTATCAGCTTGTTTCTTAGAAAGATACTTATCAGCTTGGCCTTTCTGACTACAATAATACTAGTAAATGTTTGATTTCCCATTAGGGAAGTAAATGATGAAGCATGAATTATTGTGAGAATGTAGAAACTGACTTTCAAGTGAACTCCAGTCTAAGTGCAACAGCTCACCATGTAATTTTCAAGATTTTCAAACAATTAAGGACCTTGTGATACTGATTCTCTTGCTATAAACTCAGCCAAGACAATTCAGCTTCTCAATTACATGAGAAAAACCATTTAACTTACCAGTGGTGAAATCATGTTAACTCAAAAGAATAGAATTAAGGCAAAGCTATGGAAATGTTACAGACTCGATCTTGTAAGGTGTGGAACATCTTTAATTCTCGGCAAATTAAATGGCAGTTTAGAGAGCTCAGCACTGTACAGGATCAAATCCTGTGTGTCTTTAAAAGGTGACAGATTGCAGAGGAGTTGAAATGAGGAAAGAATATAAGCTACATTACAAGGAACATTACTTTTATAGTTTGAAATAAACTTACATTAAGACATGAAATTAATTTGGAACTGCAATATCTGAAAGTAATATAGTCTTTTTGCAAATGAACAAGTAGTTGTTTTCTCATTAGTTTTTACATACACTGAATCTTTGTTTTGTTTTGGTTTTTTTTTCTGGATTAGAAGCAGCCCTAAAATAAGAGGTAATTTGCATAGATGTGGGAGTTTAAAATACAGGCAAATAGATGACATTGCTTTAAATGGTTCCATCAAAGCATTATTCATGCCCTGCCATAAAGGTCTAGATTTTTAGAAATAAGTTCTCAAGAAGCTCCCCTGGAGTGAGAGTCGAGCTATTCATCAGGATGAGGGCAGATGGAAGGCCCCTGAGATCTTTGCAAAGGCTGCCCACAGCACAGTATCGTGCACATAAGAATAAACACTCCTTCACTGCTTAGTTTGCTTTCATTTATCCATTGCATTGCTGGTATTTGGATAGATGGCATGATGCTACAGATCCCCAAGAGTTCCTCTCTCGACAAGAAGAAAGATGCAAGGAAAGGACTATGATTCAAAGACATGCCCACTGGTCATAGCCACCTGGAGCTACACTTTGGATAAAGTATGTCATACATCTCTTCATGTTCAAGATTGTGCCTAGGACTAGACTTTCCTTTTAAAATTAGAATGTGCAGGGAGTTATTTCATACAAGTCAGAGAAAGCTTGGTATTAAGTACAGCCTTCCTGAAAACAAAATACTCTTCAAAGTATATCACTTGTTTTATATTACTTCCACACACACTACTGCAAATCCTTGGTGTTAGGTTTGAGCTATATTATATTGGAAAGAAGGAACCTGAAGGTATGTTTGTGATTATTGAAAGATGGATGTCAAAATAAACAGAAAATGGTGATCTCCTGCCCCTCCCTCCCTGCTTTGCCCCCATCAATAGTGGAAATATCTATTTTAAATGGCTCCAAATTTAAAAAATACCTAGACACAGCTGAAAATGGCAATGGAACTGCTCAAATTATTTGAAAGTTAATGTCTGTAACTCTTTGCAGAAACTGGGCCAACAACTGCAATGCTTTCTGTTTGACTTATAATTTACAAAATTGTTAAAAATCAGACTCAGGTGGTGCAATTAGTCTGTTAAATGGTATGTTCCTGTAGTTTTTGCTCATTCTATTTTAATTCCTTTCACATTGTCTTAACTTTTCAAAAGACCTTTGGACATTTTCAACAGTCTATTACTGTTAATAAACTATATAATTATCCCATAAAATAATGGATAAAGAGAGGTCCAAAAAGTTTCTAATAACTTCCAAAGTTCACTGCCACAATTTAGGAGAAATACCGTTTTTGGGGGGATGGCAAAACTCAGTACTTTAATATATCATCTAAAAATCAGGGTTAAAAATGAAATTATTAAGTAGGATTTTAGACAGCACAGTGCAAGCAAGACAAATGTGTTGTGGTTTTGGTTGTTTTATCTTTTTACAACAGTTGTGACAAAACAAGCAGGAAAAAATATAACTCACGAACTGATACTGGTTTTGTTTTCCTAATATTTTTGCCAGATCTGTCACACCTCTATGGTTTGTAGTTACCATCCAGAAACAAGTGTTTTCAGATTGTCCATCCAGCATTGGGAAAGTCTAAACAATCCAAGCAAACAAAATACAGCTTGTCTGCTGGGGAAGCAAAACCTCTTTATTCCAAATAACAGACAATGAAATTTTATGAAAGAAAATTGGTAAAAAAGCCACATGAAGAGCTTCAGCTTTCAGCTGTTGCTGACGAAAAAGCTTTACACTTGTTTCTGATGAATTGAAAGCTGTGTATGGACTGTCGTCAGAAAATTGAATTCCTGCAACCATGTCAACAAGTGACTTCTGTTAACTGCCACAGAATGAATCTGGAAAAATTGATCAGCCATTTACACAATAAACATAATGGTCATTTGATATACAGGGAGGGCAAGATAATTACAAGCTGTTTCCAATGACTGATCAGTTTTCAAGATTGAGTGTGTTTGCAGTTGTGCAAGTTAACAAATAAATAGCAAATGTCAAAGCACATGATTTACACAAGCTGATAAGAAAACTCAGTATTCTTTACCTGAAGAGCCTAGGAAAAAGATATGAAAGATGTTATCAGTTTCCACCTGTGAGCAAGCATATGAAATCAGTCATCACACAATAATCACCAGGGCATTCCTTTACTGACAACTGCCTGGAAAGGTAAAAGTCAAAGTTATTCTGATCTGTTCGACTGCTGAAGTTGCAGACACATGGACAGAAAATCAAGCAGCCTTCTTTTCTGCGTACAATACAAGTGATACGAATTTTGTTGAACAGCAAATCTAGGAAAAATGCCATGAGCAGAATCAAAACTTGCATACAAATGTCGTGGCTCATGGGAGCTTTGACTCCATGGGATGGAGATGATGGACATGGTCTGCATATTATGATGATCTTATGTACATTTCATGATCTTATGTAAATTTTTAAGATCTTAGATAAAATTAGCTGCCTGAAAAGTCATTGACATCTTCAAATATAAAACACATATGTTCTCAGTCAAAGATACTTATAATCTTGCTGTTGCAAATACACTTAAATAGGACTATCTATTAGCTGGAAACATCATGTTTGCTGCACTGCTGAGCTATGCCTTCAAAAACATAACTTGTGACACCTACCTGCAATATAATTTGGTGAATCTGCATCAAACACATTAAAAGAAAAATATAATTAGAACAACTGTGATAACCAAAACTGTGCAGAGCTGATGTGGCAATTTAATTTAGATGATGAAAGAATCCCTGAGAATTACTGTGTAAAGGAGTCTAATAATACAGTCAGATGAAATGTCAAAAAAGCTATCGCAATGCTAATCTTGAATCATATAACATAGCACAGCTACATACTGAGGACAGAAGACTCATTCAAAAGACCACAGTGCAGTTCTTCAACACTGATAAGTTCTGAGGGTCCACAGGAAGTCAGAAGAAATTCGAATTCACACAGTGCAGACCAAAACAGGAAATCAGAACATTAAAAACCAAGCGTTCAATAATGTGTAATTCTACACATGGGTTGTTCTGCATATTTGAAATAGACGAGCCCTCTAAGTAAAATAGCCAAGGGAAACAGGCAAGAGCTCACTCATTAATTCTGATGAAATATTCTTCTGCACAGTGCACCCACGTATATGTTATGGTGAGTTGCTCTTAACAAATCTCATTCGAATGCAGTTTAAAGTTTTAAATCTGGATACTAGTTGCAGAATGGATTAAAATCCATGTTAAGATTGAGTCACTCCTCTCCTCAAGGTAATTGTGTGGAATAACTTACATGAAAGACAGTGTGTATATATATATATAAAGTTTTCCATATTTTGAGTTAAGACTGGAATCAAAGAATTCACTATGAAAGGAAGCCCTGTGGCTCACTGTATTCCAGTATTTGATCAGCTTCTATCCTGTCTCTCCCTTCCACACAGACCCTGAGGTCCTTGTGTAGTTCTTAGTGGTGTCCTGGCACCAGATCTTGGGGGGTGCTGCCCTGAGACTGTCTCTCTCACTGACAAAAAAAAAAAAATTCTGTCTGTAGGTGTATGACCATGCATATGCGCTCTTTGTAATTATGTATCAAAGTTCCTTGAGAAATATTTAGGATTTTAAAAGTAGCATAAATATTATATCATAGAGAAAATTTATAAACTGCTCTGCTCTTTCTCTGCTCCTTGGAGTTTTACATCCATATAAATTTCTTCTTAACATTTTAACTTCCCGCTCAGTAGGCTTTTTGGTGGATTCTTATTTCGTAGTTATTCTGTAGTGTTTCTTGGGATCCAGGTCCAGATTTTAAAATCTGGCTTCGTAGCATAATGTGGAACTGACCTGGTAGTTTTTTAATGTGTCATAAAATAAATTTGCATATAGAATCTATAGGTTTCTTATATATTGCATGAGTTATATTGTGAGTTTAAGTAAGTACCACATGCACAGAAATCCTTTCCCAGTAAATGCATCTAGGGAGATACCTATTTGCAATCTTCTCCACCACTTCAATTTTCCACACCTCTGCTCTTACTATTCGCTTATTAATTATTTCTCTGTAATTATACATCTTCTAAAATACACATCAGAACTACATCATAGTTTGATTAACATCTTTTTCTCTTTGACTGCCAATTATGTCAACCTCTGTACTCAACACATAATCTGTTTTTCTTTCTTTTAGCTCCATTATTCATCCTAAAAATCTCATCAGGAATGGCTGTTCTATCACTGTAATGTATTTTGGTTTCTAGGACATCCTCATCTTGAAAATTGTCACATAGTCTTATCCTGGTTTATATCTCTGCTTTCATTTGCTTCTGTGACTGTCAGAGTGCCAATGTCCTACCTTCCCACCTTATTGCTTTACCCTTCTTTATTCATGTTTCCTGCTGACTTTTAAGAAGCTGTCTGTCATATGCTATCTGCCAAGCACCCCTCCTTTAAGCTTGCACTTAAACACTGTTTTTTTGGAGGAGGAGTTATTTTCACCTCTAGTAATTTCACCATGGGCATCATTCAGTTAAGTGTTGGGATGCCCCGATTCTTTGTGAAGATAACATATCATTATTTAAATCTAATGAAAGAAATAAAATAACTTTTAACTACTTGCCATCAGTTGATACTCTTCCTTCTGTCTATTTTTTTTATTTCTTTGTGATGGAAGACTGACTTTATTAGTGGTAGAGGATTATTTTCCCTTATCACATACTAATTTATGTTGCTATTAGAATGAATAGACTGATGAATTAGTCTGATGAATACCTAATCATCTTGTTCAGCAGTTATATGCTGCTTTATAGCAACATGAACCTTATCTTTTGAACCTGCAGATCAAAACTAGACCAGCTGACAGGTTTCAGTTTATAGTAAGGCTACCTAGATCAAGATTTTTTTCAACAAAACCCCAGCAATAACAAATAGAATAGAATAATAGCTTAGGTTGGAAGGGACCTTCAAAGGTCATCTAGTCTATTCCCCCTGCAATGAGCATCTACCATCTCTCTGGGCAACCTGAGGCAACCTGAAAAAGAAAGGTTTACTGATCTTACTATATGTCACTTCTGTCACTGATGTAAAAACTGAAATGAATGTTATGTCACGTTGTTGCTTGTTCAGTGCTAGTGCATCAATGAATTTCCTTTTTTTTTTTTTTTTTCATTTGCTGAAGTGATCGGGTGGATAAGAAATGGACTTGGTAGTGGATACCTGAATAACTAGACATGGCCTGAGATAATCATCAACAACTCACAATGTATATCAGTTTCCAGTCATTTTGACACTGCCTGGATCTAAACTGATAATTTAAAGATGAAAAATTATGGACTCCAGAATCATCCTCAGGCAATTATAATTCATGCTTACACAAACAGTTTTGTTGTACTGAATTTCTGGACTACTAAATAATTCACCTTTCTATGCATGCTATTATTCTATTGCACAACTGCAAAACCAGAGAGATACTCATTTAAAAAAAAAATAGGTATTTAAAAAAGTTTATAAAAAGGTTTTTATACATGAAAATAGTCCATGTTTAAATGTATTTTGCTTCATAGCCTGCTGTCACCCAGACCATTAACCACTAAGAGAATGCAAATGAATGTGTTGTTGAGTTACATCTGCTTATGAGCTTAGAATGGTCTGTTTTAAAGATCTGTTGATGTTCTCTGGCAAAGCTAAACAAACAAGCAAAAGGAAGATTTTCTTTTCTGATGTCTATTGGTTTATTTTTTTCTTTAGTTTTAATATTTGAATTGAGGCAGTTAGTTGTCACAGAATCACAGAATGTTAGGGATTGGAAGGGACCTCAAAAGATCATCTAGTCCAATCCCCCTGCCAGGGCAGGAACACTTAGATGAGGTTACACAGGAAGCTGTCCAGGCGGGTTTTGAATGTCTCCAGAGAAGGACACTCCACAACCTCCCTGGGCAGCCTGTTCCAGTGTTCCGTCACCCTCACTGAGAAGAAGTTTCTTCTCAAATTTAAGTGGAACCTCTTGTGTTCCAGCTTGAACCCATTACCCCTTGTCTTACTGTTGGTTGTCACCGAGAAGAGCCTGGCTCCATCCTCGTGACACCCACCCTTTATATATTTATAAACATTGATGAGGTCACCCCTCAGTCTCCTCTTCTCCATGCTAAAGAGACCCAGCTCCCTCAGCCTTTCCTCATAAAGGAGATGCTCCACTCCCTTAATCATCTTCATGGCCCTGCGCTGGACTCTCTCCAGCAGTTCCCTATCCTTCTTGAACTGAGGGGCCCAGAACTGGACACAATATTCCAGATGAGGTCTCACCAGGGCAGAGTAGAGGGGAAGGAGAACCTCTCTGGACCTACTAACTACCCCCCTTCTAATACACCCCAGGATGCCATTGGCCTTCTTGGCCACAAGGGCACAGTGCTGGCTCATGGTCATCCTGCTGTCCACCAGGACCCCCAGGTCGCTTTCCCCTACACTGCTCTCTAATAAGTCATTCCCCAACCTATACCGGAACCTGGGGTTGTTCCTACCCAGATGTAAGACTCTACAGTCGCCCTTGTTATATTTCATTAAATTTTTCCCCGCCCAGCTCTCCACCCTGTCCAGATTTCACTGGATGGCAGCACAGCCTTCTGGTGTGTCAGCCACTCCTCCCAGCTTGGTGTTATCAGCAAACTTGCTGATAGTACACTCAATTCCCTCATCCAAGTCTTTGAAATTCACTACCAAAAAGCACTAATATGTGAAAATAGATACTGCTTCTTCCTTACCAACAATGCTTCATGGTTGGTCATTCGTTTGTTTAGTTCTTTTGGACAACCACTGTCCTTTCAGTTAAATAGAAGACTATTTTCAGTTCAGCTCCCACAATTACTCTCCCAGTAATATAGAGCTATGAACAGGTTTACTAACAATAATACTAAAGTACTACTAAGGATCTATTTCATTAGGAAGTACCAAAACCTATTTCATCAGGTATTAATTATGCAATCATTCAAAAATACAAGATTTATTCTTTTCTATAAGACACACTATAAAAAAATTATCTTAATGTGTATAATTTTTAAAATTTGGACAAAAGAATCCTTTTAGATAAATCCCTTCTTATATCCAAGACTGAAGAAACATTTCAGGGTTTTGTTTTTTTTTTTTTAAGGTAATTATCCACTCTCCCTTTGTTTCCTTCTTTTTCCCTCTCTAAGGCAAGCTGAATAAAAAGCAGAGCAATGCCATCATTGAAGGGAAAAAAACCATACATAGCATTTTCTCAGTTAAAAAAATATCAGAATTATTTTCACTGCTAATACTCACACAATAGAGCAAAGACACTCTGCCCAAGTACACTTGGAGGCATTTTCATTACAAATTTATTCATTCCTTCTTTGTTGTTTCATTTAATCTGAAATAGCAGCAATCTGGCCTGTAAGTACGTTTGCCCATTGTGAATGGAAAACACAGCAGCAGCCATTACTGGTTATTTTAGGGGAAAACTAGCATTTTGTAGTGGTTTCCAGCAGACTGATCTTCTTTCCCCTTTGATCTAGCAAGAAAATTGACTTCTGTTCTGTATGAAATAGCAAATACACTACTTGTGTTAGCCTAGTAATAGATGCAAAGAATTACTTGTATTTTCATCTATTTAAGAAACCTTAATTTTGTGATAAACCATGCATTGAGGGGCAATGCTAATCAGTAAAGTATGACAGAAGGGGAGGATATGAAGGTAATGTTTGCTAATACAAATGGTAGGGAGAAATAGTGCCCTGGAAAAAATTACTAGTGCAAGAATGACAACAGACTTCAGTCATCAAAAACTGAAATAGATAGTGTAAAGGAGTTTTTTTCATATGCACATGTTTTCTTTATAACTTGCCACATTCACAGTGTAATATATATGGTTTGTGAGCTCTGAAGGCTGAAAATCCCCTACAACAGCCAAAATCTCTATAAATTTAATCAATCTGTCTGACCACTACAGACATTCAATTAGTCAATAGCAATTTGTTCGGTGCAACGTTGTGCAGCAATGTCCAATAGGTCAATAAAGTTCAATGGTAGTTATGCATTTAGTTACAGCTATTACACAGTTTATAGTCCGACTCTGTGCATGTTCACAGATCTGCCCACTTTTTAATACATATCCATTCATGTTATTACTTATTGACTTCCTCTTTTGAAAAACTGATTTCTGAATATAACTAGGAGCTTGTGGAAGACCTTTCACAGTGTCAGTAAACTTATGAACTTTGAATTCAGTTGCAATGATTTGCATCATCAGAAAGGCAATATGCCATCAAAGACAAAGCTGTCTTTAAAATTTATGCAATGCCTACAAGGCATGGTATTCTGTCAAGAGTCAAAAGATTTTCAAAATAGATACCCCTAAGTCAGAAACAGGGGGCTTTGGAAGCTTATCAGCACTTTAGAAGCAAGTGTGCAGTACTTACCCCTGCTTCTTAGCAGAGAGCTGCTCTAGCTGAGTGCTAAATTAATACACAATATGAGTTCCTGAAGTTAAGTATTTTAAAAGCTGATTCTGATACTTCTATGAACAGCCACTGAACTTTTAATTTTTATCCTCAGTGAAAGCTGTTAGTGCTGAATATTCTCCACAGTGCTAGATGTTTTTGCAATAGAAAACACTTTCTTAGTGTCAGATGGAAACAGTTAGGCTGCTTGTACATGCAGAGCAGTACTCAAGACACACTTTTCCTCAGATGGTACATGGAAACAAAGAAAATCTCATAAATCATCTGTCTCAAAGTTAGGAATGAATTTGAATGGAGGGTTGTGTGTATATGTTATGGGAACAGTTGGCCATTTGTGAAACCAGTAGGCAAAGACTACTTTTTGTGGGATGTTTTCAAAAGATGTCTTTCAATAATTATGTATTTTTGCACAAAAACGTCTGAGTAACAATGTATTCAACATAGCTTGTTTCTGTCATTTTTTTAATCTCTACTCTGAGTAAACCAAGCGATTGAGTTGATTTGGATGCTATTAGCATATGTGAATGTGAATGATTTATTCATTTGTGACTTCCCCAAATCATGTACACCTCTCCTGGAGTTGATATATTTTCATAAAATATTTATATTACTTGGTAGCATTTGATAGTTTCTGTTTGAAAAGATACAGCATTTGAGAAAACAAAAGTGTAAGTGTACATATACGTTTCCCCTTTTATAATCTTCTACTAATAAAATGAGAATACCGTAAATCTGGAAATTGAATGCTTTTCCGTTCTGATCTTTGAGTTGAATCATTATTCATTCCAATGAAGCATAATTGATGACCTTAATTTCACTCTAAAAATAAAGTGCCGTTTATAGGAAAAGGTAATCTATGAACCTAAGGAATAAGAAAAGGAATAAAACATAGAATTCATGAAAAGTAATAGCATTGCTTAGAAATCAGACAGTTGATATTGTGTTAGGATCTGATATTAAACAGGATTCAAACCTATTTTTTTGTAAAGCCTGTTAAATATTGATTTTACTATAGTACTCAAACAGAGATGGAAAAATTATCCTTTTTTTAAGATTCACTCAAAATGTAATTTGTCCTGTGCTTACTTTAGATAGCCAACAAGAAAGATTAAACTTTTGAAACTGATAGAAGTACTACTTTCAGTCCAGTTGTTGTCCTTTGACTCTCAATTTCCATTAATTTTCAATTATATACAGATAATGAAGTGCTCAAGTAATGTCTGAAAATGGTTCTAAGAAATGGTTTGCCAATAAAAGCTTGTAGAAACTTGACGTGCACATCTTAATCCTAAATATCCCTAATCTCCAAGCAAATGTGTTACCACTCTTTTCAATAAAATTTTATCTATTAACAGAAAAAATGCATTTGGCCCCAGGAAGTCATGCTATACTTATTCCTGATACACTTCTAATAACCTTGTATGTGAGTTGGAGTAGATTTGGAACTGCTTCTGGACTGAATGGGACACATGTGACAAAGGTACTGGGGTAAAAAGTCACTTTTCAGCAGTTTTAGTTGTACCACCACCACCAAAAAAAAATCATTTTAATCCCTGGAGTTTAATAATGTTTTGTAAGCATAGACCAAATAAATTGTTTTTGTAGAAAGTATTTGTTTGGGATGATCTGAACAAACACTAATTTTGTAGAAAAAAGGGAAATGGGAGGAAGCATGTGTAAATATATGATAGCATTGTGCACAGTGGAATGGAAAATCTCACAAAGTATTTTTTAATACACATTGAGTAAGAGGAATTAAGTGCTGTCTGAAGCACATGCAGACTCAATTTTTATAGCCAATGGAACTGTACAGAAATAGAATTGGTAAGAGCTACTGCTCTTCCTATTTCTTTCTTGCTTACCTTTAACTGAGATTTATTCTACAATGTAATTATCACAGGATATCAGAACTTGGTTGTGTATGATTCCATGTAATCATGTAACAACATGAAAACATCCAGAATTTGTATCTGTACCTTCTATATATTGATCCGAGCAATAATTAAAAGTCAATCATTTAAAGTAACCTAAAAGAACTTAATTTAAGTAAAAAACCTTGAAGTAATGAATTAATCTCTGGCAGGCACTCCTAAGACTACAATGAGGATTTTTCACTCAGTCTAGAATGCATACAACTTTCCATCCTGCACAGAGGCGTTCAAGCTCGGACATTGATCCTGAAACACCATTGTCTCAAAACCAAAGATTTCCCAGATTACCCATATACCAAAATAGGACACTATGGATAGGCATGTCCTGGTGTGCTTTACCTAGATCTCTCTTAGGCTCTTGAAATTATACTACTATTTTAGAGAAAAGTAACCTGGCTACAGTAGATAGATGACAAACAAAGTGACAGAATTGTGAACAAAGATGACAGGAAGTAGAAAAAAAGGCAATATGCAATCCCTACTCCATGTTTAAAGGATTCTTGAGGACATCTTCAATTTTTGTCTAGAAATCCCTAGCATGGGTCTTTTACTCTTGCTTTTTCACATATGGCAAATCATAATTTCATTACAAAAGAGTTAAAATGAATGTGAGATTTAAATATGAAGTGAAATGTATTTTTCTAAGGCAATTGTAGTGCTGATGATACAAATCTCATTTTACTGCAGGAGAACATGCTACTAGAGGCACCTCATGAAGGGTTTCTATGAATGTTCCTTCTTTTTCTTGTGACCTTGCTGCTGGTCAGAAGGAAAATTGGTCTGTCAGACCTGAAGGAAAGAAGCAAAGCTCAAACTCAGTTGGGAACCAGAGTGTTGTAAAAAGCAGCATGAAGACCAACTGGAGTCCGTTAACCAGAGGTGTATCCCAGGGGTCAATAGTGAGACCAAATACTATTAGACCTCTTTGCTAGTGACCTAGACAATGGAACAGACTGTAAAGCTGGGAGGAGTGGCTGATATATCAGATGCTTGTTCTGCCATTCAGAGAGACCTTGACAGGCTAGAAGTTGGGCAGAGAGGAATCTCATGAAGTTCAAAAAGGGGAAATGCAAAGTCCTGTATCTGTGGACGAATAACCCCATGCATCAGGACATTCTGACGGATTAGAAAGCAGATTTACTAAGGAGGGCATTGAGGTCCTGGTGGTCACCAAAATGACCATAAGCCAGCAAGGCATCTTCATGTGAAAGAAGCCCAACAGCCTCCTGGGCTGCACTTGGCGGAGTGCTGCCAACAGGTGATCCTCCCTCTTTGCTTTGCGCTGTAGAGGCCACATCCAGAGTGCTGTGTCCAGTTCTGGAATCCCCAGTACAGAAAAGTCAGGGACCTGATCAAGTGAGTCTGGCAAAGGATCACGAAGATGGTGAAGGGGCTGGAGCTTCTTTTCATGTTCTTTTTGTAGCCTGGTTAAGAGAAGGTTCAAGGGCAACTTATCAATATGTTTATAGACCTGATGGGAGGAAATGAAAACTAGAGAACCAGACTCCTCTCAGTAACACCCATTGACAGGACAAGAAGCAATGGGTACAAATTAAAACACATTAAACTCCATCTGAAAACAAACAAACAAAACACAACAACAACCACCTTTTTACTGTGAGGGAGATCAGACACTGAAACAAAGTTTCCTCAGGAAGTTGTAGAGTCTCTGCTTTTAGAGATATTAAAACCTTGAGTGGACATGGTCCTGGGCAATCTGTTCTAGCTGATCCTGCTTGAGCATGGGGTAGGGGTGGCAAGAGAGGGGCATGGGAAGGGGCCAAGATGATCTCAAGAAGTCCCTTCCAACCTCAGTGACGCTGTGATTCCCTAAAACCAGTTTTCCAATACTTTTTTTCTATAGACCATATAGCTTGCTTATAATGATGTCATGAAACTGTGTCAAGAGTTCTACTAAATTCAAGACATATGACATCTACTGGTTATTCCCTGTCCATAAGGTCTGCTGCTATGTCACAAAAAGAAATTAAATTGATTTGACATATGTTGTTCTTGACAAATCCATTTTGGCTGCTACTCATTTCCTTGTTCTCTTCCAGAGACTTACAGATAGCTTTTTGATCATTTGTGGTAGTACTGAATGTTGGTTGGCCTATATTTCCTCCTCTTCTTCTTTTCCAGTAAAGAAATAAACACTCTTAATTTCTCCTGACCTATGTGAATCCCAAAGATAAGCCATAAGGATACTGAGAATTTACAAGCTGTTTCTTACATATCCTAGGATGAAATTATTCTAGTCTGCTTCATTTGAACGTATCTTATTTAAGCACCCAGTATGCTATATAGTCTTTACTGAAGGCTGAGCTCTTACCCTTTTACTAAGGGAATTCATTTTATGTCAGTTATCAAAACTGACCATTTTTTTAAGCATTAATTTGAAGAAGATCATTAAAATTCTTTGGCATCACCTCTAGATAGTATACCATTCCCACTGACTATTCCAACTAACTTGTGCTCATGAACATACAAGTACTTTATTTTTTCTCTGTATTCTCATGCTGTACATTCACATTTGTCTGTAACCTACTTTCTGCTCCCTACATCTTACTTCTTGAATATATTATTTCTCTGAATTCAAAGAAGAGCTAATGCTTTGGTCCAGTTCATCTCCTACCCACTTTCTATTTTTCTTGTACACTGGGTTAGTGTGCACTTGCGACTTTGGTATCATTCCTGTAAGAACCTGTCATTTCTTTTCCTTTTCAATAAATTTTCAACAGAGATGCTGTCAGTTTTCCAAGTTTATTGAAATCTGCCTTTCTGAAATCTATTATTTTTCATTTTCCTGTTATTTTTTCCTTTCTTGAATATCATGACCTCTGTTATTTCATAATCACTTTTACTCAAGTTCCTTTGTCTGGTCCTTTGTTGTTAGTTAGAGCATAACTTGAGTATTTTACTTATCATTAACTGTATGTTGAACATATATATGTGTGTGTGTGTGTGTATGCACAGAGAGAGAATCCTCATTTTACAAATAAGGGTATTGATATACATAAAACCAAGATATAATGCTGTCATAATGTGACTAATTACCTACCTCAGGGACATTCACATTTAAAGTGTTGTCAAAAGTGTATAACCAAGAAGTGATTTATGCAATTCATTGCCAACCTGTCTCTTTCCAGATAATTGCCACATCTGAGTCATATAGGTCGAAAGTTTCTCAACGAAGTTTTGGTCATATATCTACTTTTGACTTCAGCACAGTATTGTGCAAGATCCTGCAGCAGAGCCTGCAGTATTCTCCTCAGCTAGGCCCTAAATAGTGCCTGCCTAAAGTTAAAAACAGTTGTAACTATGCACCACTTGTTATCTATAGAGGATCATCCATATAGTCACTCCAAGTCAAAAACATCTCACTCTCCAGAAAACTTAATGGGAAGATCTATCACATTTTATTTAGTTCTTGCATTGAAAACAGGCAATGTATCGTCACTGACTTGTTAACAGATAGTAAGCACAGATAAACCATTAAGAGCTCTCCCCAAAGAAATGTCTACTTCCAGAAAAACAAAACAAAACAAACCCCACATTCTTGAACTATCTGGCAATATTTATGTGAGCTTATTCAACTTTGGAAACTGACATGCCAGTCCAATCACTATGTTCCTGAAGACTGACAATATCCAGAAGACAGAAAAACTGAACTCTTAATCTTTATGTATTGGGTTTGCCTGGCAAAGTTTCTGACGAAACCAGATATGGAGCCAGGTATACATGATGCAAGAATTCCCTCTGACACCTACTGAGAGGCTAAGTCTAGACAGAGAAATGTGCAAAGCTGAAGTGAAAAAGAAGGAAAGGTCTATATTTCCATATTCAATGATAAGTGTGATCTCAACAGTGATCTGTTACTGCATATAAATAAAAACATTAACAGAATTAGTGGGTTTGTTCTGAAAAAAATTATCTTTCAATTCTTTTCATCCTCTTCTTCCATTTTAGACAGCACATCATCTAAGATCAGTAAGATATCATTGTAATTAATCACCCATTTGGACATACATGAAGAGGGTGATGATATTTATTAAAATAGAATTATCACTGTCTTCTCATTAGAAATATTAAAATACAGGATTCTGATGGTTAGAATTCAAGTACCTAATATTTAAAAATACTTGACTCTAAACTTATTTGGAGGAAAATTTAACCATCTTTATGATACCTCTCAAAGGGATGAATTCTATGTACCTAAGTCCGGAAAGGTTTACGAGCTATAAATACAAGTTGTGCAAAAAAACCTACTGGTTATCTGTATGCATCTAGGTTCAGAAAAGAAGTGAGACTTCAGATGCACTTTCTTCAATGTTTCCTGACTACCTGTGGCACTTCGTTTAATCTACAGTGATTTCCACTTAGCAGTGCATAATTCTCCTATCTATTGTACAGAAAACCAGACATTATACACAGATTTAGTAATTCTACAAGGAAATGCACGAGGTGAACTCAGTTCACATCCCAAACTAGCTGGAGGTAAATCACTCTTACAACAATTCATTTGCAGACACTTCATTGACGTAGTAGAATACAACATTCTATATGACATTCCAGGAATGTTAAATCACAGGCACTTGTGATTCCGAAGAACAATCAGCTATTTGAAATGCTCCTCATTTGGCATTTGTTTGTCTTACATTAGGGACACTAATCAGGAAAATTCCGTTTAGTTTTCTGCATGCTAAAAGCTTATTGGTGTATTTTTGAGTATTTTAATTTTGGCTACTACAAGTGCTGCAACTGCAGTCTGTTGGCCCCACTCACAACCCTACAAGGACTGCACGGATTAAATGACCACACAGCATAGCTGCCTGATAGGCCTGATCCATAAGTCTGGAATAGTCAAGGTGAAAACTGAACTAAAGAAAACAATACATTGTTTGCATAATTTCCTGATAGCCAAGAACATTTACTTGTCCAGTAAAGTGGATGACCTGAATTTAAGTCCTGTGTTTGCTCAGGGAGATCCAAGCTGATACCTCTAATTTCTTTAGGGAATACCTTTAAACCTACCCTTGGATGAAAAAAAAAATGGAGCATTTTCTATTGAGGCTGTCGTGTTAAGCAAGCGTGATGGAAGCAGAAGGAGCAAAAAAACAAGGAAGAACATGATTACAGATCCACTGTTAGAGTTCTTACGCAAAATGAGATACACAACTTTCAGATCTGCTTCCAGGATTTGTTGTTTGTTTTTTCGCTGCCTATTGTAAATTGTGTGACTCGCTTAGGATCCGGAGAAATGAACCTGTCTTTTTGTTCTCCCATCATGCAGTCACTTTCTTTTTGTTTCTTCCAGCCCCATGACTCGTTCTACATCTGACTATGCTTCAGCAACTAGGGAACCCAAAAGAGCAGGTATGTCCAGAACAACTAAAATTCCAGTGTTAGATAGGTACCTTGACAGTTATTACATTTAATAATCAAATGCACATATTTCCACTTCTATTATTCCTTTAAGGTGAGAATTAGGGCAGATAGGGTAGGTAATTTTTTACCAATCTTCTCAAATCTGCTGTACAAACAAAGGAAGGATTTTTGCCAAATAGATATGTGAAAAGGCATATTCATCAGCTAATTCAATTAAAATGTTGAGCTAGAAGGGCTAATGCTGGAAAGCATTGTTTACTTTTTTTTAGTATATTCAACAATGAAGAATGCTTTGAGAATAAGTAATGTAATTACTGCTAAATGCATTTCAGGAGTGTAGAAAGTACTTGTCAAGGAGAACCAATTGTATACGTATCAGGCATTGCCCTGACAACTTCATTTACATTGTTGAAAAGTGCAACAATGAAATAAGTGTTGTAAAATATAATTTTCCAGGGATTTTACTTTTCTATCTCAGCTTCACTGACTGAGAATTGCACTTCATTTTCAAAGAATAAGCAATTTTTTATATGTTATACAATGTTTGCCCTTGAAAACTGTCAGTTGTAATATCCAGGATGAAAATCTATTTTTAGTACCCAGAGAGCACGGAAGAACATGTTTTTAAATATGAACTGAAATGAAGATGCCACTAGGGTAGCAGTAAGTATTTAAAATATTTCAATCCTATAACACAATATAGTTTATTTTGTCTGAGAAAAGATGACCAACAAATATTATTTCTTCTCCTAGAACAGTCTATCATTTCTAAAAAAAAAAAAATATAAAAAGAGCTTTATGGTATGTCTTAATTTAAATGTACCCTTCTACTAATTAACAAAATAGACTAACAAAAGATAGATGATGGCTTACTTGCTAGAATTCTCGAGAAGCATCTGAAGGGCTCTTATCCTTGTTTAATACTACAACAGCTTGTCTGTAACTTTTTGTTAATGTTAAGTTCATGCTAGAAAAAAAAAAATTAACTGATTTGACAAACCTCACCTGCGTCACCATGCGCATGGAATTTTCCATGTGCTGAATTGGAAATTATCAGACCAACATAAAAGGGAAGTTAAAACTCTGCCTGTCCAGGTGTGAAAGTCATTTAACACACAGTAGCACTGCACAGCAGTCTACACTAGGAAAGCATTTACAGAGCAGCAAGGCTTTACCAAAGGCATAATTTTACACTAATTCTAGGAATAAAAATCTGTCTCTGGTGAAAGTTGTCAAGAGCCTTTTAAGGATCAAGTGTGGTCAGAGTTCTGCTTCAGCACTCATGATGTTCATTGACATAAAGTTACCATATCATTACCAGCTATCTCAAGGAGATCTGCTAAATTCAATGTGTCTCTTTCTGATCTTTCTTAACATTTACTGGGATACCATGTGCTGAAGAAAAATGTCGGAGAGAGTCACCACTCTTGAATCAGACGCTTGAGCCCTCAGATATTTTGTTATGTGTTATTGTCTCTATGTATTCACCTTGCCAGCTTTGACCTGCACTGTGGTGCCATGCTTTCTGAGAATCTTACTTTCATTGACACTGCTTAATCTCCTGTAAAGATAATGAGAGAGGACACCTGTGAGACCTAATAACTACTTAACTGACAGCAAAGCAATATGTGGATGTGTGGGTGTGTATAGAGTAGTTCATGATGAAAAGAAACTAGGAGTAAGATTTTTGCTCTGGGACAACACAAAACTAGCAGGGAATGAAGCCCTGTTCAGAAAGTCACTGCCCAAATATTAGAGTTCCTGTATAACAAGGTCTGCCTCTTGGCTTAGGAATGCAATGTACATGGGAGTGATTATATAGTAAATTACAATAAAATAGAATCATAGAAGAATTTATGTTGGAAGGGACATATAAATGTCATCTAGACCAACCCCACTGCAATGAACAGGGGCATCTTCAACTAGGTAAGGTTGATCAGAGCCCTGACCAACCTGAGCTTGAATGTTTCCAGTGAAGGGGTATCTACCACCTCTCTGGGCAACTTGTTCCAGTGTTTCATCACCCGTATTGTAAAAAATGTCTTCCTTATATCTAGTCTAAAATTATAATACCTGTAAGTAAGTAATTCAGCTCCTGAGCTATGACTGTGCAAGTATTTTACATGGCAGCAAACAGAACTGCAGAATAGCAGGTGATATTTTAGTCTCTACAACTGTGCAATTAAAAATAATTCAGCTGTATCTGTACTGAACTGAACACCCGCAATCACATGAAGATTATACTACCATAATCATAATGACATTTTCTTGCTCTGATTAGGCAGGGTTATCTTCTGGAGTGTCTACTCTTCTCCCTAGGATTCCCTCAGCTGATCAGAGAATCCTAGATCTAAAAGTTTGGAGCCTGCAGTAACACATTTACTGTTCAACCCAGTCTGACACACAAAAAAGTAAATACTATCTAAAAAAATATTGTAGATCTTCCTCTATGACACTAAAAGAAAGAAATTAAATATGTGTGCAAAATCTTTGCTCTCTACTTAAGTCACAGACAAAACAAGATTCCAGTCTCCGTGTTTTAGAGATAAATATCTTCTCACATAAATGTCTGTATAAATAGACATGTGTGTCCCTCACAGCATCCTTCTGGACAAGTTGTCTGGCTGTGAGATGAGCAGATGGGTGTCCTGCATGAAGAACTGACTGAAGGGCTTTGTTCAAAGGGTTGTAGTGAAAGGCACTACATCTGCCTGGTGACTAATCAACAGCAGTGTTCCTCAAAGCTCAATTCTAGGGCCAGTTCTGTTCAATATTTTTGTTAATGATCTGGATGTAGGAGTTGAATGCATGATTAGCAAGTTTACTGATAACACCAAACTGGACGATGCTGTTGACTGTCTCGGGAGATGAGATGCCTTGTAGAGGGATCTAGATAGATTAGAGCATTGGACAATTATCAATGACATGAAATTTAACAAGTAAAAATGCTGGATTCTGCACCTGTGATGTAGTAATGCCAGGCATAAGGAAAAAATGTGAAAAGAGTGGATGGTGATCAGCCCTGCAGAAATGGATCAGGGAGTGCTGATTGGCAGCAGGCTCCATATGAGTCAGCAGTGTGTGCCCTGGCAGCCAGGAGGGCAAACTGCATCCTGTGGTGCATTAAACACAGCATGACCAATCGGTGAAAAGAGTGATCATCCCACTGTATTCAGCATTGGTGAGGCCTCACCTTGAGTACTGTGTGCAGTTCTGGGCCTCACAATTTCAAAAGGATGTTAAGTTACTCAAATGTGTCCAGTGGCGGGCAACAAAGCTGGTGAAAGGGCTGGAAGGCGTGTCCTGTGAGAAGCAACTGAAGACTTTGGGTTTGTCTACTTTGGTGAGAAAGAGAGTGAGGGGGTGACCTTGTTGCTCTCTACAGCTTCCTGAGGAGGAGAAGTGGGACAGAGGTGCTGATCACTTCTCCCCGGTATTCAGTGGCAGGATGCATAGGAATGGTTCAAAGCTGCGTCAGGGAAGGTTCAGACTGGACATTAGGAAGCATTTCTTTACCAAGAGGTTGGTCAAACACTGGGACAGGCTTCCTAGAGAGGTGGTCGATGTCCGAAACTTGTCAGTGTTTAAGAGGCCTTTGGAAAATGCCCTTAATAACATGCTTTAACTTCTGGTCAGCCCTGGCATGGTTAAGCAGTTGGACTAGATGATCATTGCCAGTGCCTTCCAACTGAACTATTCTATTATATTCAAAATATAAATTATATATATTATTATGGGGTCATAATTAGCATTGCCTGCTATTATAAAATTAATTCCTTTCTTTGTTTCTTGCTTCATGCTTTCCTTCTACTGCACTTATATAGCTGCTACACAAACAACTTTCTTCCTGTCTATCAAATTTACCTGGTGCTTCTTCTTCTTTTTTGTTTCCATGGAAGCAAAGATGATTTTTAAGGAGACAGAGAGAAATGCAGGTCATCACAGATCCATTCTTCAAGAGCAGCTATCGTGAGATATTTTAGTGTTGCCCAAGAATTTTCACCTAAGAGGCATATTTTCCCCACAGAGTCCTAGGAGGTCTTTTTGTGTCCCTCTATTCATACAGAAATTAACATGACACTTTATAGAGTCCCAACCTAATTAGGCAATAATATACTATTTTAAAGTCTGAATTTGAAATAACATGAAAATGTTTATAGTTTAACCTTATTTACATGATCCTATATATAAAAGAAGAGCCCAGGGGACTTCAACTAGGTGCCAGAGCAACTGAGATTTGAGCACCAGATGGCTCATGGTTGCAATTCTGCAGGTTCAGTTTGGACAGAGTGCTCTGATGCTGAGTGAAATGCTAAATGTGAAGTAACCGAGTGTTTTCTCCACCCAAATGTACCTAATGCTGCTGTTAAGTGGAATGTTCAATTTCCCTTCTCTGATTACCTTGAGCAGGGACCTTCTAGAGCATCCTTCTTTTCCTGAACATACCTTGTTTTGCTTCCAGTTGAAACTAGGGCATCAGGAAAGAGAAGGTGGGAACAGTAGGGAAAGATTATATATCTTGACTAGTCCCATTATACAGTCTGGAGATAATTAAGCTACACCTGAACTCTGTTATTCTTTCCTGGAAGCTAGGAAGCCCTGTTGAGTCCCACAGTTTGTATAGGTACTAAAAATTACAGGATCCTGAGAACTTCCTGAGCAATAGGGATGTGTTTGTGCTCCAAATGCCTAAACCATGATGTTTCCCAATAGCTCTGAATTAGACAATTTTGTGACACTGAGATTCATACCCTAAAAGTAAGGGTGCTCTGCCGTTTTCACTATTCCAAGGTGCAGGAAGGTCAGTATTCGGGACTTTGCATACCATGAAGCTATAAAAAGCTGTATGTCCTTATTGTATACTCTAATGGTAATGATGGATGGTAGTAATTGCAGCTCCTGCTTCAGTTGTTCTCCTCAGTACCCTCTCAGAAGTTTCCATTTCCACACTAGCTGCCAATGAAGTGGCTGCTGACAGCTTAAAAGTCACAATACAGTCACTAATTTTAGGATTTCTTTATATAACAGCATGTAATTTTCTGTGATTCCAGAGATGCTAAAAAAAGAAAAAAAAAAAAAAAAAGACAAATGGAACCACTAATATATTGCTCAGTATAGGAATTATTTAAGTTTTTTCCAGATAACTTGACCCAAATTCAAATTTTTTATCCAATCAGTAAGAAATAAATACCTTGGCACAAGGCAGAAGAATGATCAAGACATGGGAATGAGCTAGAAAGGATACCAAGACAATCTAGGGATTCATGGTCAGAGTCCCTGCATGTATTAGCAAAGAAGAAAGAAATGTCTTCTGGGCAGCAAAATTGGCAGCAAAGCATTTCAGAAAAGAGAAAAGAGGATATTCTCTTTCAAAGGGTTTTCCCAATATATTTTTTAAGGACTAGTCTTGGATATGGCAATAGAAAACCAAGTTAAAAATGCAGAATGCAGTTAAAATAAAAATTAAAAAAAAAAATAAAAACCACACCAACATCTACAATGAATAGGTCAGAGAGTAATACCAATAAATTTTTAAGGCAGCTACCTGAACATGCGGTAAGATCTCATAACTACTTGTATCAGTTCAGACAGTACTACTATGTGAGATGAGATTCAGTGGAGGATATCTTTTTCAGAAGTGTACTCAGTATAATTAATGTCAGAAAAAAAGTGCTTCTTATTTCAATATTTGTTTGCCTTGTCGCCCAGGTGATTTTCTCTGTACCTAAAACCAATGAGCTGCTTTTACCTGGCTCACTGTCACCTTCTGGCATTCTGCACTCAACATGTTAGATGGATGTAAAGTCACTGAGGGTTCATCTGTGCTGCTTTGTTTCTTTTCTGTGAAAACTTATACCACTAAAGCACAGCAGATATAATACAGCTTTTTTGGGGAAGTTTCTCCCATGAAAATTATCTCTGTTCGCTTTGCGTTGCCAGCACTTACCAGAATCATCTAATCAGTTAGAGCTGGACAGATGCAGTCAAGATCTCACTGATCAGTGCTTTCTGCTAGTCTTCACCCCATGATGGTAAAAGGTGCTGTTGAGAAAACGAAGCTGTCTGCAAAGTTGACGTGTCTTTTGCTGTAATGTGGAACAAAACAACACAAATGAGATAACCTTCCTGGTAAAGAAAGGTTGGTCTTATCTTTGAAGCAAATTAATTATTACTGAAGAACTGATTTTGTTCCATCTTCGACACTGTTCCTTTGAGGCTACTGAAACCAACGCAACCCATTTTTGTATTATGTGCAAATTGTTTCCTAGGTTTCTGACATTAGGTCTGAGTGGCTTGTTTCCAGAGTGTGACTGACACAAGAGAGTTCTGCCCTGCGCACCTGCAGATTTGCAGACTGTTAAACAGCCTTGAAAGACTGACACTAAATGTGAGTGAACCATTTTTGCTTCTAATCATTTTGTCTTCAATCTCTTGCCTGCAAGCAAGCAAAATGCCTAGTGGCCTTTGAGTACCTTATGAAAGCAAACCCATTACTATTTCAGTAGTGTTCAGATATCGCAGTGACAAGTACCATAGGAAAAACCAGCAGATTTAATAAAGTAGGTTGTAAAGATGTGCACTAAATAAGGTATGGACAAGACTTTGAATTATAAGTTAAAAAACCCAAAATTTTGAAAAGTCATTTATTAACCACTGTCCATTTTGTGCTGTCAATGAGACAGGAGACTTCTGTAACAAACCAGTAGATGACAATGTAATTAAGAAGACCAGAATTTTAGTGTACTTAATAATACAATATCAATACTGCTCTTTTAACAAGAGGTTTTTGGAGTGTTATTTTCTTTAGTTTTGAGATTTGGAAACCTGTGATTACTACCCATGAAGGTGATGAAGAAGGAAAAAGTTGAAAATACATAAAACAATATGTAGTAGAGAAGATAAGTTGGGAGTTTTCACTCTGCCTTACGCTTGAAACAGACAGGAGCAATGAATGTTATTTAAATGCACCAAGTTATGTCCTTTTTAAAAAGTGAACAATAAATAATTGCACAATAGAATGAGCTGGGACATCTGACATTGAGGTCAAGGATGTAGCAAGTTTCAAAGGTAGATTAGACATTGATACAGTTTCAGGAATATATAAACTTCCATATTTCAGTGTTAGAGCCTCTCTCCAAAGGGAAATACAAATATACTTGTCTGGTAGTTGGTTCATAAAGCAGCACTTACACAGATGTCAAACTTTTCGTGTCTCCCTTTGAAAACCATGGCCATTGACTGAAGCGGTCCAAACTTTTCATGACAATTCCAGTGCGAACAGATTTTAGTTTTTAATTTCTTTTCCTGCAATTTGTCTTTATCTTCAGAAATTTGTAAAATACATTTTCTATCTTCTTCCTTTCTTACTCTATTATTTCTCTGACATGGACAAGGTATAGGAAAGTCTTATGATGAATTTTTACAGGTGGTTAATTCATTTACATGAGTAAAAACATTGGAAGATTATTTTGTCTGCTTTGACTTGTTAGCATTTGTGGCTCCATGGCTACTGCTGACAAAAACCATTCTCCTTTAATGCTTCCACTCTTGCTGCCGCTGGGGACTGATTACAGAAGTGCCCTAGAAGAGCTGATGAGAGCTAGAGACTATTGTGAGCACCATAAACTTCTAAAAACTATCTACTGTGTAAAAGCCTAATTTCCCTAGCCCATTGGTTTTATTTTTATTTTTAATGTTTATGTTTTCTACAAAGCACTGTGTACCTCTCCCCCAGAAAACACGCAGAAATTAAAAGGCAAAAAAAATACTGCTTGAAAGTAGCTGAGTTCATAAACTCTGAACCAAAGATTCAAAGTAGGAATTCCTAGCACACTCTCATAACACATGCTGGTTTATTTTTCAGTTGTACTCATTTAAAATTTCAATCATGAGACTTTCGTGAATAACTGTTCCCCTTTAGATTTGCTTCCAACACCCAAAATGTAGTCAAGTTAGCACAAAACGATAGCTTGGAGTTTCTAACTCCAAAAGGCTCCAATGTATGGTCTAAATGGGAACAAAAGATGATGATAGAGGTTAATTCATTGAAATTTGTTTCAGACGAGAGAACTCTGACTACCAGCTGCTGTCACATTTTTGATAACTCTATTACAGATTTTCAAAATAGGTTATGTGCAGACTTTCCTGAGATATTGTTGTGGTTTAACCCAATAGGCAACTAAACACCACACAGCCACTTGCTCACTCCTCCTACAGCAGGACGGAGGAGAAAATTGGAAAAAAGGTAGAACTCGTGGCTTGAGATAAAGATAGTTTACCCAGCTATCACTAACCAACTGATATCTATCCAGTCCCTGAGCAGCGTCCCACTGGCTAACATTCCTTCTAGTTTATATAATGAGCATGACGTCATATGGTATGGAATATCACTTTGGCCAGTTTGGGTCAACTGTCCCAGCTGTGTCCCCTCCCAGCTTCTTGTGATCCCTCAGCCTCCTCGCTGGCAGGGCAGTATTAGAAAGTGAAAAGTCCTTGACCTAGTGTAAACACTGCTCGGCAACAAGATATCAGTGTATTATCAACATTATTCTCATCCTAAATTCAAACCAGAGCACTATACCAGCTACTAGGAAAATTAACTCTATCCCAGCCCAAATCAGGACAGATAGATTTATTCACCTTGCATGACCATGACCACAGCTGACATATTTTTGCCTCAGATATCTTCAGTATTTATTTCAGGAGACAACATTTTAAATATATGTACAAGGATATGCATCACAACATTATCTTGTTATGGTTTCCCTGAGAAAGTTTAATAGCTTTCTCATTAGGCAGAAATAGTTTATCTGGTGGAAACACATGACGGCATTTGACCACCTTTCACTTTTTTGTGCTAGTTGTACTCATTAGTTGTCGTGCAGAAAGCTGTGAAATTATTGCATGTTTCTAACAACTTTAACTAGAGAAGATTTACAGTATAGTTGATGATAACAGTTTTAATTTTATTACAAGTACCATAAGGTCATTTTATGCTCTGAAGAAATCTATTGTGGTTGAGTTTTGCTTTATATTTCTAGTATATGTACTTATCTCCCTAGCTGAGTAATTAAAATACTTTGACAATAATCCAATGGGACCAGGAAACAATTTTGTATATAAAGTCAATAGTGATTGCATTATTGTTACATCATATCACAAGTCTGGTGAGACAGCACAGTTATCAGAACCATCTGTAGTGTTATTTATCTTCTGTTCTAGTGGGATAGCAGAATTTCTCTGAAGCTCTTCTCCCAGGCAGGCTGCACAGGCTGCTTCATCTTCCAGAAGACCGAAACAGATCCTTCTAATGTAAAGTCCTGAGCCCTTTCCTTCTCTTCATGCTCTTTTTTTTCAAGCATGCTTCATATATCCAAATGGATATTGCCTTATATCCAAATGCATATAATATTTCTATGCCCTTTGAGCAGCAGGAGAAACAAAACTCGAAATTTATATGATTTCCCATAAGAAAGGTCTGACCCAATGTTTTCATGATAGAAGACATATTGTAAGCCTTGACAGCAACAGTCACATTTTAAACACAAAACAATGACCAGGAACTGCTGGTAAACACATTAAAATATCAGTAGACAGGGATAAATTAAACTAACACCTTGGTTCTAATTAAGCTTTTGATTTCTGGAGTGATTTTCTGTTAATACACTGGAAAAGGCCTCCAAGGTTCCATCTATCCTACTAAATTAAACATGCCCAATATTGTTTTCTGGCACTGAGACAAGCTAGCAGGAAGTAGCCCTCACACATACCGCCGCACTCATCCTCCAGAAGAGAGAGACGACATTTGATCTCCTTAAGGCGAGCTGTGCTGCTCACTTTGTAATCCAGCCTGGAATTGCTTTCGAGATAGCCTGTACCAAGTATGTGCCAGAGATCATTTTAATCAATCTTTTAAAAAACATAAGTAGGAGCATAAGACCATAATGATTTAACAGTGAAAGGGGTTCAGTTGAGTGCCCAGGAATGTTCTCCAGCATCACTTTGCTCACCAGTACAGAGGAAATCTAACTGATCAGAGTATATGACATAGCAGATCTGCTTGTTCGATTTAAAACGAAGAACTGAATCAGGCACTTTTGAGACAGACGCACAAAACAGTACTGTAAGTGTTTATTAATAAATCCTTTTAACATGATTGAAGCTTTATACAGGCAGGGAAGGAAAGATAGTTCTGGCTTTCAGGGGCAACAGTTTATCAGAAAATAACCATACACTTTCTATTTGTTTGCTGACTACCCTGCCATTTATACTTGATACATGTTGTCTCTATTGTTTCATAGTAAGACCTAAAAAATTGGAAGTGTTTATTCAAAGCACTGAAAACTTGAATAATTCTGTTCTCTTGAAGTCATAAGAATTGTCACATTCCCTTTTTACAATGGGACATGACAATATACGAAGTCACATCAAATGTCTGGTTTGCTTGCAAATATTGTGAGACAACGTATGTCAAATATATTACCATGAAATTCTATTGTATAGATCTGCTGATATTTGGAGAGGTAGAGAAAAAAGGAGAAATAAGTCCTCCTGCAGTACTATCTTACCAAATTGGCAAAATAATTTTTACTGTTAAAAAGTGTTTCCCCAGCATTTTCTGGTAATGAATCCACTTAAAGATTAATATGGCAGTTTTATTCCTATGCTACCACTATGTGATCCCACGACATACTTAGCTAATTAAATAGATTTTCTCCCAAAATAAAATGCAATTGATTTGTGGTTTATAATCCCACACACTTTTCTCAAGTGGGAGCTGAGATCCTTAATTTGGGAACCTGTCTTTTGGGGTCAATCTTTATAGCCTTGGTGAAATAGACTACAGAAATTTTCTTGCATTGACATTATTTGCTACTAATACACATTTAAAGACAAAATTAAAATTCAACATTTCCTATCATTCCATCTTGTTATTATGTATATTGTTATATGTGTCCTGAAAATTGTGGTAAGATGCTATAGTAAAATACCATTTACCATTACAGTACAGCGAGAGCTCGCTTATAACATTAAAGAGATTTACTTGGCAATATGCATACTGATCAGAACACCAAGTAGAAATAAATAACCACTTACTACATCATGGAAGACTTTCCTCCACAACTCAGGGAGCCTTTCTTTCTCTTTGGCTGAGAAGTAACAAATTTCATATATTCTTGAAATTTAGCTGGTTTCAAAATCAAAAGTTGACCTTTCTGAGGTGAGAAAAAAGAGATCCAAACCCTTCTTCCAACCACTCCTCAAATGGTCCTTTATATTAGAGAGAAAGCCATCTTGGTGGTTGAGAAAGATAACTGCTATAAGCTAATCTTTTGGGACCTTGGACCACAGCTACTACCCTTGTTTGGCTCTCAGAGGCCTCTAAAAGACTGATGAACCATTACATTTTCAAGACCAAATACAAGATTAAAGTAATACTTCACATATAATTTTGAATTTTGGCCCAAGTTCTTGAGTCCACAACAAAAATGTATACATATTGCTGAGAAGATGCAGGGAGCTATTGATTTCTGCAGGAGCCATCAAAGCATTGTTGCAGCTATGACTCATCTAGACCTACTCTGAAATAATTTGATAATGCTGTAGGCTGACCTAGTGATTTCTGTAGAAATATTTTGACTTAAGTGCCTCTTACTTGGAATTGTCTGAGATGGGTCAGGCAGAAAATAGGAGATGACTCAGCCTGCAAAAGAGTCATTAAGAGATAATGCCAGAAGTATTTGATTTGTTGCCTCTGTCTTATGGAATTGGTTTGCCCTGAGGGGGGATAAAGCCTGCTAACACAAACAAAACAATGAAGACACCTTTGTATTATTCAAAGGGACATGGTCTGGGGCTATGACTTGATATCCAGACTGTGAAGGATCTGCCCAGGTACATACAGAAACATAGTGGTGTGTGTGGATTAGTTAGGCCTTCTCATGACCTATAGCACCATCTTCATTTGGAAAGGCATGAAATAAGAAACCAGGCATATAAATTATTTTATACCTCATGAACTCTGATTTTTATAAAGCATTTTGGTAACATAAGAATAACAGTGTTCTGGTTTAAGAACGATGTTGGGTTACATCAGAAGACACAGGCTCATAAAGGAAGAAATGTAAACATTACAAAATGCAGTGCGCTATAGTTTTACACAAAATAAGTAAGAGATTCTTCCAGTCCAAGAAAGTGGCCCTAACCCTGAGATTAGTGCATTCCGCAACACTAGCAAAAAAAATAAGGCCACAAAAATTGCCACATAGTTAAGAACTTTTTTTTTATATTATCCACAGAAAGAATAAGATCTATATTTGTAATACATCTGCTATTTCTTTTCCTAATATTCTCATTGAAGCATGAGAGAATATTAATAATTATTAATGTTTTCTCTGCCAACTTCAAAGGCACAAACTTTGCATAAAATTATAAGGCATGGTTCCCAGAACCCTTTTTTCACATCCCTCTTGAATGTAATTGCCCGTCACCTCCAACTTATATGCAAGTTGACAGAATATTTCATCCTTCTTGTTCACTGCCTTTGGTGAGGAACATATTTGCCTTTATATTTGCTCACATCTAGGAAACTACCATTTTCCCACAGAGAGAACAAACCGTTCCCAACTAAAGTTATTCCTTTATATTCCCTCATAGTTTCTTTTTCCTATGTGCCTTCAAAGTATTTTCTTGCTTAATTTATCTTCTCCAACAATTTAATCTACAATAGCAAAAGACACTTGAGCTACCTGAAAGAAAGAAAAAACACGTACAGAGAAGTTACACAAGGCCATGAAGGAAAAGCCATGGGAATATTTATTGCATAATTTGCACCAAGCCTTTTGTTATAATTATCTGGCCATACATCCAGTGTCACATTTGAAGAAACACTGTGAATATCAGCAAAAATTTTACTGCTTTGGTGTAATCATTAAATGGATGACCTGATAAAAGAAAACATATAAAAACCTCTTCACAAAAAAATTCAAAAAATCATTTGCATATGTCACATCTGTTTGTATTAGATTAAAAAACCATTACGGAATATATCTGGTAGAAACTTGTAGGGAAGGATGCATGTAACCTGTTGAACACCAAACCGAGGCAGAAATATCCACAGGATTTACTCTGGAAACTTCTTCCTCATCCTTTTCCTGCCCTCAGAATTCCACATAAGGAATCCAGAAGGACTGGATTTAGAAACCTCTTTTTTTCATAACTTTAATACATTTCAGACGCTCAGGTTATCTCTCTTCCCAATTTTTGCTCCATTGAGGCTTATAAGGTGATTACCAGTTAACTGACTGCCTTAACCATGCAATTTCTACCATAGGTAATGGAAGGACAACCATAAACAACAAATTTGGCTAATAATGTGGTATCTATGGTGACTTGCTGAGAAGCGCTAAATAGGAAAAGGTGATGTGAAAGAAACTACGTTGTTGAAAAGGCTCATAGTTTGCATGCATGTTATTTTGACCAGGCTTCCAGAGATAGCACTGTACTTTCTTGTTCTGAATGAATTGTGAATATATAGATTTCATTTCATAATTACTGATATTCCAATATTGCTCATATAGTTACTGACACAAGTTATGTCAAATTTCAAAGGTCCAACTAAGAGCTCAACTTGGCAAAACTGTGGAGTGTTAAAAAATAAAGTATGTTTTATTTAAAATCACATTTCAGTTTCACAGAATTTGTATTCTTATAAAAGCTTGCGATAAAAGTTAGCATACTAAGTTATTTTAAAAACAGATGTTCATTTTATGACAATGCAGCTCAGCAGAATGATTCAAAATCTTCCACTTCTGAGAAAAGATACTGCTCCTTTTCCTAAGTAAGGAGACTGTATTAGTGGCTATATTTTTAATATAGATCAATAGGCATTAATATATACCCCAAAGATATACAAACAGGTTTCTAAAAGCTTAAAACAGAGTGGAAGAGATTGACAGAAAAAATCCTGTTTTCCTCTTTTCAAGAATATTAAGGATCCAAAGCTCTGAGCCTGTTGAATGTCTTTATGAACAGAAGCATGAACATGTTTTTACAGGGCAGAAGATGATGAATTTTATTAATAAGAAAGTTTTTATTCATGATGAAAATGTCATCAGAATTTTATATTTTAATATAAAATATAAGATTTTCTATTTTTTTCTATAAAATCCTTTTAATTTTTAAGCACAGAGGGATAATTTTATATCTTTCTATGAATAAATCATTCTGACTTACATAACTTTGATACGATATACTTTCTTGAAGCATTATAGGTCCATTCTCTCAAGTAGGCTCAATCAGTCATCTCAAAATATTTTAAATTGGTATGTTCATTTTCCTGGTGAGAAAATTAAGCCATAAGGCAGGTAAATGACTTGCCAGTGGCAAACAAGTTAAAAAATTCAGGAGCATATTCCTGTTTTTCTAAGCTCAAAATTGCAATTCTTACTATGTAGCTGTACTCATGAGAAGGAAAAGGCTTTTTTTTCAGAAAATATCTCATTCTCATTTCTGGTATTTGTCAGCTTTAATTTAATCCTATAGAGAAAAAATTAAAAATCATATCAGGTACTCTTGGTAAAGCAAAAGAGTCTGTAATAATCTACTGACTGTTTCCAAAATGTGTCTCCTGTTCTTTCTTTACACCTCATATTGCTTTAAGTGTAAAGTAGCAGTTCTCAAACTGTGATCTTGGCATCATGGGGAGACTTTGATCTCCTGTAGGGGAGAATTCAAATAAGACAAGTGAAAACAGAAAAGAAACAGCTTTACTTACCCTCTCCAACCCCCACCTCCCCGCACTGAATTTCTGCCATTCAGGACTTGCGAAAAATCAAAACTGTTTGTGGTACATGATAACTTTTATTTCCCTGCTTCAGCTTAAAGTGGACAAAAACCTAATAGCTAACAAGCATAGAAATGTTTCTATACATGTGTTTACAGTGTTAGGAAACATTTCAGGCTGTGGTCAAAAGTTAAGTAGTGACATATATAAAAAATAAATCCAGAATTTGTTTGCATTTTTAAAAATTACTGTCATCAAGCACTTAGGGACAAGAATATAAAAATTACTTTCAGGGGTAAGAGAGAAGGTCAATAAATTCTTTGAGTCTATCCGGGGATTTGAAGGAGATTCCCATACCAAAGGCAGTGGTGGTGGCAAATATGTTGTGGGAGCGATAGCTGTTTGAGAGCCACATGCAGATGTGAAACCAAGGAGAAGATGTCACCAGGACAAGACGGCAATCACCCAAGAAACTGACCTGTATAAACTGAAGGACTATGGCAAAGGTGGATTACAAACTGGACTGAGACAAATACCAGCACATAGCTCATATCTAGTTTCCCATGTCTGCATGTACAAAAAAGGGATCTGAAGGGGATCCTGGGAACTGCAGAGCACCGAGTCTTCCTCACTGCTAAGGCAGATGAGTCTATAATAAAGAATGACATTACTGAGTACCTGCATAAAATAGGATGCTGCGGAAGTGTCTTCTGAGAAGGGAAACGCTGCCTAATTGTCCTGCTGCTCTTCTATGAGAGTATCACTTAGCCCGTGGATAAAGGGAGAGACCACAGAAACTGTGTAACTGGAATTTTAAAAAGCCTCTGATGATGTTCCACACCCAAGCCTATTAAAGAAACTGAGCTGTCACCAGGTTGGAGGAAAGGATATTTTAAAAGTAGGGAGCGAAGACTAGAACTTAATAATTATTTGACTGGCTGGAGAAGAGTCAGCAGTGGATTCTTCCAGTGACGAGTCTTATTCAATTTTTTGGGATGTGGAGAGTGGGCCATGCAGTACATCTGCAAGTAGTCAAATGCCATACTAGCAAAAAAGTACTGAAAAAAGACTCACCAAATAAATGACTGGGCTAAAACGTAGTAGTTGAGCTTCAGTGGACATAAATATATGAATTTATCTGTGGGAAAATAGTCTAAATTGTGTCTCTGTGAGGCTGAATTTGGAACTGGAACTTAAAAAAGAGTCAAGGCTGAAAGTTTGCTAGATAATTGACTCCACCTGCAGCAGCAGAAACAAAAGGTACCAGAATGCAGTATGCTCAAGATGAATACTGATAAGACACAGAGGAGAATGCCTAAAACGATGAGGGCGGTAGTGCAGCTTCTGTCTGAGGAGACACTAAAGAGGCTGCAACTCTTCACTTTGGACAGGAGAAGGCTGGGTGGGAAATATGAATGAGGTTTGCAAAATCATGGAGGTGACGGACAAGGTCATTGCAGTGCTACTGCTATTCACCAAATCCAACTGGACTAAAACACTGGCTTTTTATAAAACTGATATTAAGTTAGTTTAAAACATACAAAATAAGTTAATTCTTCATCTAATGAGCTCCTGGATATTAATGTTATAAGAGTTCGTGGGAGCACACAGTATTGACAAATTTAAAAGGGATTAGATAACTTCATGGACGGCAGGTCTAAAAAGAATACTGATCATTACCAATACAGTATTTCTATATGATGCAGAAGTACAAAATATCTCTAAATACCATCTCTTATTTCTCATCCTTACAGATTTTAGGACTGGGTGTCTCACTGAAAAAAATCCCAAAGCCCTCCTTGAGAAGGCATATAGACTAATGGAAAAGAAATCAGCAACAAGCCAACAGCCACAGGCAATAACAAATGAAGAAAAAGGGTGAAAGTAAAAATTATAGAAATAAGGAACTTCAGAGAGACTTTGTACAAAGCACCCTGCCAGAGCCCACCACTCCCTGCTGACATCCAAAGAGCCAGTGGATTAATTTGATACAAATGTTCAGTAACAAAAAAGTCAACACTTGTCAGTAGATACCATCCAGTTAGGGTCTTAAAATAATAAGTCATTGATATGTAGAGAAATCTGATTGCAAAAGGTTTATTTTTAATTGTGACTTTCACAGAACTGAAATAAAAAATAAATGGGAAAACAGGGTTTTTTAATGTTTTTAAGTGAACCATCTTTTGTACAAATTGGCTTTTGCGACTGGGTTTAAAAGAATCTAAAAGCAATACTTTAGTCTGTTGCTTCTTGAGTGATTATCTTCATGAAAAGACTACAGGCCGTTATCTGAAATAAGTCTTGAAACCTTTTTCTGTTCTCTCAGAAGTACTCAACAGATCAGTTCTAAATATGTGAATAGGATTAAGTAGAGGATTTTAGTGTATAAGCTTATGACACATCACTAATGCATTAACTAGAGATACATTTTTTTAAAGCAGTCTCTTTCCAGTGCAGATGAATATCTGTCCTGCCATCCCTGGTTTAGAAATTTCAATATATTAATAAGGATTCTGTTGAAAATAGCAACAGATTAGAAAAAAAAAAATCAGAAAACTATCAAGAGAAGTTAATGCTCCAGGTAAAGATATTGCTGAAAAAATACTCTAGCAAATGTCAGCAGCATAACAGCTGTTGGAAAATGGTTTAATGAAAATAACATAACTTAGCTACCAGGGCCTAAGGACTATTAAAAAGAGCACAATGAAAACCAGAGAGATTGCTTAAAGAGATTCTGAAAGTACGAGATTTGTACCATTTTTTCTCACAGAACCTGAGAGCTTCAGCTAGACATTGCGGCACTGGAATCCAACAAAACATGTGAAAGTGCATGGATTTTGTAATAGATTATCTTAAATTTTCTTTTACAACCCAGATAAATTTTTCTGATCACATATTCCAACAAAATTCAATAACTGAAACAAAGGAAGTAGTACATAGGTTGAATAACAATAATTTTGTAGCTTCATTTATTCCCAGGTTGTCACACGTGGGCTCAGAATGCTACTTCAGGCTTAGTAAAGTGCCCATAAAGGTGAATAATTTACAGGATTGACTCAACAGAAATAAATAAATAGGCAGATAGATAGATAGATAGATAGATAGATAGATAGATACATAGATACATAGATAAAAAAATAAATCTGTAGCTCCAAGGGAAAAACTCCCATTTATTATCTTTATATACACAAAAAAGATCAGATCTCATAAAAGAAAATACGGTCCCATCGACAATCTTCTTTTTTCTTATTTCTCTAAAGTAAAAACCCCTACAAATGCGATTTATAATTTCAGAGAGCATCAATCATTTTCTCTGTTCTTAAAACACATCCTATCTCTCCCTCCTTTTCAAACACTACTCAGAATATGTCTCTAACTAAACCAACCTAAGCTGAATTAAACCTCCTCTCATAAAATTGAATACTAAAGATCCAGAAGCTACTCTAACTGAACTGGGAAGGACAGGAATGGAAGCAGCAGCTAAATGTTGGGAAGGCAGATATATGCGGGCAAAATATAGTATATAAGAAATCATAGCATCTCTTATTCACATTGTAAAGATAGAAATCATATTACTCAAGTTTAGCATTTATCAGCAAAAAGTTTATAAAAAGATCTTATTTCTTTTTTGTCCCTCTGATGCAGGAATGGACTGAAGATTGCTAATGTTCCTAAACCCAGGGTAGGTACTATCTATCATAAAGCTGGAGAATCATAAAAGTACCTTTAGGACTAGAAAAAGAATTGGATACAATGATTTAGCATCATCTCATTTGGGGCATGGAAGGTTGGAGCAGATGCCGTCTTGAACTAGCCGATGACACTTTGTCTCTCATCTTCAGTTCAGTTGTGTGAAGCTGGTGTTTTTCTCCGTAAAATAACAGAAGACCATAAGTCTCCCTCACTGAGATTAGAAAGGATCAAAGTTCCATAGATCTGTTTGTGAGGGACACAGCAACAAGACAGCCTTACTCAGAGAAGCTGAGGATACAAGCTTGTGTCAATGGACTCAACAGATGTCTCATGAGTCTGCTCATGGGCTCAGCTGCAATACTGGGGGCCAAATGGCAGGAATGTGACATCATTTAAAACAGACATTTATTGTTTCACAATACAGCCACCCCACTGCATTTGATTTAAGTCTAGCCAAATTTATGTACTTACTATGAGGCTGTCTGACATACTATGTATGAGAACATCTCATAACTTATACTTCAAAGCTAATACTGAATATGCATATAAATTTAAAATTTAATATTCCTGTTCATTAAAACTTTTTTTTTGCACAAGCTATTAATAACTTCACATATTTCTCCAGACTTCTCACTGAGGTTAATCCTTGCAAATAGTTTTTTGTTGATTTTGTACTAATTTTCATTTCTGTTTTTGAAAGTCCTCGAAACTGATCACACAGCAGTCAAAATAGACAGACTCACAGGAGTTCATTTATGGAAAGGAAAAAAAGGTAATGCTGTTGATTCATTGAGATTCACTTGCTCATATTTGAAAAGAAAATAAAACAGAATTTAAAAAAAAAAAAAAGAATACCTCTGCTCACCTTAAGTGACAACGGGCTTTGAAAAATGTGGCCCAAACAGAATGAAGTATATAGAATATAGTGCTGATTTTGTCACTGGAGTGCTGTCCAACCAAAGCTGCAATATAATCCAATTACACGGGTTTAAAAAAAAAAAAAAAGATTTTCTGATTGCAAAGATGGAACAAGACTTGATAAATGCTGCAGATACCTAATCTCTGGAAGACCATTAAAAAAAAATGGTTTCCTATGAGTCTTTCATTCTTTCTCCTTTACCTTTTACAGGGCTTTTTATTTTGTTCTATTCAGTCATGGATGGAAGCCAAAACATGTGGAAAAGGGAGAACTGGCATATAAATCCTCTAACCTGCCCCCCATAAAAAAAAAAAAAGAAAAAAAAAAAGAAAAAAAAAAAGATTTGCATCCAAATCTGCATCTTTACCCTGACACCCGTCGGAGTTGTCTCACTGAAAGCTAACTCTTAAAATGATGGCTTGTTTCTCTCTACCTCCCTTTCCCGATTGTAGAGGGCAGAAAGATCCCCAGTTTATCTTCTGGGTGATAAATTGACCTGTTCCTATACCCCATCCTCATTACTGATGAGCTGAGAGCTGATCACATGACTGGAGGAACAAGTAGGTTCATGATATACTAGCTTTTCACAAGATACCTGTGAGTCACTGGTGTGATGCAGCCACAGAAATAACTCATGCAACTGGTCACACTCTTTGCAGACAGTCGACAAGTATTATGGCCATGGGGCAGGACATAAGGGAGATCATATCTGGAGTGTGCTGTATGGTGCAGAATTAGTGACAGAGAAAAAAGTCAAGTTGGTCCAGACTTAGAGTAAGACTGCATCCCATTAGGACGGTATGGAAACAAGCCAGGAAACCTGATTAGCGAACGTCTGCACTGAGAAGTGAAGAGCAGTGCAGAGCCCTGAGCTTCCATGGACTTTATCTGCTTTGGAAGCAGTATATCACAGTGTGGTGCTGATGGACTGTATTTATTATCTTAAACTGCATTAAAGTGGATGAACTGCCTCTGGCCCAGAGCTGGTAGCTGCAGCACAACAGGTAGACATATCAGCTGGAGTCAGCAATAGCTCAGGAATCTCTGCACCAAATTTCACAGAGCTGCAAAGACATCTTCTATATTGGCTTGGCTTATGCATTCAGGCAAAATGAAAGCTGTCAGGGCATATGATTGCTTGCAACAAATATATTGAGGAGAGCAGGGGAAAAGGGGGACACACCAGGACTGGAAAAGAACTATTTAAATTAGGGAATAATGCTGGCACAGAATCAAACAGATAGTTACAAATAGGTTTAGGCTGGAAATCAGAAGACAATTTCAAACCATCGGAGCAGTGACATTCTGGAAGGCTTTCCAACAAGAGGAAGAGGGCCAAAAAGCCTAATTACTTTTGTGATGAAGTTTAAACGTTTGTGAGAGGGTTTATATGATGTGAGTGCCTGAGGAAGCTGGATAAGATTCAGTGACTCAGGCAGTTCTTCCTAAATTTCTATTTCTTTGAACATTTTGCCACTATCTCATAAGCTCCTTGGTCCTTCACAGTAGGTCACTAGGTTCCCCTAATCCACCCGTAGAGCTCAGATCTCTTTGACACTACACCAGCACTGGGGTCATCAACATCCCTAAGAGGGAAGACCTCCATGAATATTTTTGTGAAACTGCTCCCAGACACATGAACCAAACAGATACGAATGTCCTTTGCTGTTGAGTTTCCATTTTAACCACATTCTGAGCTCTTATGTCTTGTGAAATGATGGAAGTCCTTAACATCATCCTTCTTGAAAACATTTCTCTTCTCGTGTGAACAAAACATAAGCTGTTTTTGATATAGCCCTGATCTAAGCCTCTGCTGCACTTTGCACTGCAAAGACCACAGCCAACCAGCCCAATCTATCTTCCTTGCTTCAGTGAAGAGGTTTTACCTTTCTGAGACTCTTCATCTTCCCTCAGTAGCCTCTCGAAGCAAAATAGGAAAAAACAAACAAACAAACAAACAAACAAAACCACCCCCACCCTGCAGTAAAAAAGTCTGAAAAATATTCAGGTTGGACGTTAGGTAGTCTAGAAGAATAGAAAGCAGGTAAAGCACTATTATCGTCAACATACACAACTCTGGAAGGCCAAATTAGGGAGTACGGAGTGGCAGCACTGGCACACACCTTCTTCCAGATGCTATTTTTCTAGGTTATGTCCTTTAGAAGAAGAAAAAAAACCCTCTGTTCATGTTTTAAATCATGTCCAGGCTGGTGATACACAACTGTTACCATAAGCACTTGGGCCAAACAATGTTGTCTTTTCACCATACCAGTGACACAAGGATAAATGCTTTGAAGTTCATAGGGTCTCTGAAATCAGATTTTTCTCTCATTCTTCTTCTAGTAAAGAACTAAATTTATCTTTTGATTCAGAGTTTGTTACTAAATGACAATGACACATGATCCCTTTTCTTCTTTTCTACATTAGAGGTATGTAAAATTTTTATCCTCATAACACTGTATTCAGTGCTTTATGAAATTGGACTCAGTGCAACCTCCTTAATTTCCCATCCAGAGCACTCTGGATAGTAGGACCTTACCTACACCTATCAGTTTTGCAGTTGTATCTTGTGTGATTGCTGGAATGTGTCTGTACAGGAACGAAAGGACCATGGTGCAGACCCCCTCGGATTAGCACAGAGCCTATAAGGAAGGTTTCTTGGTGGCACAGATAAAGTTCAGCACACTGAGGAGTCTTCATTTTGGGAGCAGAAGCAGCATAGGCTCATCTCTGCCAAGTATGTGCCCAATGTAGTCCCCTGAAAACAGTGAAATTGCCGTAGAGAGGATGAAGTGATTATCCCTTACAGACCAGTGTCTGAAGTGTCTAATACTGCAGTTATTCTACTGCCATAAATGCATTCAGTGCATGCAAAAAAAA
Source organism: Caloenas nicobarica (assembly GCF_036013445.1). NCBI lineage: Eukaryota > Metazoa > Chordata > Aves > Columbiformes > Columbidae > Caloenas > Caloenas nicobarica. The sequence goes on along the minus strand of NC_088246.1, from coordinate 122,482,825 downwards.
CCCAACAAAGCAAAAGAAAGTAACTGTACCTAATACATTGGTAATATTTTAATAAATGTACTACAATTTTTTTTTTAAGGGACAATACAGACTGGGTTCTTCTTTGCTCAGCCATTTAATATTTCCTTTATATCCTAGTCTCTTTGCTGAACTTAGTAACAGACCTGCCTACAGGAATAACATTGGAGGGTTGTGGTCATAAAAGTGCCATACATAACACCCTGTTTTGCACGTGTTGGATTCCTGAAAAGTCAGGCCAGCAGAGGAAGGTGGCACTGTCTCCAGGGAAGAAGCAGATGGAGAAGGATCGCTGCTGGGGTAGTGGAAGGGGGATGGCTGTTCCTCCAGTAGCAATAACAGCTTCCACTGGCAGGACATCCAGCTCTACCATTTGTCTTCTGGTCTAGTTCTTTCTCTTCTTGTGACCAGATTGAATCTCCCTAGCCCAGCAGTTTTGGACTAACAAATTTTTTTCCACAGTGCTAAGGAGTCCTGAGCCAGTTCTGATGGCAAGCACCTGTGCTGCACATGGCAGAGAAGGAAAACACTGAGAAGAAATTCTGCTCAGAGCTGGGAGAAAAGTGTGCATGCAAAGTGCATAAAGTACATAGCCAACAAACTCAAGTACTCACTGTATGGTAAAGCCCTCTTTTCACTTTTCTGGAACAATCACATAGCAATATTAACTATGGCACTATAGAGAGTAAAGTATTATTTTTTCTGTTAAGGAAATTAAGGGACATAGTTTTCTATTTGTAAAGGGAATTGTGTTTGAAGAATACTTAAAAAAAAATTGCTGCACCTTCATGAGCAAATGTAAGAATAGCTAGTGCCAAAATACTGAAAAAGAAACACTAGGGAACTGTACAACTTAATCATTGACAAGATGTGAATATTATACTCTGCTTTTATTGATCAAATGCACAGGTAAATAGATCACTATTCATTTTAAATGCTGCAAGAACAAATTGTTGCGGGGCTTGGAGAAAAAGTATGTTAGCTGTGCAACATAAGTACAATGAATTTAAAGAAATTCATTCAAGGATTGTATCTTAAGAAACTTTGATTACAAGAATTTTCATTAGAGGTCAAAATCTGTGGGGAAGATGCAAAAGATGCTAGATTAAAAAATGATAATTCAGAAGAATGTAGATATTTCCAGAATAAACAAACCTTTTGGTTCTATGTGAGTTCATGCTCCCAATATAATATGTAGTTCTTATTTAAAGGGCAAATGGAAATGGTAACTATAACAGAATTCCTGTACATTTGGAATATACTTACTTCCAAAACTTTCCTAACTTTGTAATATTCTATGGTTCCGTTGACCTCTTTTTTTAAAGACTTCTCTCACTCTTTTTTTTTTTTTACTGACCTTTCACTTAAATGTGGTATAAAAACAAACTTGAGACACACAAAACTAACTGAAGTGATGTGACATAGGTACGTATATTTGTGAATTCACATCATCTGAATCACTTCTGGGAACGACTGAGGATTTTTTTCAGCACAACGTGTTCCTCACGCTTATAATTACAACGAGCTTCATTTTTCCCCCTTCTCTTCAAGATGCTAAAAGGGCTGGGACCAGCAAGGGAGATTTCCTTTCATACAGAACTGAGGAAGGCAACCCTAGCCTGAGGTCCAAGAAAGCCCTGGTGGCTGCTTGTGGAGGTGGTGGGAGAGAAGGGTGACAGCAACTTTGTCACAAGGGAGCTTACCTGACTTCTCTGCACTGGGAGCACAAGAAAGGCACCAAAAATGTGCGTGTGAAATGTGCACTGCAGACCCTCACCCTAAATAGTTGAAAAGATACAAAAGTAAATAAAAGCAGGGCCTCTCCTTCTTCCAGCATCTCTTCCCCTAGTCGGTAAAAAAGATAAACTAAATTGAACTCATCAAAGATGGGTTTGTTCTAGTAGTTGCAGCACGATTTGAAAGTTGTTTGATTGCAAAGATGTACCAAAAAACCTTCAAGCCCTGCAATATCAGGCCCAAGTTCATTCCAACCAACACTAAGCAATAAATGTCAATGGTAAAAGAATCTGGTGATTGTGCCGTGAAAACAGGTTGCAGATGAGCTTCATAGCCAGGGGAGAGGCAGTTATTTCCAAAATCCTAGTCAGAACTTAAGTGTGTGACATGGCCTGTGGAAATGACGACACAAGTAAGGAATCATCATTATTTCTGTTAAATAAACAGTTGAACATGGTGTTGGGGAATAACTTTACCACCCCAGGTTCTTCGGGTATTTTCTTGATCTCTCACACTTGGCTTTCAATAATATAAATTCATACACTGTATGACTAAATGCAAAAGATTAGTTAAAAAAGTATTTATTTTCTATTTTTTTCTGTTATGTTCCATTACAAAAAGAAACAAAACAAAACATAACAAAAACAAAACAGAAGATAGCATTTTATTAGTGGTACATTAATGAGCTTAAACAACTAGGTGACATATTTGTCACAAATACATATTACAAACAACCACAAAACCATAACTAAAAATGAAATAAATAATTGGAATATTTTTTCTTAAATTTTTAATATTTATAAAATATATAGCACTTTCTATTACATTTTTTCAGTCATTTTTATCCATAACAAATTAAATCTTATGACATATATTGCAAATATGCTAAAGGGATAAGAATAATTAAAAAATCAAAGTTCCTGGAGGTATGAAATAGTAAATCAGTTAATGTTTATCGGCTTACTATTGTATATCCAGATTGTGCATAACCTGCAAAAATAGCAATTTCTTCAACTAATATACATGTTTTTCTTTATAGTATTATACGATTAAGTTTCTAAATGTAAAGCTTCATGGATTTATGCTTCTGTTTTATAGTTGTGTCTAATATGTATCTTTCACTAATATATACTGAATATCTTCATTAGTATATACTAATATACACACACACACACACACACACACACTCTATGCATTATATATTAGTATATACTGAATAATAAAAGAATTTCTATTGTATTTAGTTAGGATTCTTGTGGAGAAAGTTGTTGAAAGTGGAAGTCATGTTTATCATAGGGAAAATTGACTAGGTTATGTAAATGAAAGCATTTAGTTTTACCTTGTTCAATGTATTTTAACAGATTATGAAATGTATTGTAATAATATACAGAAACAGAAATTTCTTTTTATTCCAGTATTCTTATCCTTTATGATTCCAACAGAATATGAACTGTAATTTTTGCTAAACTTCCTGAAAATGGATCCAAGCAAATAGAAATGTGTTGTCACTACAGACCTTAGTACTAAAATTGCACTTAAGAACCTTCCAAGTCAGGAAAGCACTTAAGGTCAGGTACAACTTTACTTGCTTTAACCTGAATGTTAATCACACACTTAAGCACTCTTACTGGCACACGGATGCCCTTACTGTAATTCTTAATACTGTCCTCCAACTGTGTAAGAGGTTTAGAGGCTCTGTTATGTAGTTGAGAATACGGTTTCGGTGCCTGTCTGAGCAAAGGGGCTGAGGGAAGATGGAGGTGAGCTTGGGGACCTCAGAGCAAATATTCAGGTACACATTTGCCATAGATGGAGAGACAGATGCAGCAGGAAGAGGGCTGACTAGCATGGAGTAGCCTTCTTTCAGTCAATATTGTCCTGATGTGGCAAGGGAAAAAGGTGATGCAGAATAACCTGTCCTGGTCACTCATCGGCCTTCTTTAGCCTCATTCTGCCCCTTGCCACAATGCAGCATCCCCCTTCAGGGACTAAGCTCTGGTGGGATACACTATGATGCTCAGCTTTCTAGGGTCATTCAAGTGCCCACAGTGTATAAGCAGCAGCTGCTGCAGAGACAGAAACAGCTGGCACCAGGAGCTAATGCATCTCAGAGAGCTGCTTCCTTTGGACACATTTTAGCTGGGCCACGTGGTCTGAAAGCCCACCAGGACCTGGAAATCATATAGGTGAGATGCCCGTTCACGAGCTTAAAGACTGCTCTGTGATACGAAAAACAGCACAGTGAGTGGCAGCAGGCAGGAGTCTGGCTTCAAAAGCACATTCCTGATAAAATGAAAACACTAATGCAGAAGCACATCTCCTTAGAGACACACACACATGCACAAACCTTCAGTGATCCCAAGCTATGTTCCTGCCTTGTATTTCCCTTTTGAGAACCACAAGTTCTACCTTAGACATCTAAGACAGATATTTAAATTTTGGGAGCTTGAGTCTCTCATGTTTCCCATCACGCAGCAATGGTCAGAGGTGTGAGTTCAAAGTATGGACTCACAATTGTTTGAGGTTGAACATTTTAATATGAGCATAAACTTTTTTTCACATACTACACTTTTTCAGGGACCAGACCCTGTAAGGAAATGGAAAGTGCAATACAAGGAACAGTTTTTAATATTAATAAAATTACATTTTCCAAAAGGTCCCTTTGGAGTTGCCATACCAGAATGAAAACCGGTCTTTCTTTTTGGCATAGGGAATACTTGAGGATACTTATACAATATGGAGCAAAGCTGCTGAATATCTAAGGGCAGCAACTGTACATTCACAAGTTCTTCAGCCTTTTTTTTTAAAATTATTATTATTATTTTGTTTGATGTAAGAAATGTCTTAAGGCATTGAATAAACCAAATCACATTTAAAGTAATAGGCTGCAGTGTTGACAACTACCTACTCATGTTTAACTATCCACTTTGAATTGTTCTGATAAAGTCTATGCACACAAAGTAAATAAATGTATTCTTGTGGAATCAAGAACTAATTTGGAAAATAATATTTGTCACGATTCTCATCTCAAAGCATATTGATACTGTATATTATTGGTTTGCATTCTTGTGAATTCTAGTTTGAACAGACAAAACTTCAAATTATAACCCACTTACAACCAGTTTGTCTCCATAAACTTCTCGCTGCACTTAATTAACAAAATAAAATAGTCAATATTTAAAGATATCCTGATTTTTACTATAAAGGTGCCTTCATTCTACTGGAATGCAAAGCTCTTTTGAAAATCTAGAACTGTACTTTTAAACAGATGTAGGAAATGAAACATAGTCATTCACTGATGAAATCCAGAATAACGTATTCAAATCTGTAACACTTTCATAACAAAATTATGCTAACAGTATAACCTAGCATATGCTTAGTTCTGTAAAGATCAGATCACCTAAAATTTCCATCATAAAGCAAAGCAAATCAAACCAGATATATTTAGTTATACTTAAGAGTACATATTTTTGGTATACTATCAAACGTCACTTCAATAGGCACAGTACTATAAAGATTTTTTTTTTATTAAACTTAAGAGTATTATGACATTAAGAGAACAAACTACATTTTATGCTGAGTTGGTTTGCTCTTTTTTGTTAAGAAAATTGCCTTCATTTGCATACATATTGTTAGCAAAAGCTGATAGTTCATCACATTTGTGTTATTTCATTGTCACTGGGCTGTGTTGACTTACAAAATGCTTGTATTCATTATGTGTCACATGTGAAATGAGAAACTGCAGCATAAAGCCTTGGTTTTGACATATGTATATGAAGTTCACTATGCTTTAAATGGGAATCTCCTATAGGTATTTAAATGAAAATATAGCCATTTAATATGTTTGTAAATTATATTTTGCTATTTCGAGAAGAGTCATAACACAGAGTCCAAAATTTTCCCTCTTTGGTTCAAGACTGAAATTCTGACCAACTTGCTCTAAAAGGGCAAGCCTGGATGCAGAGTCACCTCTGAATATTCTGAGAGGTCAGTGCACTAACCTCTGCTGCATTTGCAAACCAGCATTGACCTGCAGTCAAGGCTATTCTCACAACAACACTTTTATCTTCTTGAAAATAAAAGTATTGATTATACCCACCAGTTTATCTCTTTGAAATATAGGGTTTCAGAAAAACAACAACAAAAAATCAATTTACAGGCTAATGTTTGTCTCTTAAATGTTGCTTATTTAATGTCCAGTTACAAAAGTCTCTTTGATGAATTCAGCACTTCTACAAACAGAATACGTGACTGAGATTTCTAGGATATCCTGGTAGAGTCCCAAAATTTCATGACATTAGCTCCATTCTGCACAAGGGGGATTTTTTTTTTTTAATTTGGTGTGGGGGCTTTTCATATAACGGAATCCCTTAATCTACAGAAATTTGCAATGACATACTTTCTGTCGGCTTTGGTAAATGTTGTGTTCATTTAAGCACATTAACAAATGTCCCCTAAACAACTCTCCGTTTCAGTGGTACAACTGTGCATATAACATGAACAGCTGAAGGAAACATTAAACTGGCAGCTGATTAGTTTCAGATTGTGCTATTGTCAGCAGAGTATTTACTGAGATGTTAGCACATGCCAACACTGTGATCGCTGAATGCCACAGCAACACACTGAAAAGAAGGAGATGATTCAAGGGAACAGAGGAGGAGAGCTGCCATTAACAGATACCGAGATTCTGTTTTCAGCATTGTCAGTGCTCTGCAAAATTTGTGTTTCCAGTATATGCTTTCTTGACAAGGACACAGTGCCTGAGTTACCGTCTTTAAACCTCTTAGACTTGTAGTTTTGGATTCAAAATATCTGGGGTTTGTACTCTCCCAGGAACAAATTAGAGATCCCCTGGACAGCCACAGTAGTTTTATGTGTCCTTCAGAGACTAGAATGTGACCTCCTTATTTAGAGACAATTCATATAAAAAAACACATGATGATGACTATGAAAATGTTGGATTTTTATGATACTTAAAGCATTTAATAGCTGGATTACAACATCATTTCATTGTATTTAGCACGGAAAATAAATATGTAACCCTTGATAGTGTACTAATAAGAAATAAGCTTGCACTGACAGGCATTTGAAACTGACAAAAGTGTCCCCAGAAAGTATATTTTCAGATTATTTGGAACTAGTATCAAGGCAAGAATATTCTCACACACATAAATGCAAATGCTTCTAATGCAAAGCAAAAAAGCAGAGACATGATTTGCCCCTACAGTTCATTCATCTTTTGCCCCTGCCTTGCATTTTGAATTGTTGTCATTTTGTAAAAGCTTTCCTCTGGCTTCATTTTTGAAGTTTTAATTATCTTGATATGTAGAAAGGGATGTGACAGAATTAGACTTTCTGGTAAACAAGGCAGATGGTGTACATAACCTTTTACATGCTATGTGCTTTTATAACAAGTTTAAGTGGAAAAAAAATAAAAAAGGTAGTTTTGATTTCAATATAATAGACAGGAACCCCACAAAGTACTATTTAAAATGTTATGCACACATGGTAACTGCACTGACTGTTCTTCCTGCAGTTTTTTAGGTTCACTTACACTGTCTGGCAAAAAAAAATCCCTCATCTTTTCTGTTGTTTCCCACACATGTTCCCACCACTTTTTTAATCTTCACTGATGTGTGTAATAGCACAAAGCTAAATTATTTTGAAAAATGATATTTAAATAAACTTATTCATTTTAAATTTACAAGTCTTTCAGCTTTCATAATTAAATTATGCTCTAGAACTAGTATGTGGTCCAGAGTGATGTAATATTCTTAACATACAAAGACATTATGCATTCTGTCATCTATTCTTTACAGGTTATTTAATTTATTCCTGTCTTTTAATAAGAATATATATGAAAAAAGCAACTATTAAGACTTCAAAGAGTGGACTCATTTTTCAAGCATAACATAGGTTGTCTATTTGGAGCCTTAGTGGAATAGAGGTTCTACTTATGACATCAAATCAAGGTTAAACATTGAAACAGTGTACTAGGTGGATTCTCTCTGCCAAGTCTGGTGAAAAAAGACCGTCAGATTTATAAAAATTAATTTTTGACAAAGGGAGGAAGTAAATATCAGACATGATATTTTACACACTTGCACTTAATTTGTAATTAAATTCATATCACAATATTTACTTGAAGAAGAGGGACTCATGGGAAGATGTTTTGCTTTTTGTGGCTTTTTTTTATTTAACGTATCAGTCCAATATGGCTATATCTTTGTTGTTGTTACTATTAGACTAAAGGGACAAAATAGAAAAAGCAGCATGACTCCACATATGGACACAAGTACGGATTTACAACAGTGCTTAAAGTGCTCTCTTATTTGAGGGGATACTTACACAAATGCCTTTTCATGCTTATCTCCTTGTCACCATGTACTATATGCTGTTGCTTGCTCTTATGTCATTTATAATATAATGATAGGGTAATAAATTCATACTCAGAGTTTAGCATATAGTCATAAAAAAGTCTGAAAACAGGAAAATGACAATTCTATTTGTGTATTATTATAGCAATTTGAAAATTTTATTAAATACTGAAGTGCTTCATTTTGTCATTTATTCCTTTGCTTCCAGTGTTGCTTAAAGCACTATGTAAGTACAAATAGATAATACTAAAAGCAAATCAATCCTATTCTGGGGTTTTGAGTAGGATTATTTACTGATGTCTTGCAGAGCAGAGATGAAATTTATGATCCCACGTGACCATTTATCTGCTGATGCTGCAAGATGTCTTGCCTCCAGGACTGGTTTCCATGTGCATGGTTCGCCAAAGGTCTACATCTTATGAATATTTATACATTGTTATGTCTTGTTAAGTGGCAGTGCTGTACTGTGAGATGTCAAGTAGCATACTTTAATTTGCCAGTACCAGAAGTTGTGGGAGCAGCAGAAGCTGTGGCTTGACTGCCTACGTACAAAGGGTCCAAACAAGCCACTTTGGCTGCAAAGAATGAGTGGATACAGTGAAGGACAGCAAACAGGTTGGAAAACTCCAGTTCCTGGAAGTGAAAACAAAAAGATTAAACATGAAACAAAAGAACACAAATGTACCCAGGCACGAACTACTATTCAAAGAGAAATAATTTTAATAGTTGGATGTAATTCTGCTGACAATTCCTGACAATTCTCCGTTATAGGGACTTAGACACTAAAGTATCTCTATTCAGTAGTTAATTGTTCAGAGACTAAGATGGACGAATTTCTGAGTTAACTGTCTCCATAGAAATATGAGATTCTACCTGCTAAAGGGGAAGGAAAGTGACATCATATAATTTTTTTTTCCCCAGGTTATTAATGCAAATCTGGCACTTTAGTAGGTTTAATTTAGATAGAAATTTGAGGACTGCATCATAACAGTCTACGAATCTTTCGACTACTACTGTGTATGAAATATACCCACAGAAATCAGTAATGTTGAGTTCCACATATGTTACATTAGTTCGTCATGTCACACATTCAAAAAGTGCTACTATCACACAGTGATATTCTGGATCCATTTTCATTGGGAGGGTGACCATTATTAGACAAGAAAAAAAAGGAACAGGCTCCATGTTTTAAATTTATTAGTTATAAAATTCCTTCATTTTCTTCTTTAATTGACATTTCTTTATAGGTCCTTAGCATGTGATTAGAATAGCTGGGACTCTTTTAGACACCACTACAGAGGAAATAAATAAAAACTACTTTTTTTTTTTGCATATCTAGATTTTCTCCTCTGTGTCTAATTGACTTTGTCTGATCAATCTTTTTTAGGTTGTCTTCAGTACGTGGTGTTGGATTTGGCATTTAATCAATAACTATATGTTATATTTGAAAGAAAATACTGAGGTGTTTGAATACATTTAAGTGTACGGGTGGTGGTGCAGAGCTGCCATCTTTCTGCTCTGATTCACTGCCTATACAGATTTCTTCATTATAATATGAAAACCTTCATAGATATCTGTGTTATATTCTACTTATCTTTGTGTCCAGCACCGGTATTTTCAGGCTATGTAGTGCCAAGGATTTTGCTTTTTTGTTTAGAGGAATATTGATAATGTTGTAAATTCAACAGAAATTGCTAAATTTCTCAAAATGGTATTAAACTGCAATTTTGTGCCTCTTGAGGTTTCCTGGAAGATATTGCTTCACATAATTCATGGAGGCATTCAAAAATACCTCATGTGCGAGAGGCAACAACTGCCTGAAAGCAGACAGCTGCATGTGCAGAGCGTCCAGTGATGTACTGAATGGGTGGATCTTGTTTCAGTTCTCTTACAACCTGAACAGATGTCCTTCGGACAAGCTCAGAAATGAATTTTTAATATCCCATGAGTTTCTTTAAACTCCCCTAACTGCCAATTTTCCATAAAGAAGATAAAGTTTATGCCAAGTTTCACAAACCTGCCATCTGTGTCTATTTAAATAAATCTGTTTAGAGACATTTTCATTTTTAAACATTGGGAGAAGGGCAATTTTATCACTGTGACAAAGGTTCCCACCTCCCCCGCCCCCCCAGTTTCAAATGTGTTATACATAGGAAAAAAAATGGAATTTCCAGGATGAGGAAACAAGGAATTATTGAAGCTATTTCAGAATAAGAACTATCAAATTAGATTAATTTTCAGTTAACACCCTTTTATTAATATAATATTATTTATCCTTTTGGTGCTATAAAATAAAACTGAAGTTTAAGATGAGAGAATAAATATGTAGTGGAACATTGAAATATCCACGGTATCGATTCTGTGTGTTATCTGTGGAAGGACTACATTTCCCCCCTATGCCTCAGCAGGACAAGCTTATTAAAACAAATATTACAGTTTGAGAATTGTTCTAGTCAATTAGGTAATCCTACTAGCTGAAAGTCCTTACTATCACAATTACAGCTCCTGGACACTGTATTTTCACAGTGCATTAGTACAAATATTACCAGCAGTTATCACAGGTGTTTCTGCAGCAGGAACACATTGGGAAGATCTATTGCTCAATGGACCTTAAAGGAAAATGGGTGAGGTGTTAGAATAGCCTCTAAAGGTCCCATTGGTTTACTGTTACTGATAGTAATGATGCAATGCAGAAATTAACTTGACTGCAGAGATGAGCACTAAGAAGTTCAGCAAATGCTAGATTATTATTTGCCATTAAGCATTATTCCTATTTCAAGGTGGACATGCATATTTAACTGGAAATTAAAGCAATGTGAAACACAGTAGGCTGATTGGTATGTGTTGGTACACACAGGTCTGATTAATGGCTGCAGCTCAATTCACAGGAGCGTGATTGATGGGAATGGGATCCACCGGGAACAACACTTTTCTGGCAAATTAGCCTAGTTGTAAGAAAGCTTAATGAACAGATAAGGCTTCATGTAGAGCTGCTGACAGATAAAACATTCCCTCACTTCTGCTGAGATCTTGCACTTTTTGCTGCCCACAGGTCTGCACTGCTGCCTGCAGAGGGAGTGGAACACACAAGCTTTCGCGCACACCAGGTCACCCCTGACTGTTTTCGTATATACTTTGTTATCACTCATAATTTTGTCTGAATATGCTTTCACCTAGCAGAGTATTGTGTGTCACACACCCAGCTTCAGACAAAGTTTCAAATAAACAAGCAGGCAAACCCTAAGAAACCTGAAGGAATATGCAGTGAAGCCATTAAAGTTGCTGTCATTGGTAAAAAGGAGATGCTCTGAATCTCAAAAAAACAAAGAAATCCAAACTTAAGCCACATCTATTTGTCCATCTAAAAGTACACAATGGACTGTTATTCTAACTTCCAGACTGTTGTCTGTACACTTTACCTAAGAGACTACTCTCCTAGGAATATCAGTGTACCCTTTGGTCTTCATATTGCCTTTCATGTTATTTCTTGATCAAACTACTCTCACCCTACATTGCTGCCATTATACCAGACATTCCCAGATGATTATCCTGAACATTCACAATATCTGCTGAGGACAACAAGTGGGCAGAAAGGTATTTGAGAAAGATGTAGTCATTTAGCATGATCGGAAGCGTGTGGGAATTCCAGTATCCTTTCACAAAGAAAGTCTGGTTTGAAAGGACAGGGATAGAAATAAAACAGGGAGTTCCACCAGATGGAAAACAAAAAAAACAAACCCACAAAAAAACAAACCAACCCAACCCAACCAACCAACCAAACCAAATCCTCTTATTGCATTGTATTAATGATGCAACTACATAAACAATACATCTTCAAAATCAAGCAATTGTAAATTTGTAAGCGTGATCAGCACAGAAAAAAATCTTTTATTTTCATCCATATATAAACTGCTGATATGAGGAGATATTTGTTCTTTCATCAAATGTGGTGTTACATGGTCTTTCTATATTAGCACAGAATCTGATCTAAAATAGATATTTAACAGATAATCCATGTACAACAGAAGGGGAAACTAAAAAATTAAATCACACAACCAACACAGGTCAGAAATTTGATCTCAGAATGCATTCACTGCAATTGAGCAATCACTCTGTAAAAATCCTAAGGATGTATACTTAAAGCCCATTTAAATATGATGTTCTAAATTTCAAGAGCACTGTGACTGTGATGCTCACAGAAAAACCCTCAAGGCTAAGAACAAGTATTAATTTAAAATTATATTTTGGAGAATATACTTGAAATTAGCAGAAATGTCAGTCTGGAAAATGGTGCAAGCATCCATCAAGACACCTTGCAACACTTGAAAGTGTGCATCTTGTTCACATTACAACTCAGGCTATTTGTCTTACTTAAGATTAGAGTTCTATACAAGATAATTTCAAGGAAAAATTAATTGGCATGAATTGCTATTAAGGTAGTATTAACTGATCAACAAGTATTAATGCTAAATCTTTGAAGTTATACTTTTCCTTTGCTGATACTGTATTTCTGCCCTCTTCTGCTTTCCATATTCAAATAGGCAAAGGCAATTGACTGGATCTTCATCCTGATGTGCTGATTTTTGTATGCACTTTGGTTTTGCAACACTCAACTTAGGGGCTGAGCTAGTCTGTGAACAAAAGCTAACCTGATTCAGCACAGCTTTGTGACCTTGCCTGAGTTTTTCTGACAAAACTGTTGAGCTGTGAAAAAGCCCTGAAAATTGAGAAAGCTGAAAGCACAGACAAAAGTGTAGCTTTTGAGTTATACATACGTTTTACAAGGCACAGAAACTCTCAGTTCACATAAATTATTGATCTATGCATTCACTTAAAAAATTAAAATGGAAATTGCATGTAATAAGAAAAAATGTGCTGATGCTGATTTTTATATACATTACATACTCCTATATTTGGGAGCATATATTTATATCTCAAAAGAGAATCTTGCATAGATTTAAGATACTCTTCATCTCTGTCAGAAAAATATAAAGCAGTTATTATTGCAGTGGTCCAATACTTAGCCAGGTAAAACTGAAGGGCACAGCACTCTGTGTATATTATATTCCTGAGATTGTGTTAGTCTTTCGAAGCTCCTGTGATACTGCAGAGATGCTAATGCATCATTAAACTATAGCTAAATAAATAGGTACATAGATAGGTAACTAGATAGGAAGGTGACTCTCTGTGTCTTATAGATGAGGAGAAAGCTTTGCCCTCCGTGCTTGTTTTTTTCAACCCAACCCCAACAGCTCAGTAAGAATGAAGGAGAGGAACATGTAGGCTCCATGTCCTGCCAAGCCGACAGCTCTATTTTGTAGCTCTCAGTCAGAAAAATTCTGTCTGACTCTGCAAACTAGTGCAATATCTCCTGCTGAGTGACAGCTGGGAAATAACCTACAGATTGGAATGTCTAAGGGGTATCTGTGATTAATGTCGCCCCTAAGTGGTTTTCCTCTCAGAAACCTCTTAGACCTTGCCTTAGAGACCTTTAAAGTTAGGTGTTTGAATCCAGGCACTCTGCCATTGACCGACTGTTGTGACCTATGGTAATTACTGTTCAGATTTTTCAGACTGGAATTGCTTAAATCCACAAAGAAACACTTCTTTTATACTACAATATATATATCTTTATAGTAACTTAATATAGCTTACAAAGAAGCCAAACAAAAGCATCCATACAAAGTCTGTACAGAAGAAAAGAAAATATTTTAACAATATGTCAGACAATAGTGCAAATGTGTAAATATTTAAAATTATTTTCCAGCTGAAAAGAAGTATGCCTGGTTAAATTGTAACTATTGAAGCACACTGTAAAAAAAATTTGGCAGCATTATAAAAATATTAGTTATTCAGTGTCAGTGAAGGACTTTCTATCACTTAGGAATATAAAGTCTGGTGACCAAGCGTGTTTGAAAACCAAACCAAACCAAAACTGACTGGTGAATGTATGTGGTTCTTCATTTTTTATCAAAAAATATTTTTTCCAGATTCTTCACAATTATGAAGACAGTATGGCTAAAATTTAAAAAGCTGCTGTATAATTATTTTTTACAAGCAATTTCCATCTACAAGTCTGAGTATATTTCTAGAATAGCAACAAATTTATCTAAACTTTGGATCAAAATTCAATAGCTAAGCACTCTGACACTCTTAATTCTCTAGGTAATGAATGAGTATTCTAAAGCTGAAGGATATCTCACAGATACAATCTGCCATAATCACACACATCTGGGATGGCATGAGATACACAAGATGGGCAGCATGGTAAATGATAACTCATATTTTACAGGAATGAATTATATAGAATCATAGAACCATTTGGGTCGGAGAAGACCTTTAGGATCATCAAGTCCAACTGCAAATCTAACACTGTCAAGTCCACCACTAAACCATGTCGCTAAGAACCTCACCTGTGTGTCTTTAACACCTCCAGGGATGGTGACTCCACCACTTCCCTGGGCAGCCTGTTCCAGTGCCTGACAACGCTTTCTGTGAAGAAATTTTTCATAGTATCCAATCTGAACCTCCCCTGGCACAACTTGAGGCCATTTCCTCTCGTCCTATCGCTTGTTACTTAGGAGAAGAGACCAACACCCACTTCTCTACAACCTCCTTTCAGGTAGTTGTAGAGAGTGATAAGGTCTCCCCTCAGCCTCCTTTTTTCCAGGCTAAACGGCCCCAGTTCCCTCAGCCAATCCTCATAAGACTTGTGCTCCAGAACAGGGGGACAATCACTTCCCTAGTCCTGCTGGCCATATTATTTCTGATACAAGCCAGGATGCCACTGACTTCCTTGGCCACCTGGGCACACTGCCGGCTCACATTCAGCTGGTGGTCAACCAGGATGAAAGCAATATTATCTAAAAAACACCCAACAAAAACCCCCTTATGGCTAGATGACCTCACATTTGGAGGGAGAAACTGAATTACAGTGCATTAAATACATGAACATATTCTGTCAGTGCCATAGTTGAAACCTGAAGATGGAGGAAAACAGGCCTCGGAGGCAAGAAAAGCAGGAGTCTCAGATCAGCTGTGCATACACCATAGCAGGTTCTGCATAGAGTGTGTTATTGTTAACAATGAAGGAGGAAAAAGTACTCTCAGTCAAAGTTACCTGCCATGCCTTGCTTCCTTATTACTGCTTGGAAATGCAGAAGAGAAGAGCCCTAATATGTTTGGGTAATGGCTCCTCAGTTTTTTTGGCTTTGTTCTCAGCTGTGAGCTCTCATTTCACTATATTCTGATTATTCATCATGTAATATAACTGGAAAAAAAATAACTTTACATAAAAAAAAAATATTATGCTGTGTTTCCCCTTACAACAGTGAGTCTCCCAGCCATCTGAAGAACAGAGCTGCATTTAACAGGTGATGATAGCTGTGGCCATGAATATTCATCACAACCTTTAACAGATGTTTTACATAATTCCCATGATCTGATTCCAAATGATGAAGGCATACAGTATGCATGAAGCCTAGTATCACAAGCTTTTCTGAAAATCTGATTAACACTTCCTAATGACTCAAGAGTTCCTCAAATAGCTATACCTTTAACTCTATAATGCTAGTAAAGCCCAAATAATAGAGGCTAGATTGTTACACCTCTTCTCATGTTGAATTGTGCTTTAAATCCATGAAAGGCTCAACGGATACTGAAGGGGCCTATCCATAGAATTTTAAACTAACCAAAGTTGAAAAAATATAGCCCATTAATCTTCACATTCATTTTATAGCAACAATTATCTATGTTTCTTAGACTAAGGAACATACTTCATATGTAAACAAATCAGAATGGATAGAATTACTCACTGTAAATGCTGTAGAACCTTCCAAAGACAACATAATCTGACATTTTTTGATCATTATATAATTGGTATGCATTGATCATCAAGAAAATTATTTTAAAGTGACACATTTTTATTTTCAAATGGATCAATGTGAAAATTTAAATTTATAATTAAAAGAAGCAACCAGGGAGCATGACAGCATATAAATAAGCATGCTAGCAAGTTTTCATAATATTCTACCTTTGTAAGGTACAAGGTAGTATTTCTACCTTGATAAAAAGTAGAAAGATGAAATTTCCTAGAAATAGAGCTCTGTTAAGTTGGAGTGGGAATTACAATAGGTACGATAAAGCTACCAGGGTACTTCCAAGGCTTAGAAAGTAATTTGCCTGACAGATTTAATTTAAAACATAAAAACATTTTGATGAAAACTATTCTTCTTCAAAATCCAGAATTCATACTTTGTTTTATTTTTTTTAATTTAGAATGAAACATATATTCTAGTTTCACCGAAAAAAAAAGGAAACATTTTCCCATTCTTGGATTTCAATGAGATCATCCTCACAACATCAGGTTATGTTTTCTGATTAGAGATTAAAAGAATTCTGTACTATTAAAACAATACCTGAAGGAAATTGGAAGTAAGAAAATATTTATCTTCGAGACATGGCAGAACATGAAGGTATTGAAAGCCACAGTCCACCACATTTCATTACTGTTGATTTAATGGGAGCTTTTACGTACCTTTATTGCACTGAGTACAACATTTAAAATCAAGTAAATAGCTGTTAGGTAGAAAATAATTAATACCAAACATAAAGAGACATGCAGGAGGGAAAAATAGCTGCTTAATGTAGCTATTTGCATTTAAACTCACGACCGCTCCAAATATAATGCCTTTTTTTCTCTACATACTTTATTATCCTGTCCATATTTAGCTCTTCTAGATGACTATTTATTTAACCATTTCTTTTTTGCTCATGGAACTGTATTGTTATCACATTCACTCAGCAATTTTTTCTTGGACCAGTCAGGAAAAATGGTCCAGCAAGACTTAAAGATGGCCAAGAAAACAGTCTTTAGGTTCACGCAAAATTTGGGATTCTAGTCAAAAAGACCTTCAGTTTAGACTCTAAGGCAGTTCCAGTCATCAAAGACCCTGGGAGATCACTTCTCACACACATTAGGACAGTAAATGCCCTGTTCTCAAAACACATATATCAAACTAAGCATAAATCTCTCAGGGTTACTTTATTTATAAATTAACTCTTGTATCAAAAATACAACTGTAAACACAACTTTTCTGATTTTGAATAAGACACAGGCACAAAGCTTCAGTCTTGTAAGACAATATGTGTTTAATCCACACTTTTGCTAGGAGAAATAAAAACAGATTTTACACGTTTGCTGGGATTTGTCTCCAGGTTGACTTAATGACATATATTGCACAATTTCCTCACATAAAGTGAAAAACAAGGCATGCAAACTCTCAGCCAGCTTTATAAAAATGATGAAGAGGAGAGCTGACAAAAGTGCCTAAAAACATATATAGCAACTTATTTTTTTATATTATTTTTAAATGTAGTTACACCTTTCAAAAGACTTTAAACTAGCAAAAATCCTAGCAGCTGACTCTGTTTTCTTTTCTTGGAATTTCTTTGGTTTTCTTTGCATTCTTTGTGCATTGATGTAATATTTCTAAGTAATTTAGTTTAATTTACTCCTCCATTCCTCTAGCTGCCTTGATAACTGTTTTTAATATACATTTCTTTTATTAAAAAAAGACAAATAAAAAACCAAAAAAACAAAACCAAACAAACCAAATACCAGAAAAACCCCACCAACAAACCAAACCAACCAAACAAAAACCACACAGCTCTTCCCCCAACCAAACAAAAAACTCCCAAACAATGTATTGTTTTTACCTTTGCTTCAATTTGTTTAGTATCTTGGTTTTGGAACAAAAATTTTATTTTACTCTTCCCATCATCTGAAGAACCTTTCAGCTGGGAAAACTTGTACCTCCAAAGTACAGCCTAGAGGAAATGTAAAACAAAACAAAATAAAAACACATTAAAAAACCATACACAAGCAAGCCAGTGTAGTTAAAATTGAAAACTGTATTTAATTAAATCAATTCAGTGTCATGTGGTCTGATGTTCCTTTGATCATATGGCTTTATTATACTTTGGCAGTGTCTGATTCAGATCTGTCAGATGACATTTGTGAAATTTACTCTGGAATTCCTTTATCTGTATTTAATCCCAATTAGGAAAAAAGGTAGGATTAGTAAATTCATTGTCATGCCAAAAAGATTTTTTTTCACTGATGATCCATGGATTTCCTACTCCATCTGAAGTAGTAATCTGTCATAGAAATCCTCTCTTTTTCTTTCCACATTAAAAAACTAGTTGTATTACCATAATGGGCATATCAAATTAAAAACAAATACATATTTTTCAATGATAAAATAACAAAAGCACACCCTGTAATGAGCACTTATTTTGAGTTTACTTATGAGAGCTCCCATCAGGAATTTGAACAGATCATTAATTCTAAGCATATCAGTGGCCACTCATGTAATTATATTATGAATTACATTGTGTCTTGTTGAAAAAAAAAGACAGATTGCTCTACAGAATAAACATGCAATTAAAATTTAAAGCTGGTTAGAAAAAGATCTTCTAATTCTTTTTATATATATCTAATGGTGACTTATGTAGAAAAAATACATTTCATACTACTTTGCTCAAAACTGGAAAAGAGCTACTTTTTTTGTTCTAAGTCTTTTTAGCCTCACTTAACAACATCTTCCCCCTTCTGATATTTTTAAGCACTAACATTTTCCATTGTGATTTCAGTAGTATTTTACATAATTATAATGCCATCATCACTCACATTGTGCTGTTACTTTGAGAAGACATTAATTTCACATGCACTGGACAATACAGGAACTGATGGAAAGAAGTGCTGTTCCATTTTCTTTTGTCTAAGAGTTTGTAAATGACTACCTCTCAGTGGCACAGGACAACATTTCTATCTGTGCCCTTTGTCTATATCTATGAATGATTTAGCATCTACTTGAAATTAAACAGAACACGAGGGAGGTCAAATTTTTAACTGTCTTAAATCTACGCAAGTCCCTTTGCTTCAGGATGTGTTGATATCTTCATGTTAATGAGCTGGCAAAAATCTTTAACCTGCATCAAGCTAAATAAAGTTAGCTGTGTTTGTGTTAGTAACTTGAAGAGGAATAAGGACCAAAAGGACAGTATTTTAACTGTGCATGGTAGACAAAGCAAGCATTAAAATTATTTTCCCAAAAATTCTCTATATATTTGATCCTTCCAGGTAAAAAAAACCTAATCTCAGCACCACTTTCATTCTCTGTGTGCATGTGAAAGGTGAGTTCCCATCTACCATAAACAGAGGTGAGGACATTCTGTTTCAGGTAAACTATAGGAATTCAGCAATTTGTGTGAAATTATATCATATTTGTTTCAAATGCTGTCTCCCTGAGCCCACCAATCTGTGCTACAGAAAATAGAGTAGCTTTTCTCATCTCTAAGTGTGTGCCATTCCTTCCACCTTGTTTGATCAATGATGTTTACTTATGTCCTGTAGATAGTGAGTTAAAACAAAACAAAACAAAACAAACCAGTATAGCATGCAGGTGGCCAAACTTCCTACCTATATTTTAAACTCCTCTTTTTACAGACCTATGTAACTCAAGTAATCTTGTCAGAAGATCAAGACAATTGCTTTTCTATAGGAACAGGAAATCTATTTAAGCATGCCATTTCCTAGATGAGAGATGTAAAGGGCATTGATGGTCTCTATCTCAGGAGAACAACAATCATCTTCTCTGATGATGTATGGGGAGGCCAGGAGAGAGGTGCAGTAGCAACAAGGACCCTTAGATGGGCAGGCAAAATCCCATGGTACCTGGCTTTATTCCCAATCAGATTAAGTTTGAGTGAAGATGGAGAATGTACAGAATTGCAGTACTTCAGCATTTCCCATGCAGCTTTGCCACTCATTTCATTCCCACTCAGACAAAAGAGAATGACGGTCACACCACACCACCAGCATGATTCAAGAACACACTTAAGTTTATGCATAACATCGCTTTTGGGGAGCCCTGCTTAGCAATAGCTCTTACTTAAGTTCATTGCAATTCAGGTCTATAGTGTGGAGGGGATGAAATCCTTCTTGAGACTAATCCCAACAAGACTGCACTTCTTCCAGCAGGACATCAAAACAAGTTCCTAGAACAGACAGTTCAACAGCATACTTCACAGAGGCTATTAAACACTCTCATCTAAAGTGTAAGGAATAAAAATGCCAAAAACCTAAATGTGTGTTGTAGAACTTATTCTTATATCAGTTTTTATGAATTATTTGTTGCAGAAGTACTTACTGTTTTGAAGGTGCAGTTTTAGTGAGCTCAACACTCTATAATACATTCTTACAGAGTTTTTTTTAGTTAATAAAACCAGCCTGTTCTCTTGAAGTGCTTTTCTTGTATAATCCTTAGTAACTGTGTGTAACCAGAATCACTGAGAATATTTTACAGCATTATATGCAGCATTTTTAGGAAGCAGTAAATTTTTGTTTGCCCTAAATTAGATTTGACAGATGGACCAGGTAGCAATTCCTTTTAAAGAACAAATTGCAAACAAATTCAAAAAGATTCAGTGGTAGATGCTGGAATCAGCTACTTCCGAGGATCCTGATATGCTTCTCAAGTCAAGGCACACAACCTTATCATGCCTTGATGGAAGACCAAGATGAGAACTCAGTATGCAGTACTTATTGTCTTTAAAAGGGAACTCTCAATCCATGAGTAGAGATAGAACTTGTGAATAACAGCAAGCAGCCCAATTTAGAAACTGGGGACCAAATAATAGCATATACCAAAATTACCACTGGCTTCATAATTTGCATACATCTGGTGTGGTCAAGGAAACCCTGACATAATTAATCCAGGTTTTGAGAAATGTACTGTAAGAAGACAATCCCATTGAATGAATCCCCACTATATGTACAATGCATAACATTGAGAACAACCAATAAGATATAAATCCTTTTCTCAATTATTATTCACAGATCACTTAGGCTGTGTTTTACATTTTATAACATCCAATAAAGTTAACTTCAAAGAATACCAGAATGCAATGCAAATAAATAAACAGTGCAGACAAGTCAACAAATTAGATTTAGGACTTCTCTTGAGATTATATGACATTATTGCAATGAGAAATCATCAACAAATGAAATCCTGGCTTCACTAAAATTAATAGATTTTTTTTTTCCTTTGACATATCTGGAACCAAGATTCTCCACCAAAATTTTATAATGAGAAATATTTTATTTATAAGTAATCATCTGGGACTCATTTGTTCTAGTCTTTGTAACCAAATTACTGACTATTATCTTCTGCTAGTGTTAATTTGCTATAATTACCCACGGATGCTCTCTGCTTGCATATTTTATTTTATAGATGAGACGTAAATGCAATACATAAACGGCACACGGAAGAAAAGCTACTGACTTCAGTACCTGTAATACATTGCTGATGTTCCTCACAGTAACACAAATTAAGAAAGTTATATTGTTTCTATTCTAGAAGAAATATTCTGCAAAGGACCTTAGAGAATATTTTCAAAATTATATCATATGTCAGTTTACTATTCATTTCTGTTATTTCAGAATACTGGACTAAACTACGTACAATGCTGATGAAATATTTTTTCTGATAGTACAATGAAAACAAGATCACCTCCCATCTACATAATGCTTTCAGAAAAGTGGCAATGCATCATAATTATCTTAATTTAGGGTATGACTGAGTGCATTGGTTAAAGTTTTGTTTTGTTTTGGATCTTACCATATGCTCAGGAATATGCATCAAAATATGAGTGCCTGACTAATCCAAGGGTCTGTGATAGCTATATGATTTAGCATGGATATACTGGGCATATTGCATTGACATTAGGAACAAAAAGCTGTATTTTGTCAACTTGAGAGTCTCCTACCAGAACAGAATTAACCTGTGTCCTATGGCTTCAGAGATGAACTGTATTCAATTTGTTATTAAACAGTCTTGCCTCTTCTATATTGGATTATGCACTGTGGACCAATTCTGTTATTGTAAAAAGACCATTTACGCTTAATGAACTTGTGAAATAGTGTTTGCACCACATACTGCAATGGCATCATTTTACTTGCCAGTGCACATCACTAAATACAGGTTTTCTTTATACTTTCAATTGACATGAATCATACAGGTTTTATTACATAATAGTAAAAGAAATTGGGCTTTTAGTAGGATGCTTAGAAAAAAGCTCGGAGTCTGTCATTGCTTTATAATGATTAGACACCTACATCTCAGACCACCTGTAAAAGGTGGAGTAAATAAAGAAACCATGTTTATTAAGGAAAGAATGTCAGAGGTCACTTTTCAAATACTAGTTTCGAGGAAGCACTTCATTGTCTTTTCCACCACATCTTCAAAAAGATGTAGTTGCACTTTTCCGACACAACCTCCTTTATTCTTGATACTCTGACTGATAAAATAATTCTTCTGTTTAGCTTTTTAAGGCAATTTTTTTACCATATATGTTACAGAATTATGCTAAATTTCAATTGACACCTTTGAAGCTAATGTTGTTATCTGACTAACAAGTGATACTCCTACAAGTCAAACTAAATCAAGAGCAGATGCCTTGTAGGTCCTTATTTTCAAGACAAGAGGTAATTGGGTCTTTGGCCACCTGGCATACACCTTAATTTGGTTGTTTGTCTCACACCTAATTGAGAAAGATTGCATTCTTTCAAAGTGACACTTTATCCATACTGATAACAGCAATAGGGAACTGAGCAGGATTAAGATCTTGTTCATGCTCAGTTCTACTGTGTTACTGGTCTCTGGAGAGTGTCTTACTACAAAAGAATTATAGTCCAAGACAATTTCCTTTGTCAACTGTTGTAGCTTTATAACTGTAAAGGGAAAGACAGGGGAGGACACAGAAGATATAGAACAAAAATGAGAAAGGATAAAAGCAAGAAAGTCAGCCTTGAATAAAATAACTCTTCTTTTCCATTACTGAAGTTACATTGATTGTTAAAAGACTACAGTTTATTTGCTTAGTACTGATGGATAACCTACTAACATTTGTTTGTTTCTACCCACAGCATATAAGACTGTACAAACCACGCTTGATGGCTTATATTACAGTTATAGTAGTTATTTGTTCAGCATTTCAAATTCTAAGCAAGGAATAACTGTATGTTCACAAGAATTACATTATTAAATCTCCACCCCGAAGTGAGTCTGGTTTCCTTCTGCCTTCCCTATTAGTGAACTTTGGATATCAGGGGGTTTTTTGCATGCTGTTTTATTTCATTATGCTATATGTGTATTAGTTGCATGAAGAGACAGACCTCAATGAATTTATCCCTAGAAAATATAGAGTTTGTTGCTAAACAGGTTAAGAGCAATTCCATTCTGTGTTATTTAGTAGCCTTTTGGTATGAAAAACTAAATATATAGTAATGCTATTTCTTGTTTACAGTGTATTCTCTTTTTTGATGAAATGTGCAAGTTGTCCATGAGAGAATAGGTGACAGGTACATTGCGCTTTGTTGATATGCACTTTATGGGCCATTATGGAGGTTTTTGTTACCTTGTTCTAGAATCATCATATAATTCAGCAGCGCTTTATTTTCAGTCCTATAAGGGATGATTATTTTCTCTTCTGGCAAATATGTATTTTTGACTGCTGCTTTAAGGAGCAGTAAATATGACAGAGTACTGACATAGCACTTTGCACAGTTAGGTATATTGCAATGTACACTCATGTATCCATACATGTATTATTCATACAAGCTATGATGCAAATATACATTATAGAAAACAATTTTAATGAATATGTCGGTATAAACAGAAAAATATATAACCTCTATATGTCCATGTATATCCACCCATACACATGTATACTTGAAGAGCATAATTTTTTTTTTGGTCAGAATCATGTTAAAAATAAGTTATTGAATGTCACTTTCATAAATACTTTTATACATTGGATCACTTTCAGAATAGTAGCTAGATGAGCTTCTGCACACGTCTTGTTATGCTTCTTAATCTATCAGTCTCCATCCTTAATTCTTAAGGTGACTACACTGGCTGAAAAAACTTATTTATAAATGCTTACCATAATATCTGTGTATGTCCATACTCAACATAAATCATCCACAAAAGAGTTATATCTGCTCATTAAAACATTGATGTCTATATAATAGCAAATGTTAGAGAAATCATAGAATCATAAAATGTTTTGGGTTGGAAAAGACCTTAAAGAACACCTAGTTCCAACTCCCCCGCCATGGGCAGGGACACTTTCCACTAGACCAGGTTGCTCAAAGCCCCATCCAGCCTGGCCTGGAACACTGAGTTGCTGTGCTGTGCTGTACAGGATTCAGGAAAAATGTTTTCCCCAGTAGACATTGATACACAATGCGACAAAAATGACCTAGGGTAAAGTTTGGTTTATAACTTCTAACACCTGTAACAGAAGTCTTTGCATATTTTTAGAATTTTCATAATTAAAACAAAACAAAACAAAACAACATTTAGAATCTGAAATATTTCAAAAGAAAAATTATGTCTGGAGTAGATGCTGTATACTAAGACACATTGAAGTGGAAGGGCTAACTCAACAGAATCTGTAAAAAAATTAGGCAGTCAAGAGAAAAGTATTCTCAAAGATTAATTAAATTCACTTTTAGTAGAACACCAGCAAGAAAGAAAGAGGGAAGTTCAATATAAGGATGTTACTTGACATCTTGTATTTCAAATAATGCAAATGAAATTGCTTTAAAGTTGGTGGACATTTTTCGAAGTCCCCAGTGGAAGAGATGCTACGGGGACAATCACTAATGATCAGATTTAAATTTCCATGTATGCAGATGAAGAACTACATGACAGAAACTAATCATTGGCCTATATGTTGCAGTCTGCTTTCAAACTATACATCGTGAATGCACTGGAGCTTTGGCTCCAGAAAGTGCTACAGAAGAACAAGGACACAAGTATACATGTTGCGACTTTTTAATGTGCAGGGAAATAAATTCTTGTCTGTCTGTAATTACATTTGGTAGTTTAAAAACTCTTCAGCTGCATTAAGAAATATTTTCTGAAATGTTGGAGGAACCAGATGTAACTAGGCAGTCTTAAAAACTGTTCATTCTCCTTTCAGGAAGTCACAATAGTTTATTACAAAGCAACATACCAAATGCTCTGAATTACAAACTGCTGTTGGCTGCAAGAGCTATCCATCAGAAAACGACTAAGAGAAAGCAGGGGATATGCAGCAGAAACAGCTATGATTTATGCCAGTGCTGTTATAATTACATCACAGTACAGATTTGTTCTGAAGAACTCGGTTTAATACTTTGTATACTGGTATTTATCATAGGTCTGTGCAGACACAGAAACAATGTTTTTATCGAACTACGATATGTTTGACTTGAAATACATTTAGCACAGATGACGGTTTTTAGCTAGTAATTTCAACTTACAATTTCAATGTACATGGTTGTATATTATATAAACATTAAATGAAAGTAAACACGGAAACAAGCCACACAGGGTTGTACAGCTTTTGACTGAAAACCATAAGCATAATGGGAGTCATTACCCTCTATAACCTCATTTATGAGCACTAGTAGAGAGTTTGGGTTTTAGAACATTTGTCACATTTTGACTGCAATTTGTCAGGCATGTTGGAAAAAAACCCTATTAACTTGAAATGTAAGAGGGAAAAAACAATTTAAACATTGTTTCATTGCTTAAATAACTTGAATATGGGAATAGCTGAACAACTTAAAATAATGAGTTGAAGAACTTGGCTTTACTTCAGTTCATTAGTGATCATTCATTACTGAAAATAGTTCACAGTCAGTTCAGCAACGATTAAGAAAGAAAACTTCTAATACCATGAGGACTGTGTTAAGTATAAAACAGATATCACTTGAAGATTTACTGAAGACCTAGATCAGAAGATTTAGATTAGATATAAAAAAAAAATTCGTTATGATGAGAGTGTTAAGACACTTGAACAGGTTGCCCAGAGAATTTGCCCCACCCCTGGAAGTGTTCAAGGCCAGGTTGGGTGGGACTTTGAGCAATCTGACCTAGTGAAAGATGTCCCTGCTCAGGGCAGAGTGGTTGGAACTACATTTTACATAGTGAAAGAGGCATAACTGCTATTGTCAGCAAACTTATTAACATGCTCTATTGGTAGGTACATTTTGTGAATGATGAAATACATGACTGAACAAAATTTCTGTACTACAATAACTTTGAAAGATTTTTGAAATACTGATCATAAAAATTCATAAAATTTATAAAGAATTATATTTAAATATTTTTTTATGAACAGTATGACATTTTAAATAGCATTTTCATCTTTAATATTGAGTTTGTTAATTCGTGTGACAGTTTCTAGGACTTTTGCAGAGTCTTAATGCACAAATGTATATGTAAATATTCATAAGATACAGGTAATTTAATTTAAATTTTATTCATGTTTTCCTTGTCCTACAAACTGATTTCCATTTTTTATTGTTTTCTCAGATTTTGAACTCTTGAGTCATATAAACTCCTTCATTAGGTGGAGAAATAATATTTTTCATTTTTTGTGGCTAAACACTTCTAGTTTATGTTTCAGTTTATTTGAGTATAGTAATATTGTTGAAGAACATTACCATCCTAGACACAACCTACACCTGCCATTGTCATAATGAAGGTATTTGAATGAATTTTTGGCTCAGAGAATGGCGACCTTCATCTTTATGTAAAATGACGGAGAATAGGTAATGGTTTTCCTATTTAGGTACCCATTAAAATGTGTTTTGACAATTGAAACTATAGCAGTCACTTGGCAATGTACTACATGACATTATATAGTATAGTTTCTTTTCTCTCCTTCTTTTATGCTTTAAAAACCCCATTTTGGGATGTCTGATTTGTAAGCAAGTGAAAAAAAAAAGGTCTTGAGGTCTTCATACTTCATATTATGTTTGCAATGAGTTTTACAGTCTCAGTTATTGCTATCCATTTATTTTCTCAAATTTCCAATGTACAGCTTCTCCATGGCTAATAAATGGATTAGCATATCTCTGGTATGCATGCTATCTAATAGATTAAGCATTTTTAACACAGTGCTTTTATCTTAAAATGTACCCTCTGCTTGCCTGGTTTTCTGTATCAAAGAAAATTGGAACAAACCCTTAAACCTTCAGCATTCTTCCTGTATGGACTCCTGAGCATTATCAGCATGGTCCCTCCCTCCATTCAGGACAATGAAACCCACTTTTAAAAGAAAAAATCAGCAAGCATTAAGGCAAAATTTATTTCATCAGTCTAAAATGAAGACTGAAAGTGCAAGAAATGCAGAGAAAACATGGACAGTGGAAGTGGAACAGGTGCAAGGGAAACCAGGAGATAAGTGTAATGCTGAAAAATGGGAAAGAGTATTTGTTCGGGGGGAATCACTTCTGCCACAGCATGCATCTCCTGGGTGGTGTCAGTAGCTTTGAGGATCAGAGTGACACAGTAGGGGTTGGTGATAGATTTGACAGATTACCAGCAGACCCCTGCTCTTCCTTGCAGCCTGTAAGTGCAGTGAATGAGAGTACTGACTGAGAGATTTCTAAGGCTGCTCTGAGTCTGATAAATGTTTTGTGGGCTGCTACCCAGTGCGAGGCTGGCAGGAGAGAAGGAAGAGGAGCAGAACAGTATGTCAGTTGCAGATGTTACAAAATGTACTAAACGTTCTCTAGTAACAACCACAGTCTATTCACTGCAATAAAAATGTCTTCCAGTTCATGAGAAGTTCTATACTCGGCTGTTCTGTTCGCATAATGCCTATGAAGCCCTTCCTTTCCTGAAGGAAATTGCTTTACACATCTGCAACCCTATCACACAATGATAAAACTTCTTTCAGTTTCTGTAAACCTGTCCTCTTTCATCAGTATTTAGACCCTCAAGATCACCAGATACTCAGCTGTGGTTAATGCTTGGCTTAACATTTCAGAACTTTTTGGATGCTGAGGCTAGATGCCACCCCAGAAGGAACAAATTCATTCCATGTTTCCATGGCTTCACAGATGAAGGGGAGAGGAAAAAGCAAAACTGCTTTGCATTCTGACAATGCTTTATGTGCCTTCTCAAACTTTGGGGATGTGGAATATGGAAAATTCCTTCTTGGTTTTCTTCTGGTTGTCATCAAGTCATCAAAGCTTCACTCTAGTTGTCTTGCATTGTGGATCTTCTGCTATTTGGGTTGTGCAGTGTCTTTTTAGTTTGAGTAGGTTCCCCACCTACTCTATGGTTGATGCCTCATCCCTGGAAACATTCAAGGCCAGGTGGGATAGGGCTTTGAGCAACCTGATCTAGTTGAAGATGTTCCTGCTCATTGCAGGGGGGTTGGACTAGATGACCTTTGAAGGTCTCTTCCAACTCAAATTATTCTATGATTCTATGGTTCTATCCAGTCAGGATTCTTCTGGCTTGAAATTGAAATTAGATGTTATTTTTTTGCTGCACTTCTTTGTGTATTTTTAGTACTACTTCTGTGACTTGATGAGGAACACGGGGCTGCAAGAAGAGAAGAATTGAGTGCAAATCTACTTGCACTGTTAACAATTGCCTTAGTGCTTCAGTAGTCAATTTTAATATTTGAAATATTTTTCTGCTCTTTGCTATGAAAGAAAAATAAAAAAAGCCCACCTATTTGTGAGGGCAAAGAAGGATCTCTTTTATAAGTAATATTGTTCACCAAGATGAGGTCTCCAGAAATTTTGTACAAGTGGAAAGGCATAGTGACTAGTTTGAGAAAGTAAGACAGTGAAGTTATATGTCTACTAGAGCTTTTTTTCTATATCTGGAAATCTGCTGTACATGTTCTATGGACATACCAAAAGGGTACTGCATGCTTCAGCCATGGTAACGTGTATGAAGGCAGTTGTGCTTGTACTTTCCTACCTGAAATTTGGTGTGTGCTTGTACTGCAGAAAATGTCTTTGAAGGAGTCTGAAGTCTTTTGAGAATCAGAGACATGCAAGAACTTTGAAGGAGATGCAAATCACCTTTATACAAAAGGATTGCTAGAGTATTATTGGAGGGTGGGGGAAACCTACACATTTTTTTCTGAGCCACTGCATTTTAATTCTGTTTAACTGATATTTTGTGCAATACATCCTAAGTTGACAATCGTATTTCAGTGATGAATCATACAAGACTATTTGCTTAATAAAAACAAATATGTATACATAAGTATTTGAACGTCATATTCACCACACTTTGTGTGATAAAACAGTGGAATGAAGTAGGAAGTATAAAAGGGTTCTGATTAGTGGAGTAATGTGGTGGGAAGGGTTGACTTAAGACAGAGGATAGGAGTATATTCTGGAGACAAAAAGGCATTTTCAGCTATTGCTGGTGGCAACTGTCACCTACAGCATCTCAAAGGAAAACAGGTGCTGAAGAGAAGTGCAACTCAGAAAAATTATTTCATGTTCTTCCATAACAGCAGTGTCAAGTAGTAGCAATAAAGCCTGCTTACATTTTAGTACTTGTTAGCAATTAGTGCAAATGCAAACATGCATAGGCACTCAGTGATTTTACTGAGATTTGGATCTGCATTAGTATAATCTGGAAATTGATGCGATATTACTCACTTGACATAGCACTGAGCGTTTTTAATGCTGATGGGAAAAACATAAGACATACAGACTATGGCTGATTTATCTTTTTACAGACACCTGAATAAAAATGTCTAAAACATAGACTGAGAATTGCTGTAATAACACACACTCCCACTCATGAAACAGGAGAAGAAAAAGTCAAGTTCTTGTCAAAGCTCACAGATCAGCTTGAAACCAAGAAGATTAATTCCTCTCAAAAGCAAAGATGCACTAGCAAAAGAAACATCAAACTGAGTCACTCTGGACTTTCATGTGAAATTAAAGAACGAAGACCTGATGCCTGTTTCAGATTGATGTTGATATTGACTCGTCAATAACAGGCACATAACAGAATACAACTTTTTACACCATTTAGAAATAATTTCTGAGTTTAAACTAAAGCATGAGAGATTTGACATGAGATGATCTCTGGTGAAAATACGTACATTTTAAGGATGTACTACTCATCACAAAATATAAGGAATAATAATAAAATGATGGCGACAAGTCTTAGAACTTTACCTTTGTGGCAGCATCAAAACAGACAAAGCCCATGCTAAAGTCAATGGTAAGTCCCATAAGATGACTCTCCAAAACACAAGCATATGTCTTGCACTGTAAAAAAAAAAAAAAAAATCAGAGAAGGTAGTTATCACAGAACACATTTCTTCAACTTCTTTCTAGGACCAGCATTTCTGTCTTTATTCTAATGCTTCTATCTCAAAATTATTATCATAAATAAGTCATTTGTATGTAAATGGGCCAATTGATTGTCAGCGTATTTCAAATCAAAAGATGTATATCAGTGATGAAGTTTTCTAAGTATTGTAAAAAGCAGCTTTGCTTCTGTTAGAGAAAAAAGAAATCAGAATCAGAATTGCCCCAGTGGTTTACCAATGACAACTGCTACAAGGGAGTTTTCTTTATTTTCAGACTCCTGTATTTGTTTTGGAACCCCATCCTCTAACATTAATATATTCATTTAGCTTTTTAGAAAAAAATAAATGCATCTGTAAAATATCTCTTTAGCATGCTGTTTATTGCAGTTTTGTGTTGTCCTAAATCTCAGCCAAAAAGGTAGTATTTCATACCATTTAGCAAGTGATACAATCATATGAAAAAGCTTTTTTCTTCAGCTAGTGGATCAATACTTCTCAAAGTTTTCTATGAGAAATGTTGAAATCTTGAAAGACTTTCTCATTCTGTGATTTTTTAAATCTATGCATCTATATAGTTCCATAACATCATACTTCAATACATGCTGTGAGACATCTATTAGTGTCATTTTCAGGATCAAAAAAAATGCTGTGCCTGAAGCCTAACTTCAGATACAAAATGACAAACTTGTCCTTTTCATCACAAAATGTATAAAAAAATTAAAACATTTTCAAATCTGATGTAAGTTCTTTAAAGAAAACATTCTTATTTTATAGAAATTTTACCCTCCATATCAAATGAAATATATATTCTTAAAATGTTGCTATAGCCGCTAAGTTTACCAAATGAGAACAAAGATATATAATGCACCAAAGAAATAAAATATAAATTTTTAAATGGACACAATGTAAGTTACTAAGTTATCAATGTTACAAAAGTATGTATTATTATTTTTAGCATTTGATTATCAAAGATGAGTCAGATGCCTTTACTTATACATTCTTTGGGTGGGCTTTTTGGATTCTTAATGGTCTTACTCAGGACACAAGAAGATGAAAAGCTCATTAACAGACGTTGTAATGCAGGATAATGGAAAAGTTCATAGCTACATAGATTCTTTGATCATTTTAAATTTTACTCTCTCACACTTAAATATAGATTTCTTTTCTGGAATGGGAATATTTGCGTGAACTGCTTTCATTGACCAAATTAAGTCTCAACTACATACAAACAGTTGTTGGATAATCTTTGTGTACACACCTTGGTGTTCTACAATCCAGGTTTCAAATACAGTGATATCCACCACCGAAGCTGAAGGACATTCTCTGATAGTTATCAGTGGGGCACAAGTCCAGCATTTAAGCCAGTCTATAGACACAGCATGGTCACCTATAGCTCAGAAGTAAAAGCAATCCATGACACATGCCTTACAAGATGATTTTGCATTATTGCTCAGTAACGGTAAATCATATGTTATTGTGTGATCCACAAAAGGTGTTCAAAAGCTATAAGTGTCTGTCAGTAAATGAAAGGTCTCCTACTGCTGCTGTTGAGGTCGAAAACAGTGACTGGTCTATTTTTACAGTCTCCAACACTGAAAGAACTTTATGTACTTCACTACATGTATAAAATCTGAATTCATGTAGTACAGATGTGTACTTAGTCATTATAACTATTAATTCATAAACCTTGCAATTTTTAATTACAAAATCAGTGATTCAGCTGTGTGGTGTTGCAATCATATGGTATTTGTGTTTATATTAGCAAACAAAAGTGGCTTCTTTTTGGAGCAGCTACACCATAAAACTACTATGAATATGTAAACTTTGATTGTAGATCGGTGTTGTTAGAAAAGGAGACGATACTGCCTTTGGCAACATCTGATTAGTAGAGGAAAAGAGTGTAAAGTAATATATTTCACAATGACTTAATGAATTCACATATGCAAAAATGTTCAGGTTTTGCCTGCAAAGCAAAAACTGTACGGTTTTGTAGAATTACCTTGCTAATTTCCTACAAGATGCAAGCTACATTTTTATTTCTAGACCTCCAAGATATCTAGAACAGACATAGAGCCTTTACTGAGAATTAAAATTTGGCAAGGAGACAGTATCTCAGATTTAAAATATGTATTGCTATCTAATCCATCTGACCTCTCACCTCAACACCAGAGGTCAACCTACAATGTGCATTGCAGCACCACGCTGAGCTGGCACAGCCACCTCTAGAACAGCATTGCCTAAGCACAGCTCTGTGCCTGGGCCAATTAGCCTAAATGAAAAGTTAAGACCTATGAGAAGGAAGTTCAGTCTTGGTTCTATGCTGCACTGTAAAAGCAACCTGCTTCCTAGACTGAAAACTCTTTCTGCAACGTGGAGCACAGTTTGTGGAGAAATATAATCTAGTTCAGCTCAATGTGGGTATCAACAGGAAGAAACTGCATTGTAAGGTGCAGACCGTCAGTGGAGCAGCAGATTCTTTACTTACATTTAAGACCGGCCTATGCCCTCAGACTATGTATTCATTAATGTTCAAAACAATCAACAGAAGAATGAAATGTGAGAGTAACAAAAGGATCTCTGTTATCAATATTTTTGTTTCTTTGGGGAAGAATGTCCCTTGCTTTCTGCATGTGTTGTATGCACTTGCACGTGACTCTGGACACAGGACAGAGTAGGAATATGAACTTTCAGACACTCACAAACTCTGTTAAGATTTTTCTCATCTTTATTTTCTTTAATTTATCTTTTAATTCAGGCATTTGGAGAAAACAAAATTGTATAAATTCTCCCCAGGAGACTTGATAATTTAAAATTTCTTACACATTTAACAAACACTTTAAATCATTAAAAGTGACCGTTAATATTATATACTGTGAATGCTTGGCTTTGGTTGCTGATTTCTCAAATATAGCTCATGAAAACCATGTGAAAACTGAATAACCCCCCTCCCAAAAGAAGCAGAAGATATTTCAGCACTCATTTCTTGTTCTCTCACAGAATACAGAATCTTAAATTTGGTTTATGAATAATTCAGCTGGTCAGGCAGGGGCCGAAGGAGACAACCCAATATATTATGTTCCTCAAAATCTACTCCCTCAATACACACGGTTTAAATTATAGAAAGAATGATACATTGTAAATCTAGTGTAAGAAGCTATCTCTGAAGCTAAGGGAAAGAAGACTACAAGTCCAAGATATAATTAAGACTTTCAAACTCAGATTCGACTTCAATGGAGACAAAAGTTAAAGTACTGTAACACAAAGCAGCTTACACAGTGACCCTTAGACTAGGGAACAAGCAGCTACAATACAAACAAGAAGGACAGCAAGAAAAAAAATCACAACAGAAGCAGTGAAAAATTTAGCATGAAGTAGCAGGAACACAAAGGGAATCTGACAATCATATATAATTGCATATCATTATGCAAGCTATTGTCGTCTGAGATTTTTACTATAACAATGCTGTGAGATGGTAAGGAAAAATATCTCCATTTCAACTGTACTTTTTTTTTTTTTTTGTAGGTAATCATGAAAATGGATTAGCACCTCTTACCATTCTAAAGAAAACTAACTAAAGTGTGAATGTAACACACCGTAACGGCACCATTACAAACAGTAACACATATGATTGCCAAACTATTATCAGCTTGATTGTCTCTTCTCTAATATATTTCAGCCCTAGGGAAAAAACCTGCCTAATTCATGTTTTAGATATATCTCTGGTAGAAGCTATGAATTAGGCTTAAACAGAATTTATTACATATTTATAGTGAGGCACTTTAAAATATTTTAATTTGTGATATATTCTTTAGAATCACATCAGAATAGGGCCCTGATTAACCTTTCATGAAGGTTAATGCCAATTTATGCTGGTACTGGTATTATTTGTACGATTATGTAACACTACACAACACATTTGAATAATTTTAAATGGCAGTTTTAAACTGCAGTTATATTTTCAAAATTATACGATTTCATAGTAAGACAAACCTGCACACAGCTGTGTTATAAGTCACATGAAATGTGAATATTCATGTAAATACGATTGCATAAAATAAAATTTTAGTAAAAATGTATAGCCGATATTTTGATATTGAACTTGTCACCATTTTTTTCTCACAGAACAATGAAAGAACTCACTGGAGACAAATTATACCAATACTTAGTCAAACCAGATTTTATCTGAATGTGCAAAACTGGTGGATGAAAGCAGTAACAGATTGATGAAAGAAAAATGAGGATGCCAAGACCATTTATATTAAAAATTATTCTTTTTTTCACAAACTGAGATATAGAGAGGGAACAAAAAAAAAGAAAAAATGGTAAAATTGTAAATGTGAGTTTCACAATAATCTATCAAAAGAAGCCTGTTTGTCCACTTTCACAAATTTGCTATGATCAATCAGTCTTAGGAAATCATTACTTTGAGTTCATAATTGCTACTCTGAACATCACTAGAATGAAAAGAAAGGTGGAAAGGTTAAGATTATTAAGGAAGTTCTTTTTGGCAAACATGGAAGCAATTTTGAATAAATGTAATTCTAGAACCCCGGAGAAAAAATCTGAACTAGGAACAAATCAATATTAAAGAAGAACAAATATGAAGTGGCTTCTGAGCTAAAAGTTATTCAAGAAAATTGCCATATATTCTTTTACTTATGGCATAGTAGTACTTCTGCAAACAATGTAGCTGCCAGTTATATGAGAAAGACAAAGCATCTCAACTATTTAGTAGGAGAGGATATATATTTTGCAATTTTTATACACAAAAAATACACTTGCATTTTTCAGCATTACAATCAGGGTTCAAAAGACAAGAATAGCTCCTGTAAAAGGTATCAGAGTGCATGAATTTAAAGATAAAAGTTGAACCTTTTCCTACTCCTACTCCTCCTCCTCCAACAAAGGTAGTATGCATTAAAACTGACAGCAGTGTAGTTTTTGTAAAATGGATCATGATTAGTACATACTAATTCCATCTGCATGTATTGGTTTATAGGTCAAAAGAGGCCTAATATATGACTAACTCACAGTCTGTCTAAAGCAAATACTGTCAGAGCTTGTGTTCCCAGGAGAATGCGGAAGATGAGTACAGGGAAAGTGAGCATTAGCCAATACTTGCACAGGCTAATATGCTAATATGACTTTCGTACATGTGTATACAGAACGACTCATGGCAACATCAACTAGATCAATATGACAACTAGGATTAAGTGAATTATAATTGTGATGGGTATTTCTTTTCTTCTGTTTTAAACCAAAAACACCATGACTTTTTGGTCATGTGAGAAAAACAGAGTTATCTTTAAACATTCTGATACGTAATTTTGCTATAAAAATTTTCTGGTAATCTGCCACCTATCTCTACTCTGTCATCTGCCAGTTGAGTACATACACAAGAAACAAGAAATGTGTGAAAAAAAGAATAATGTATCTGAGGTACAATTTTGTTCTTGCTTGCATCCAGTAAGGACTCTGTGCATTCTCATTCCTGATTTTGCAAGGACAATTTAATTCCTGCAAGGTTCTCTTATGTTATCCAGTAACAAATAAAGTAGCATATAAGACAGTATGTATGAGTATCAAAACAGCTGGG
The DNA here is from genome assembly GCF_036013445.1 of Caloenas nicobarica. Classification (NCBI taxonomy): domain Eukaryota; kingdom Metazoa; phylum Chordata; class Aves; order Columbiformes; family Columbidae; genus Caloenas; species Caloenas nicobarica. The sequence continues at coordinate 122,446,894 of NC_088246.1, read as the reverse complement.
TTTGTCCCTGATATGTAGATTGGTTTTCCTCTTCTGTCCATGAACTTCAGTTAACTAACACGTATCATCTAGTCATAATAACTCAAAGATTCATTTGAGGTGATCTCTTCTGAATGTTAGATCGCCTTTTGGAACACCAAAAGGCTTTCTATGCAATTACATACATAAAACAATAATAATTTGAATGCTGCAGGAGGTCAGAGAATTTCTTAAATTGTATCAATATTTCATATAGTCCTGATCTGTTAATGTACCAAAAAGTAATCATCAAGGCAATTGTTCTTACCTGTATCCGTTCAACTTCTAAAAAAGTTGCTGTTTGGAAGGCTTTTTCCCATAGCGTTAGCTCAGACTCTAGTTCCACAGAAAAGTAAAGGTCTTCTCCAGATTCAGACTGGACACTGAAGCAATGTTTCCGCCGGTCCAGTAGATCACTGTCCTGATGAAAACCTGAAGTTATATAATCTGGCATACATCAATTAATATTTTTAATTGCAAACATTTATGCCTCAAAGCTAGCATTTTAAAATGACATTTTTAACAATATAACCCTGTAGTAACTACTGAGAGCTGAGGAACTGAAAATTACGGTTTTGGTCTAAACATTGACTTTTCAATGAATTTTAAACAGAACACCTATGTTCAGAATGGTACGGAACAACACAGCATATCTGGCATAACTTCCAATATTTTAATAAATCACTTCTCAAAAACGTTATCAGCAATAAACTTTTTAATTCGATACATTCTATAAAAGGTGTTGACTTTCTGTTCACATGAGAGGAACACAAAGATCAGTTTCTCTGACCTATTTGACTCACTCACTCTACTCTGGAAGGCTAGACAAAGAAAGCAAGAGATTTATTTAAGCTGTATTACAAGTCCATCTGTCCTATTGTCCCTATAGAGGCTAGACAAAACAAGTTCATATTTCTGGTGGCTTAGAAAATCCAACATAAAATTTGTCTATAGCTGCATACTGCCAGTAGAGACTACAGTGGCTGCCAGTGGTTAGGTTGCTGGGTTTGGACATGGAGGAAAAAGTTACTTTTGGCTTCACACAACAACACACAATGGATATCAGGTTTTAAATATATAATATTTAATGATTGCTAGCATTTGTAATTGGCGCTAAATCAAAGAATAACCAAGGTAATCAGGAAATCCATCACTAAAATATTTTTGGTTTTGGTTTTGGTTTTTTTTCAATACAGGATGCTTTATGCTAAAATTCTGGCATGCAATTCAACTTTGCGAAAAATACACTTGCAGAAATGGTTTTAATTAATTTTGTCCCTACTATGGCCAAGCAGCTGTTACCAGCTCACCAGCTGTCCTTGCAAATACTTCTGGAAATTTGGGTAAATGTAGCTGGGTGCAATTTTCACAGTGCTAGCCCATAGCAGAGGGCACAGTTGAGATCAGTAGTCTCACTGGATACTTAAATGTTGTACTTCAGGGTTTTTTTAAAAAATGCTGACTTACATATGAGGTATTCTTTTCCTGCTTAGTGGTATTTCATTCTGCTTGCAAAAATACTTTGGTGCAAAGCTCCCTTTAGTACTGCTTCTGCTCCTTTTTCCTCCAAGACCTTTCTTTAGTCTTTCATTTGTTCTCAGGTTTTAAAAAGTGAAATCTGTATTCCAGATATATAAATCTAACCATGTTTCCATTTGTAAGATGGAAAAGTATAGGGAACAATATGTAGGCAAAGCTAAATGATAGCAATCCAAATGCCCTTGCAAAGGTGGGAATTTAAAGCAAAACTTTTTCTTAGGAATCCCACTGAGAATTGCCCCAAAGACTCTGCAAATTTAAGGTAAACTTGTCAGGAGTCTAAAAAAACAGGTCTGGACTAAGCAGGAATCTTCATTAATTAACTTTTACCAAATGGCTACTTCAGCTAAAATGTAAAATGTCATTCTATTCATTTAAGAATTCGCTATGACCCTGTATTTTTATAATCACTTATTAGTCAATGATGGACATGAGTCAATTTTATGTTGATTTTTAAAGAACTCTTTTATACTGTTAAGGATTAGCTGTACCATTTGCCCCCGATGCTCTCAATATGAATTAATAGATTCTCTGAAGAGGAAGAGCCATAAAACTTGCAGCAGTATGACTCCTGCTTGCCTAATTAATAATGATGTCCATGTTAAGTGAGAGTAATAAATTTGTCTAAGGGAACCAAGCATGGTTCATTAGGCAGGTCCTTTCAAATTAAGGCAGAATGTTGCTTTATCACTAAGTAGTGACATCACCTTTTCTTCTGCAAAGGTAATCTCTTCTCTTTTGAAAGACTGCCCTCTCCAGAAGCAGCACTGTTCCTTTTTGACTACTTGTATCTTTTTTTTTCTTTCTTTTTCTCTTTTTTTTTTTTTTTTTTTTTTTTTTAATAATTGAATGTATTAAATACTGATATTTCAGCTATTATTTAGATCTGCTGAAGTGGAAGACACCCTCAACTTTTACTACAGTCAGTGAGAGTTGAGTTGTTCTATTCTACAAAGTTCTGTGCAATAAAAACCAAAACCAGGTCTAACAGTTTCATGCTCATGGCATGATTTTTACCCAGGAAGTGCTCAAGAACTATCTGGAAATCTGGTTTACCTGTAAAGATATATGTAATATACTGAGTAATTTGGCAATTGAACTGTAAATATTAGTGACATTGGCAAGCAGTTTTTGACATGAACAACAATTCATATAAGATGTTCAAAACCATCCTAATCAGAGTGGTATACCTAAACAGACAAAATAGACCTTGATTTTTGAGATAATTTTATTTCAGTTATTAAAATGAAATAAATATTCGTGTTCATGACATTAATTATAATAATTTGTAATAATACACAGATAAGAAAGCAAAGAAAACATGTTTTCTTTGTTGACTAGTTTAGACAGTCCTGCAAAAAGAAATCTGCCATATCATAATCAATATTCAAACCCAGCACCTAAATTCTCTGAAGATAGAAAGCATTCTGTCATCAAATCAAGAGTGCAATAACTCCAAGGCGACTGTAAGAACTAATTACATCACACCTTTATATTCGTGCCCTGATTACTTTACTGTTTATGTCTACTTCCACTTTATCTGCTCCATCTACATAAACATGCATCCTTCTTTCTAAGGGATTCTAATGATCCACTTCTTTATCTGAAACTTTGGGAACACTTCTCTTGAGCATCACCATTAGTTGCTATGGAGATGGTTCTAATACATTTTACAGGCAGCAGGGAACAAATTCACACAGAGTGAAAAAAAAGATCCTGCTTCTCCAACATATCTCCATTCATCAAGTAAAAAACCAAAAACCCACAACAAAAACAAAACCAAAAAACCAAACAAAAACAAAACAAAAAAGAAAACAACAACAACAACCAAAAAACCAACAAAATAAAATAAAACAAACATGCAGGCATGCACGTGTTTGTACATATCTTATTTAGACCCTTCTGAATTTTAATGTTAAAAACTCTAAGAAAGATGTTGACATTGCATATGTATATATATATGCATTGAAGTAAACACAGAATGCCAGCTGAACTAAAACTGGACAGAATATTTTTCAATGTTCAAGATTTATGAAAATATGTTTTCTCAAGGGGAAAATTATTTCTAATTACAGGATAAATTGTAGTTTCAATTAAATTTCCATTAGACAGATTTTTCTGATTGCTTGAGAGAAATAGAAATGTTCATTCCCTGTAACCTATTAGGTACAGCACTAAGCTTGAATTACTTTCCTATTCTGCCAGATAGGAAAATTAATTTCCTATTCTGCTTGATTAAAAGATGATGCAGTCTTAAACATTCTCCTTTGAATCAGAGCAAGAGTTTAAACAGAGGTTTCTCCTGAGCCAGTGCCATAATCGTGCCTATTTTTTAAAGATCTCCACTCAGAAATATGTTTATTTTAGTGTCATATGAGAAAAACTGTCAAAAATCTCATCTTGTGGGGAAAAAAAAAATTCTAATACTTTCCAAAGAAACACTGGTGGTTATTTTCTGCTAAAGAGCTGATCTGGGACCTCTGATCTTTGGAACAGCAACAACTGCTTCAGGTATGGGAAGAAAAAAATACAAGTTAAGAACCACTGAAAAATTTAGATGTTCTGGGCAAAATTTGGCTGTTACAGTTTTCAAGAGTTCATTCTGAACATGCTCCATCTGCAAGGTGTCTGGGAAGAGAAGAACGTTTCCTACTTTATGTTATGTTACTATCCATGTGAAATTAGAACAGCACACACTATTTCTCCTTAAGAGACTGTGCACTTCTTCAAGAGAAAAAGGCACCTGACTGAAAACCAGAAGTGGACAGAGAAATTATGTGGAAGAAAAGTCTTAATGATTCTCATATGGTGATTTTTTTTCTTTCAACTTTAGATGCATTTGTTTTAAAGGTAAGAAAAGGTCTTTTAAAAGTCTTCCTGATGAAGGACAAAAATATTGGAGGGATAAGAATTAAATCCTATTCAATAAAAGGCTGGAAAACTATCCATCAAATTGATTACACATTATAATAAAAGTATAAGTAATCACGTAAGTAATGTGACCACATACCTTCTATTCTTTTTAAAAACGGAATTCTTTACTTAAATAGCTTATCAATACATTATGGTAGGCTGATACTAGGGTAGCATAATGAAAGCATTTGTGTTGGGTTGGCTCTGGTTGTTGAGAGAAAGTAATATGTAAACTTCCATTGTGTAGAGAATGCACCAAAGGAAATTTTGAATAGTTGTCCCTGAGACAAGAACAATTTATTTCATATAACAAATGGGACACAGATCCAGTGAAAAAAAATACAGTATGATCACGGCTGCATGAAATCCTATACTCCCAATTTCTTAATGTAATAAAACTCCAACATCTTATGCTAGAATGTAATTATTGCTATAGTCAGAAAGACAAGACAAAATTCAAATGATTAAAGATTGTGACCAGAAAATAAGATAAAACAGACAAGTTTGAGAAAAATGCTACACAACAATGTACCTAAAACGGTGTCTCAGATTATATTAGTAGATAAAATACTAAAATAATGCATTACTCTAATCTTGAGAAATGCCCTGATGTGACTAAGTCAGGGAGAGGAAACTTCAAACTTTGGATGAATCTTGAACATCTGGAAAGAAAGATGCATCCTTGTATTTCCAGAGCATCCTCATTCATTATTTATATTTCACACCTTATTTCTGTTCTTTTTCATCATTCCTTTTGCCTTATATTAAAAGTTGAAGCTGGCTTTGCTGTGAGACTTGTAACTAGAAAGGCAGCAAAAAGCAATTTCTTAGAAGAAGGGAAAGCTGATGCCTTTAATCAACAGGTTGCAAGAGTCATTTAAACATGTATTTTCTATATCTGTTATTCTTCTTCTTTTCCTCTGTGTGTTCATCTTATTATTTTTTCCAGGAAGCAGGATCAGATTCTGAGATTGGCAGTCACAGCCCAACACAATTGACTCATTTTTTCCCCAAGAAGTGACAGTTTATGCTATCCTAATATTGCATAAAAATACCCAGAAGAAATAGGGGTTTTATTAAGAAAAAAAAAAACCTCTTTAAATGGAAATAGAAAAAGCCTTACTTAATAATTTTACATTTCAAATATCATTTGTCCTTCCTCTTCTGAATCAAATAAAATGTTATCAAGCCTTCATACAGTGGTAGTTGTCAGGTATCTAACAACACTGCTTCTTCTTTCAAAAGAGACTCTTCCATGTGCTGTACAGTTACAGGAACATTAACATCTTTGAGACTCAGTGCACATTAAATTTATTCAAATTAACAAACAACAGATTAAGGATTGTATCACTAGGTACATGTTAAAAAGAAATGAACTGACATCACACACAGAATCATATTAATTGAAAATATGGATGAGGTGTGGTCATCTAGTGCATGTCTCTATGCAAGGTAGGGGCAGCTACACACTGGCGTATGCTTATAAGGATCCAGTGATGGAAATTCAATGGCCTTGGCAGAAGCTCTGTTTCAGTACTGAATGATTCCAACACCCAAGAAGTTTATTGTGTAACTGAAGCCAACTTAATGATGGTCTTAGTGCTAGTGCACATGGAGATAATTTATGACTTTTACTATGTTTCTTATCCTATAAGACAACTGTAATTCTAATTACAGTGGGAACAGATCCTTTTTTCTTTGAAAACATTAAAATAGTCTTAAATTTAGAACAGGAGGCAAACCAAAGACTGAAAATTACTTCAACAGTTTAGAACAGAACACTCAACAGTTTAGCACTTTTTCCATGAAGTGGCATCTGGATTAACGCTAGATGAAAATCTCATTTTCCCTGGATGTAGTATTAACATGTTAATAAAAGGGATCCATTAATTATGCCTCCAGTTTTGAACACATGTAAAGTGCTTTAGTGGAATCAAATCAGGATGCAAGTCTCAGCCATTGAGCAAACTATGTTAATGATATACCTCAAATATGTTATACACCTTCACTTTATATGTTTATGTGTCTATTTGTATTAATTTAAAAATATCTTAATAAATAAACACTTTCAGCATTTTCCTATGCTTTTTATATAATCCTTTTCCCATACTTGACTTCGTGGAAAAGGAGAACAAAATTACAGGAAATTTAAGTGAGAAAATTAGCATAAGTGCATTAGAGGGTTTTACACACACTAAGAACTCAATAAGGAAGGAAATACAAGTCTTCTGAGACATCAAGTTGGTCCTGATTGATATAGTAAGAAAATTATAGCTGCACTGATGTGAATGATACCAGTTATAAACATCAATGATTAACCAACCTGACATATTGCTGGCATAGACTGCCTTTTGCAATTATCACCACATTTCATTTCAGAGCTGACCTGACACCTGAATATGTTTTCTGTTTTATGCTGAATAAAGTGTGCTTTTTATTGCAAATCTCTAAATATTTTTACATGACACATTGAAGACAGAAGGCAGGTGACTGAGCTATAGAAAGCATTTTCTCACGATTAAAAGATGTTTGGATGAATCTGAAGGACATTAGTAACTCAAGCAAAAAAGGCAAACTTGCAGAGAAGTGCAACCTTTTATATCATTCTTCATACTTTACCTGAAAATTTTAACAAACTTTTTTTCTACCCCCTATGTGGAAAAAATCCCTAAATATTTAAGTTATTTACGAATTTATCAAGGGTACCTAAATCTTGTTAAAATATACACATTTACACACACACACACACGCGCACACACTGAAAATACACAAACATAAAAGGTACCAAAAAGACACATACAGTTCACCAAGCTTTGAAGTACCACACAGGACAAGGCCATCTGCCCATTTCTGAAGCTAGTGATATAAGTGCTTGGTTTTCTGGAGTACTGAAGATTTGATCAATCTGAACATTGGAATTAGCTGGCTGTTGATAGGGCTTTATCCCTCAAAACAGAGGATAAGGTGAAACAAGCTTCTTCCAGAATAAATTAGAAATATTTATTCATAGCAAGCTCTACCACCGATTCTGTTGAAAACGACTCGTAGATCCATTTTAATGTCAGAAGTGGTATCATTAGATTATCTTGCCTGACAAATTGCTGAACATGGATCATAGATTTTCATGCACGTGCTAATGTCACTGTCCCACTACCATCAGATGGAAGGAAACTACTGGTAAAAAAGAAAGCAGTTTAAAAGCTATCAACTTCTCTTACCAGTTCCTTCCAATGATTAATCATCAGAACTTTTATAGTTTCTAACTCTTTTCCAATTCAAACTTGCCCGACTTTGATTTCTACTCACTCTTTCTTTTTACCTGTTTCTTTTTAGGTTAAAACAGTTCCTCAGTGCCTTATATTTTCTCTCTGTTAAGGTACTTCCATATCATAATCAACAGATCTATTGATATTTTAATAAAACATATACTTATCAATTTATGTATTTACCACTCCTCTACTGCCCAGGTCTTAGGTTATTTGCATCTCCATAAATGATCCCTGACATCTCTGATTAAGGTGCAGAACATCCTGATTCTTAGGTGCTTTGAGACTGAGAAAACTGCAAAAATTGAAAATGGCATCCCAGTTCCCTGTATCATTCATGAGAAGAGTCAGAGCCTTTGGAATGGATACCAAAGGAGAAAGCACACTCCACACATGCAGGCAACTATGAAGAAAACATTGGCCACAGTGGCAGCTGAGTTCTGAGCTTTATTTAATATGGTTGGACTATACTCCCTTTCTGATGATTAAATCAGTGAAGTCCTTTGCTGGGTGTAGACATTAATATTTATTTAGTGTTTTCATATTTTTACTGTCACCAGAAGTGATTGTATTCTCACATATTAAAACACTGAAATATTAATGTGTGTTCAGTAGGACCTGGCAGCTCCTATTCTCCTCTGTAATGCTTCTGTCATGAAGAGAAACTTAGAGAAATCTCTCTAGCTGAGGCAATCTACAATTCAATTTGAAAAGACAAACTTAAGGTTTGTACCCTAGTTGCAAACTAGTTTCTAATTAGAGAGTTGTGCTTAATGGGGCGGAGTCTAGTTGGAAGCCTGTATCTGGTGGAGTGCCTCAAGAGTCAGTACTGGGGCCAGTATTGTTCAATATATTCATCAATGACTTGGACGAGGGAATAGAGTGCACTATCAGCAAGTTTGCTGATGACACCAAGCTGGGAGAGGTGTCTGACACACCAGAGGGCTGTGCTGCCATCCAACGAGACCTGGACAGGCTGGAGAGTTGGGTGGGGAAAAATTTAATGAAATATAGGAAGGGAAAGTGCAGAGTCTTGCATCTGGGTAGCAACAACCCCAAGTTCCAGTATAGGTTGGGGAATGACCTATTAGAGAGCAGTGTCGGGGAGACGGACCCTTATGGCCAAGAAGGCCAATGGCATCCTGGGGCGTATTAGAAGGGGGGTGGTTAGTAGGTCGAGAGAGGTTTTCCTTCCCCTCTACTCTGCCCTGGTGAGACCACATCTGGAATATTGTGTCCAGTTCTGGGCCCCTCAGTTCAAGAAGGACAGGGAACTGCTGGAGAGAGTCCAGCGCAGGGCAACAAAGATGGTTAAGGGAGTGGAGCATCTCCCTTATGAGGAAAGGCTGAGGGAGCTGGGTCTCTTTAGTTTGGAGAAGAGGAGACTGAGGGCTGACCTCATTAATGTTTATAAATATGTAAAGGGTGAGTGTAACGAGGATGGAGCCAAGCTCTTCTCGGTGACAACCAATGATAGGACAAGAGGTAATGGGTTCAAGCTGGAACACAAAAGGTTCCGCTTAAATTTGAGAAGAAACTTCTTCTCAGTGAGGGTAACAGAACACTGGAACATGCTGCCCAGGGGAGTTGTGGAGTCTCCTTCTCTGGAGACATTCAAAACCCACTTGGATGCACTCCTGTGCAATCTACTCTAGGTGAACCTGCTTTAGCAGGTGGGTTAGACTAGATGAACTCCAGAGGTCCCTTCCAATCCCAACCATTCTTTGATTCTGTAATGTCTTCACAAAATGACTAACTTTTTCTGTTAATTCTCTCCCTACATGATGACTACTAATAAGTCAATTTTTGCACACATTTGAGTTACATTTGGGATGTTCTACTCCTTACTGAAGACTTCAGACCCCACAGCCAATGTAGCAGTTAAAGAACAAATTTCACTTTTCCCTTCCAGCTTGCTAGCAGAGAATTTTTTTTTTCAGACTATAAATTTAGTTTCTTATTTTTGAAGTCTCTTATGTAAAAAGTTTCTGAATTTTATTGACCTGTTTCACCTGTAATCTGCCTCCTAAAGGAAAGTATAGTGCATCTATGATCTACAGAAACTAGGAAATGTGTCGTGTACATCATATAAGGTCTTCCCTGCTTTTAAATATGGTTTTTCACACTTTTTTTTGGTACTAGTCTATCTCTTCCTAGATGAAATTTCACAACAGACCAAATTACCTTTTATACAATTTTGACCGAAAAACCCCAAAACCAACATACACAGGAAAACACTTCAGATAAATCGGAAAAGATAATTTTTTTTTTCATCTCCTTTTCCTCTGTTCATGTTTTAGATTGAGAAATGCTGAGCATCTGGAAAACAGTTTTTAAAATGGAGAGAAGAGCTTATATATTAAATCTTAATTCAGAATTAAAAATTAAGTGCGATGCACAATAACAGCCCTATGCAATTTGCTACTCACAGCTTTAATTTTCTAAATATATTTCATTATTTCTTCCCATTTATTATAGTCAAGGCAAACTGAAGAAATGGGAAAAAAATAACACAAAAGTTTTTAGAACGGTATTGCATATTTTAAAGACCCTGCTCTCAGTCAGCAAAATCTTACATTGCAGCCACTGTTAGTTGCATCAACGTAGTTGAAAGTAACTGAGTTGATAGCTATTTCTTTAGCTCCTTGGTTAGAAAAAGAAGTGTTATACTGGTTAAATGTGCCACTAAAGTAAAGCTATAAACCCCATACTGCATTATGGAGAAATAAAACAGTTTCCTAGTCAAAATCAGTTTATTTCCATTTTTTCCAACACTTTCGAAAACATTTCTTCTAGAGTTTGGCTCTGTATCTACTGACACCAGGAATTCTGATATTGACTTCAAAGGGAAAAAAATTGATCTCTTTTTGCAAGCTGGTGCTACGTTCTGGCTTGTTGACCGATCTGACAAAGTGGTAATTTATTTTATACTTTCTCACCATACCTTGAGAATTTTGCACATTATTTCATAAATGGAAAATGTTTTCTCAGCTCGTGTCCAATCCCAGGTTGTGACCTTGAAAAAAAAAAATCAAACAAACAACAAAAAACAGGAAAGGTAAGTTATTTTTATTTCAGTAATTAAGTTTACTTAAAAAATAAATAATCTATCCCTATAACTTTCTATCCTTTACATCCAGTATGATCAAGCACTGCCTTAGAGAGGTAACTGCCAGGGAACAGATTGTTTCATCCAGGTAGTACTTGAGAGACATCCAGCCTGTTTGTGCTTACAGCACAGTGCGTTTGCATGCAGGCTGCTCCAGGCTGAATCATGAGGCTTCCCCTAGAAGCCTCCGGCCCACACTGGTGGGGGTTGCATTGAGATCCTGAGAGGATGCAGCCTTTCAATTCTTGTCACACGGCCTTGACTATAAGACAGAATGTTTCGCACCACTTAACCCCCTTGTAACTTGTAAACTCCCCCAATTTGCTACCAGCCACCTACCTTGTTTGCAAATCCATTAAACCAAAGTCTCCAGCCTTGCAATGTCCTAGACGCTTACTCCACATGCCATGAAATCCAGGGGAAAAAACTAGCAAGAAACCACAGAGGCAAATATACACTTTATTTTTTTCTTACCAAGATTAATCTACTCCTAAATTCTTGCAAACTAAGATTTGAAGAATAGTCCATCTCTTCTCTCTTTTTGGTGTGGTTTTTTTTGTTCATTTGTTTTTGGTTTGGTTTTGTTTTTTCCCCAGGATTTGACAATTGCTTTTATTGGTATTAATAAAAGAATTCAATAAAATTATGCAAGGATAAGAGTTAAGACTTAAATAAGACAGAGAGGGATAGATGAATATATTCAGTAAGGGGATATAATAAAGAAATAAGGGGATATAATAAAGGAATATATTCAGTCAAGGGAATATCACAACGATCTATAACTAACTTTCCAAAAACTCTAAGAAGGAAAAAGGAGAATTATTCACAGCCTCGAAAGAAAGAAGAACACACAAAATAAAATAAAAATTGAGGCTTTACATTAAAAAAAAAAAAAAAATCTTAATGGTAAAAGTATTGAACAGTGGCCCAGCTCCAAAGGAAGACAGGTGTTATTACAATCGTTAGGCAAGATGAAGAGCTTGATGAAGACAGAAGTTTATTTAGTTTTCAAGATTCAAAAATATAAAATTCTTTGAAAAATGTATCAAGGAAGGAAGGAAGGAAGGAGATGAAATAAAGAAAGGTGAAAAAAAGCTGCTTTTTCTACTGAGGACAAAAAATGAACTTTCTCACCAGGAACACAGAAATGGGCACAGGGATCTTGGGTCCTGCTACAGCTCCATTGACCCCAAAACACCAGCCACACAAGCTAAAGTCGTATCGCCCCATCAGGAAAAGTAGTTACTGTTGCTGCTGAAGCACAAAGCCATTTGTAGCTATGTTTAAAAACTTACTTTTGTCTTAAAACTACACTTTACACATCTCAAAACCAGAAACTCTAAACTGTGGCATTGAAGTTTGTTCTTAATTTTCTGTAATCCCCAGAAACATAAACACATACACCTGCAGTACAGCAAACATAACTGAACGTGTAAAAGTTTGCATGTAGAAAATAGGATTTTAGAAGTCCTTTTAAAAGGCCAACTGCAGTCTTTCATAACAAGATAAATTTGCTGGCCATGTAAGCATGCAATTAATACATACATTTCATGTTTTTAAGGTAGCTCGATAGGAACGCTTCCTCTGTTTGTCCTTTACAAAGCATGTTTATCATTCTACTTCCTCTTACTCCATATAGAGAAAATATTTTTTCTCTATGTTTGAACTGTCTTTCTGTTTTAGAATAAGAACCAGATTCTGGCAAAGCAAAATCATGTTGTGCTTGCAGCTCAGCTGAAACAAGACCTATAAAGACTTCAATAATTGGTGGCTTGTCTCATACAGCAGCAGCTAGCCAAAATTGTCCTAACTCACATCACTGTGGTTTGCATCTCTATTACAAATATGTTCCTTCCACACCCATTAATCATCCCCCATAAGCCATTTACCTACCAGCAGAATACTACTCCTGGAAACTTATGATTGAATCCTCAGTACAGAGGCTTGTAGTTCCTTCCATAGTGCTTACAAAAAAATAACTTTCCTCTTCTGTATTGAACAGGAGCTCTCAGCACTTTTTCTGCTTCTATCTAGTGTTTAGGATGGAAGTGGCTGTATTTGATAGGCAGCAAATGCTCAGGTAGGTCTTCCAAAGCCGGGAGAGCTGCTTTTGAATTAAGATGTTTTGCAGCATAATCTGACATTGAAATCTGATTCTGAAAAATATGCACCAACAAAAGCCAAACTCCCATACCAGTGAATTAGTGTACCAATACTGAACGCATAAAGTTCTTAGTTCGTACTTACTTCCACTCTTCATGTCTTTCACATGTTCTTAAACACTTTCCTAAACAAACATGAATAGCAACTGATGAATGATGTAAAGACTTGCAAACTGACTTTCAAGTACCTCAGGAACGAGTTGCCCAGAGAGGTGGTAGACGCCCCATCTCTGGGAACATTCAAGGCCAGGCTGAATAGGGCTCTGAGAAACCTGATTTAATCAAAGACGTCCTTGCTTATTGCAGAGGGGTTGGACTTGATGACCTTTAAAAGTCCCTTCCAATCCAAACTGTTCTATGATTTTATGATTCAGGCAGGAAGGAGCTACAGCCCTGATCTGGCAACACAGGGTTTAGCAGCAGTCAGAAAGGTCACCCAATAAACACACAACTATCCCTGCTGCCAGTATGGAAGTGTTAATGGCTCCTTAGCTACTGGCTTAAAAGTTAGCTAGAGGATATCTCCATTTGCTGCAGTTCAGATGTAGCATAAAACTGTGAAAGTAAATTGCTGAGTATGACACAACAAATAGGATTTTACTCAGTGTTGCCAGCCAGACTCAAATAAATACATTTAAACTAAACAATTTCATTTGCTTCCCTACCTTATTTTTGGTGCTCCCAAGCAGCATAAAAGTTACATGCAGGATGACACCTACATACAGAGATATTGCCATTTCTACAGCATGCAAAAAGCTTTGATATTTCCCCAAATCTCAACAGTTTGACTTTAGAATGATAGTTCTGTTTAACCATCTTGCTTCAGGCTTGTTCTGCCTGCCAAACGAAAATGAAAAGCCTCCTTTTAGCACATGTAGCTTTCTCACGTATTTTAATAAGTGCTCATGTAAGTGGGGGAAAAGAAGTTCTTGTTAGATGCCCGGTCATCTGATGAAGAGCTATTTTCTGTCCCTTCTGTACCACATACCTTGGTGGTACCTTTCAGTGCTTTAAGTTGCAATTCTGTTAGCTCAATTAGTGATAGTTCATTGTGAAAGCCTTGCACATATTACAGAAAATATTTTATTTAATAACAAATTATTAAATTTACTTATTTCTGCTAAGCATGAGAAATATACTTACTGGAGGTGCTATAAATTTATACAGGGAAGATCCCCTCAGTGCTAGAAACTTTGGTGCATACATTCGATCCTGAAGGGAGTCTTGTTCCCGTTCTTCCGTCCAGCCCATGTAGACTATCTGACAGTAAAAATCAATAGCGTTGTCAAATTCCTCAGAGACCTTCTTCAAATGAATTGCAAATATTTCATGCAAGTAAGCTGATGTCTGTCAAATGTTACATAGCTACAAACCTTGAACCACTGAGACAACATGGTGTATTGGCAGTTCACTTACAATCATATATTTTTATAAAGAATGCCTGTTATGACAATCCAAAAACATCAGAACAAATATTTATTGCACTAGCAACAACAAAAAAGGTAAACCACATACTCAGTGGATGTTAAAGGTCTATTCCATCATTAAAAGCTCCCTGGAGTAATTCTACATATTTGCTAACAGATCACATCTGAGGAATTTAATGCAAGTGAAGTGTAAGGAACCACTAGGCAGGAATACAAAATCAAGAAACTGTTGCACTGGAATGTAAATACAGCCTCCACATACAAGTTCACAATTATGCCTTAAGCAATATGACCTTGCAAATTTTATTTCCAAATAATGACAGCATTTTTTTCTCCTCTGAAAATGCCCATGTAGGAGTTTTGAACCTGCTTGCTTAGGAATAGCAAACTAATAGACTGTTTTCAGACACTATTTTGAACAGACTTTACCAACAGCTAAGAAATAACCAGAATGTTGTTGACTCTTACCATTGCTTGCAGATCTACCAACATAGATGTATGAAATAGAACTTATTCAAACCCATTTTAGGATCTAATTCCCTACCTATCCATCTATTCAATTTGAGTAATTTAATATCAAATCATTATTTAGTAACTGTGTATGAGTCACCACTACCCCAGCTTCTGGAGAAAATCTGAACAGGGAGTAGACACATCATGCAACTTTTGATTTATAACCATGCCATTAGCAATAAAAAACAATTTCCACTGGGCACTTGTACACTACTGCTACGGAGAATAGATCAACTCATATTTCACACAGTGCTGCTAATGGAATAGATCTATTTTTAAATCTCTCTCTGAAACTGACTTATACATTAATTAGTCATGGGGCATTCTCTGTCTTAAATGTCAGTAATGAACATGTAAGGAAAACAGTTCAGGAAAAATAACCATTATACAATCATAAGAATAGTCAATGAGTTAGTAAGTCTACCTACAGTATAAATGTACCTACTGCATGTTTAATCCTTTGAGATTTTGTGTCACATACTTTTAAAGAAGTGATTTACAAAAGTTTATTTCATTATTGTTGGGAAGAGGATTTTCATTCACAGTTCTTCATGGAATATACATGAAAATAAATAGGGAGATCTTTTTTTTCATTTTTTTTTTTCTTCTTCTTGTCTTTTGGTTGGATTTTATTGTAACACACTGGAAATTAATTGCTTTTTCAAATTAATGTGTAAAAAATCTACACTATTACTCTCCATCACAGTTTATTAGGTATTTAATGGTCTATAAACAGAGACAGGGAGAATGTCCATTCCTCTAACATTTACAGTGAAACCTCAACATTTAATTCTTCTTCAAATAGCAAACACTAATACTACAATATAGTCTGAGGTCCAATGGCTAATGTGTTTAAGTATCTGCTGGTTTGGTGATTAAAAAAGTTTATAAAACTCAATAATAAGATAGAGCTGTACCACAGTACTCAAGAATCAGAGTGCTCAACACCATATTGTCAGGCAATATCTAAGAACTGCATTCTCTGAAATCTCATTCACTCCTGAATCAAGACATAGTCAGGAAAAACAAACAACTGACAGATACAGTAAGAGAAATTTTAGATTATTTCAATTCAATGTTTCTTCCAATTTCCCTCATTTCTGCTGTTTTGTATGTTATCCAATGTAAGATAAGTACAGATTCCCATCCCTCTGACTTGGTAGGAATCTGTAGAGCTCAGTGGCTGAGAAAGGCTACACAGATGAGTAAAATCAGTATTAAAAAAATGCACTACTATGTTCAGAAGTTTGGCAAATTTTCCTCTCTGTAACTGAAAGAGAATGAATGATCTCTAATTTCTAGGAATTGAGATATCTATACTTTTAAATTAATTAAACTGAATTGATTTGGTTCCATCTTTGATTTGTCTCATTAAAATTGGACACGCAGTAAGATATCATCTTGCCTGATGATATTTAATATCACTGTAGCACTATATGTAATCTATTTTCAGTTAGTGTTTTTATTTTTCACATTCCTCATTTCTACTTCTACTATTCATCAGAATAACAGGATACAGTCACTCATGCTGTGCAGATGTATTGATATTTCACATTTGACTGCCTTAATACTAAAGGAGACATGAAATTTAAGGAAAATGCTCCTTTAGGTATTTCTCCCTTGCCTCTGTAGATCATGAGGAGAAATTACATTGATTTTTCAGACAACTTGCTGTACCAAGGTTTTATTAACAAAAAGGCATTTCTCCTTCAGACTAAATACCTACTATTAAACATACAGAAGTAATGTTAAGCAAAGGCTGTATGATTGTCATTAGGAACGCTTACAGAGTTGTTTGAGTGGATATGCATATTCACATGTGTGGATTAAAAAAGCATAGGCTAAATTCTGGAAAACAGGGCTAAACTGAACAAATACTTGATAACCATTTTACTTACGGGTTACTAATGTGGTGTCAGTTTACCTAAACACAATGAACATGTGATGTTAGGTAAAATATTGTAGTTTTTATATAATGAAGCTGAGAAACTGTTGAAAAATTTTCAGTTATGAGATAATGTAGAGGCCACGTTCTTGAGACATTTACATTACTGCTAAATATTTTGACTTCTCATAAAGCTTTGACTATGAACAACTTTAAGAAAATTATTTATTTGGAAAGGGATCTTAACTTTCCAAATTAATAGTTCATGTGTATATATCTATTGAAATAGTAGATGAATATGAAATTTGACTTGTGAGATTTGTGACATGTAACATCTTAATGCTACACACGTGGACTTAGCCCAAAATACGGAATTTCATGAGATTCTATCTGAAAAGAAGTGTTTACAACCACAGACACATGATGAATGGAAATAAATGTGAATCACAAATGGACAGTGTATAGCAGCCCCCTTTATAAATTTAAAATCCAGGTTAGTTTTTTAATCTTAGAAGTTTTTTACATTCCTATAAACTAGTGACAATTATCAACGAAGGTGGCTGTGGTGGGGAAAACAGATTTTATTTGTGATAACATTTCACTTAAAAGATAATTTTTGCAGTCCTGGTTTCTGACTTACCTGAAGCAACTCATTCCTCAAAATCAAATGGTGACACAAATTAGCTAATTTACTGGATGTTGGTTCAGTAACAAATATTCAAGAAGTTATAATGGTTTATGAGTTAAATCATGTATAATTTTTTTAAAAAAACATAAATGATAAATGAAACAGGACACTTTCTTCTTTCAAAAATCCATAATCTCCTATTTAGTATATACTTACATCACATGGATATCCTAATCAAGCAAGACAAATTACCATAAATCACCATATTTCATACCAGTCCAACATATTGCTAAAATGTCTTAAATAGCCTTGACTTTCAGGGGAATTCTCCAGAGTTTTAACACAAATTATACTATATTTTAGGAAAAGCACTAAGATAAAAATACAAAAAAACCCCCAACCTAAGCCTTTTAAATACAGGACTGTTTTTGCCAGTGATTGCATTATCATGACAGTTTTTGTTTCATTTTAGTGTGGTTTTCTTGGTTTTCTGTGAACATATGACTATAATGAATTCTGAGACTATCATGCAAAGAAAAGGGTATTAAAACCAGGGTAGAGAACACTATCTGGGTTCCTTATCCCTCACCATTATTCACAGTGTTGACTAACACAATGATTTGTCTTCTGAATCCAGGTTTATTCTGTTGCCCTCCAGACTGTTTCACATAATATGAGTATGAATATGAGTCTTCCAAGATAAAAAACTGTCAGTGCATCTGTTCTGACCTTTAAATTGCCTCACTTATTTAATACCATGTGCATTTTACATTTCATTTTACTTATTTAAGACTTCTAAGTGTCTGTTCATTGAAATAAATGCTTCTGAAGACAAAGTCAATTTGAACATTAATTGGGCAACTGTGTGCCTTTGTCAAAATGTCAACATTAAAATTCGGGGTTTTTTTTCTCCTTTAAATTATTCAAGTCAATGAATAATTACACATATTTAAAATTCATTACAGTTTGAATTTGTTCATTTTAATAGAGGTGATTAGCATTTAGAAAGTACAGCATTCCTGTCTCAAGACTTTTTACAAGAAAGACCTTATGTAACTTTTTACAAAGATAGATTTGGATGCAAACTGCAGGATTAGACACAAATCTATATTGATGTGTGTGTGTGTGAAATTACTAGAAGGAATCAGTACAAAAAGAGCTCATTTTAGTCCTGGCTTGCAGAATATTGACTGGTTAATTAAAGAAAAAAAAAAAATCATCAACTTGAATAACTCGAGTAGCTAGTCAGCATATGGTAAACCCCCTGAACTGCATAAGGGATGCGTGGATGTTACATGGGATTGGGTGAATCATTTTCCTACTTAATAGGTATGGTAGCCATTAACACATGATGAAAAAATATATCTTGTGTTATCTAGAGCCAACTGCCTTCCTCACTTGAATGAGTCTCCTTCTTGTAGAGACTTCTCTTCTTTACCTGCCACATAACTCACCTTTAGAGCAGTTTAGCACTTCCCTGAGCACGTGCATTTGGCGGTAGGTTTAACACTGAAGAGACTCAGTCCCACTGCCATCACAGGCATTTACAGCCGACCTGGGAAGCTTCAGACCTTCTCTGGCACTCTCAACAGAGCAGGTGTCAGTAAACCCCTTTAAAACGAGCAGGTTTTACACACATCCTGACTAAAAAAATTACTGTATATCACACTGCCATAATTTCCTCTCCTTTTGCTGCTGTGTGACTGCAACCAGTAGGATTCTGGTTTTGCTGGGGTTTTTTGTTTGTTTTTATTTGCTACATGGTAATATTTGAATTTCTGCCTGTACATTTTTCACCTAGTGAATTTACAAGAGCTGTAAATTTTAATCCAGGAGAAAATTTCTGGTTTTTTTGAGTGTTTAAACAGTGCAATACAGAAAGTTTAATAGTCAGGTGGCGAGAAAGTAAACATCATCTATTCTAGAGCCCAGTAGCTTGACTGTGTTCAGGACTTATCTTTCGATTGATGACTTTTTTTTCTCTCTTCTAAATGAACACAGTATAAATGTAATACATTTTTGAGGCTCTAAAATATAAATGGGTTAAATAAAATAATATTTCAGGTAATCAAGCTGGAGGGCATGGCCTCTCTTTTCTGATGAAGAATATTTTACATTCATCTTTGTCAGGTTAGACTACTGAAACAGGCTGAATAAAGAAAAATATCAGAATATTACAAATCACTGAACAGCGTCTTTCAGAGTTTTGATGGTGCCACTGAGCAAACAACTGACATATTCATCTTTCTGTGGTACCAGTGTGAGTGAATTACTCACAGAAACATCTATTACCATTCTTAACTCACCCCAGGAGTGGTTTATAATTAGATTTCAATGACTGGTCACAGATATTGTTTTGATTTCCGTCTTCTGTTTCTCTGAAAAGGACTGGTAAGCAGAACTTGGACAGGACAAGTGCAATTTAGGCTGGCTGTCTTTAAGATCATGCTATTCATGTCACTGCTTTGCTCGCATTCTGAAAGTCTGCTAGATTTCTGCTTCATCCAAACGAGAAGGTAACCATAAAATGTGATAACCCCAAATGTCTGAGTATGTAGAAAACATAAATGATGGATAACAGGTTAGATTACTTTGAAATCAATTTTAGTAATTTATCTTTTGAATTTGCACATCATTACAATTACATTTCTATAGAATTAGACATTTACATTTCAAAGTGCTCACAAAGCCAGAATAAAACTGCAAATACTCAGTGTATATCTAAAGCTGTTTTTTGAGACTCTGGTGTCATTGCTTGCACAGCAAAAAAGACATATTTGACATAAGTGCCTTTTTTGGTAATAATAGCTTCACAAGACCTGACTTACAGATATTTTTATAGCTTTGTGAGATTGAAGTCCGAGCTTTTCATAAAATTAGCAGTGCAGATATATATGTAAGTATACAAAAGCCTGTTTAGGCTTAAAATATTATATTTAAATGCTTCCTCCTCTGATGAAACCAAAATCAAAAATCTATGCAATAATGTTATTCATGGCTACTGGGTGAAGTCAAATTTTTACTTTCCAATCTTAGTCATATAAATAGCAATACTTGCAAACTGAAAAAAAAAAAGCTATTAATATTTGAAAAACATATCTTGCTATTGATAATGAGAAATAAATATACTATGTTCTATCTGCGTATCAAATGACTTCTGTAAGCTTAAAGTGTTCTTAAGGCTTTCTAGGGCTCTCAGAGAACACAATTACTACTTAGATGCTCCCAGAAAAATAAATATAAATAAAATCTCCAAAAATAATTGAATAACTTTGGTCTAGAATTACATTGCCTTTTAGCAACTCATTCATTTTTTAAGAATTTAGTGCATGCAACTGAAAGAAGAAAAAGCCATCAAGAAGTGAAATTTCATTATCAAAAGTACAAACAATACTTAGTTTTCTGCATAAATCCACTTCTTTTTAGTTTTCGTAATCCATGCTCAGTTAATGAATTGTTTTGAATGAAGAGAGTGTGAATGAAGAAGTAGTAGTTACATGCGTTTTTTTCCTTCCTCACCAGCACCATGATTTTTCTGTGAGAAAGAAGATCTATAAAAGGTCAGCTGGTAGTTAGGTAGGGGGTTTTTTGTTATTAAAAAAATTGATAAAGGTTCAAGGAAAGTTACTAATTTCTAAGAACTCACATCATCAAGGGAAGGACTGTATTATTACAACAAGGTAAAACACCATTTGAAACCAAGTTTCACATTCACAGAAATGCACATAAGGAAGCAATTATCAGAGCCAAATAAAATATAGTATATGTAATTCTTCAAAGATTAACAACTATTGCAATCAGTAACATGATGGCAAGTGACACACAACACTTGGTTATGGTGTAGTTAGCATTTCTTTACAAGTATTAATGGGGACAGGTGTCTCTTTTACAAAAAATGTTACTGAATTTTCTTCTTAAACTTTCTGGGCATCAGTATCTCCAGCAACAGCTAATCAGTGCATAGCAGCAAAGTTTCAGAAAACAGTCTGATAAATAAACTATTTTTATAAAAACAAATAAATATTCTGCAATTGAAATTCAGAGTATATACCTTGCTAGATCTACAGGAAGAGATTTATTCTCTGTCTTGTGGAATTATGGCAAAAAATCATATATCAAAGGACCTTTGATGTCTTTTAGTGGTTAAAGAATACAGAAAATGTTGAATTATTTCTCTTAGTGAGAGATGTCATGAAATCTCAATTCTTAAATATATTCAGCACTTGACTGGGCAAAGTCCTGAGCAACTTGATTTATGTTGGCCCTTCTTTGAGCAGAGTTTTGATCAGGTGACCTACGACAACTCATCCAATCTAAATAATTCTGTTATTCTACGAGTCTTTGATCTCAAAGCAGTCATATCTATCTTGGAATCGTTTTTAAAATAGTCTCGACTTACTATTCCTAGAAAACCAGCTTCACCATTGTTTTTATTACAGTGTCACATTATTCTTCGGTGGCACACACAGTAGTACATACAAATACAGTAATTCACGTTTCATAATGTGAACATTTATAGCTGTCCAGGTTTTTCTGATTTTACCAGTTTCATATCTACCTTCATTTTCAATGGGGCAATGTATCAAATTTCTCACTACAGACTTTCATCCTTAAAATACACTCTGGAAAGGAATTTCTAGTACAGACTGCCTGCAGATAAGGCACCCTTGAGACTGAAGGCAGTAAGACTCTTCTATTGCTCATAAACAACCATTGAGAAATGAAAGATGAATCCTATCATCCCTTCTCAGTTGTTAACGGGGGTGAGGGGGAAAGGGTTATGACATGTGAAGGACTCTGATATTCTATGGAGACTGAGGAGGAAGGGAAAAAGAAGGTGAGAATTCAGATGAGAGTAGAGATGCTAAATATCTTGAAACCACTTGAAAGTCAGTTGACTTGCTAAACAGAATGGAAAAGGTGGCATGTAAAAGACTAAAGTAATGATGTGTAACTTGCATTCTTATACACTCTTAAAGTAAATAAAAATCTTCCTAAATTAATTACAGAGCGAGAAGAAGTGGAGCTACTCTGGAACCATTTTTAAAATTATTTTTCAAACAGTGGTATCCAAATACAACTGTGTTGAGAAAGAGAACCAGAATGCAGTCCCATTCTGAAAGACAGCAAGGTAGAGGAAAACCACTGCTAAAATATCTCTTCTAGGAACTGAGAAAAAACTTAGGGGATGATTAGATCATGAACATGACAATTAGTATATTCTATATAATATTGTTTTCATGCTTCTTGTAATAATTTATAAAGTAATCTATTTTTTTTCCTTTTTAGAATAAACTGTTTTAATTTGCCTGATATTTAGATTGAAATTAGGCTATATTAAGGATCTTTTTCTGGTTATATGTGAATGGCCTCTGACAGGGAGTTAACAATAGAGTTCATAACGTGTTGAACTCATCTTGCACTTAATTATTTTTGACAATGGGGTGATGTCTGTCAATAGCTGACTTGTCTCTGACATCTCAGTATTTCCACGGATTTTTTTAGTTTCACTGGAAAAGCTTAATCTTTAAGGAATAACAATTGTTTTGCAATAATATCAGAGCTTTCTTCCACTCTTTTTTTTTTAATGCTAAATGTTGCATGACATGAACAACCAAGGGATACAACCCATAAAGAATGTAACTGCCTCAAAAATAAGATTGGGTCCTGAACAAAGCTCTAACTTCAGTGTTGGTCACTGAGACTCTGTATCCACAGAGAGCTCTATAGAGGGACAGGAAGGCTCCTTCACCCACAGAGAAGACAACCTAAAAAATCTTCTGTGAGCGCCATCTGTGTGGCTGAATGAGAGATCCTGATGGAATAGTTCAAGGCCCTATGAAATGAAGACAATGACCTACAGGAACTTTATCAAACAATTGATTGATGTAAACTCTTAATTAATACTTAGGCAGAAGTTTCTCCTCTCACAGAAGGCATCTTTTCTTCAGGGCTTTTGTGCATAATCTCAGGGCTCTGTGTCCTTTTTGCACACTCTCCTACTGTTTGGGAATGGTTTTGAAAGGCATCCTACTCCAACAGCAGGAGAAGGAGAGGATGGCATATTTTCTGAACCTACCACCATTACGGCAGTCTTGTGGGAGCAATAGGATGAAGTGATGAGTGACTATTGCTTCTGTTAACCAAGTAGCATAAACAGTGGGCTGTTAAACAAATAATTGGAAACAGCATGACTTCTGGCTGTACGTTTAAAGAAAGCAGCTATAAACCGCATACTGTTGTACCTTGATCCTACTGGATTTCAGGGGTATGCTCAGCATGCCAGTTGGATCAAGTGCCTCTGGACACTCAGCACTTACACACCACCAGAGCCATCAGGTAGACACATGTTTTTAGGAAGAAAGAAGCCAGATGTCTGTCTAGATCTTGGCTGAAAGTTCCTGGCCACAGAATTGCCTATCTACTATTTTTTTCTCCTTTCTTTTCTTCATCTTTCTTTTTCTTCCTTTCACCTCTCCAGACCTGCACCATTTTCCAGAATCATTCTTCATAAGTAAAGGTGGACTTGTTCTGGTTCTAAATCCAGCATTACTGAGACATATTCCAAGAAAGAAAATGTTTATTCTTAAATAATAATAATTTGTTTATAAATTACTATAAATAATGAAAATTAAATCAATTTTTCGCTTGACAACTCATGAGAATAGTTTATCTATTTGCCACTGTGAAATTTGTTTGATGTGTCATAAAATAGGATGGACTTCATAAATTTTGTTTCCCAAAATAACAGGTTGAAAGTAAAAGTTCTCTAAGGTGCTAAACATATTAATGTAACAGATATTGTTCAGTAAACAGTGTCTCCTTACAAGGAAATACAACTGTTTAAAAAAACCCCAAAAATGTTCTCATATAATGAATTTCTAGGGAATGTTTCTGCATTTGCAATTAACTACAATTTTATCATCATTGTTAGTTTTCCTTCAGACATTTTCATCGATTAAAACTTCTTTTTTTGTTGTTTTTTCTTTTGTGTGTGTCTTCTTGTTGTTGCTGTCTTCTTTTGTAGGTAACACATAAATTGTCAATTGCTATATACTCTTTTATACATCAATTATTTTCTCAAATTCAGGTTACAACTGTATTACCAGTACCACGGAATATTATTGCCATGAAAGGGAGAAGGTCAATGACCACCTGTGGTCCACAGAATTCTGTTTTGTTCTTAGAAGTTCAAGAGATTTAATAAATATTTTTCCTTTCACAGGGTATGATATGAAGCACCAATCATCTGCATGGATGTAAAATAAATGAACGAGAAAAAATGAAAGACGTATTCACCTCTCCCCTCGAAGTAAATTGTAATTAAAAATACTTTCTTTAAGCCTTTTGAATCCCATGTGCTCCTTCAATAGAAGATCTTCAGTAAAAGTACATGCTTCATTGATTCTAATTAATTTATTTAGCTAATACAATTCCCCAAGGAATAATGTGTTTATAGACCTACTGAACACCTTCATTCTAATCTACTAAAATTAATGTTATTCTTGGGAACTTTTACACTCACTTTATGCAACAAAAAAGATAATACAATCAAGTATGTTTTTATTTCTACCCTCAGCCTCCAATGAAAATTCCAAAATGGCAAGACAGAACAAATTCATGTCTGGTAAGCTATGGATATTAACAGTTCCTGAATTAAGGTGAGGCTAGAGAAAGAAAAGGAAAAAAAAAAAGAAAAAGAAAAAAGTTTTCCCCATACTGAATCTTTCTAAGTATAATATAAAAGAAAGATGACCTATACCTTTTGTGGGTATGGCGACTCAATTTCCTCCTTTTCTGTCTTTGCTACCACTTTTCAAGAACTTGTCAGAGAGCAGAGAGATACTGGACATATGCAACATGGCGTCATCTACCTGCACTTGTGCAAAGCATTTGACACTGTCCAGCATGACATCCGTGTCTCCAAATTGGAGAGACATGGTTTTGATGGATGGACCACATGGTGGATAAGGGATTAGCTGGATGGTCACACTTAAACAGTTGCAACCAGTGATGAGTGGCATTCCTCAGGGGTCAGTACCGGGACCAGTGCTGTTTAACATCTTTGTTGGCAACATGGACAGTGGGATCGAGTGCACCCTCAGCAAGCTTGCTGATGACACCAAGCCGTGTGGTGCAGTCGACACACTGGAGGGAAGGGATGCCATCCAGAGGGACCTTGACAGATTTGAGAGATAGGCCTGTGCAAACTTTATGAAGTTCGACAAGGCCCAGCGCAAGGTCCTGCACATGGTTTGGGGCAATCCCAAGCACAAATACAGGCTGGGCAGAGAATGGATTGAGAGCAGCCTCGAGGAGAAGGGCTTGTGGAGGTTGATTGATGAGAAGCTCAACACAACCTGGCAATGTGTGCTTGCAGTCCAGAAAACCAAGCATATCTTGGACTACATCAAAAGAAGTGGAATCAGCAGGTCGAGGGAGATGATTCTCTCCCTCTCCTCCACTCTTGTGAGACCCCACATGGAGTACTGCATTCATCTCTGGGACTCCCAACATAAGAAGGACATTGACCTGTTGTAGCGAGTCCAGAGAAGGGCCATGAGGACTGAAACACCTGTCTTATGAGGAAATGCTGAGCAACTTGGGTTTGTTCAGCCTGGAGAACAGGAGGCTCCAGGGAGACCTTATAGCTGCCTTCCAGTACCTAAAGGGGGCCTACATTAATTTCTTAGAGTCTTTGTGGAAGCATTCAGAGCTTTGAATCTGACATGAATGAAGATTTGACTCAGACCCTTAAGCCACAAAGAGAGAAGGGCTGTCAGACCTGTCCCTGTAAGCTGCCCGAGACAGCGCTAGACCCTGACTATTTTGGATCTTATCCCGATGGTTCTCCATTCTTCAGAAACCAAATGGATAAAAGCTAGGCATCACATCACTTCCCTGCAGATTCTTAAGTCCAGTCTGTAAATTACCCTTGAAACGTCAGTAAAATACATACAATATCTAGTAACTCTTCTTTGAGAACCAGAAAATAAGTAACGTTTGTTTATCTGTTTATCAATTTAGGATTCCAGTTAATAATATCTAGTTGTGGGACAGGTCTGTTTATTTCACTAAATTTTAAATGTCTAGAACAGAACAAGGCACGTAGACTCCTCTCATTCATCTGGCCTATTTCAGGCTTTGGTGAAGAATACAGTACATTCCTCCCTGTATTGTCAAAAATCTGAACACAGATGTAACACAGACGTGGTCACTAAGTTTGGTCAGGCAAAACTTACCCTTATGGAAAGCAGTTTTCAGGGAAAGACATTAATATTGCAGAGAAAAAAATAGCTAGCTAATACTTCTTATACTGACAAGTTAATATTAGAAAAAAAAAATGAGACGACAAATGAGAAAAATATGTAAATGAAGATTAAGTCCATATTTGAGGCAAAACTTAATTTGCTGGACATGAAGAAATGATTTAACACACAGTTTGAGATTTATAGTTTGAGACTTAAATAAGAACTTGATCTAATCACTCTTTTCTATCACATAAATTTCCAGCAGGTGTCCAAATTACTTCCTTCCTCTCTTGGGCTATAGAGTATGCAGCCCTAGGATATAAACACTGCTATCCAATAACTACATTGAGTGACTCACAACATGAATGCTGTCTAGCTCATCAGGTAATCAGCTGTCTTCAGGATGCAGTCTGACCTTCCTCTCAAAAGTTAACATGTAGGTATCCTCAGCCTAAAATTGCTGATAGTCTATGGTGCGTATTGCACTTCTAAAACTTTTTAATGTCCTGAAGTTCAAAAGCTACTCTGGACTACAACGTAAATGGAAGAAAAATCTTTTATTTGCCATGGGAAGCATAGTTTTTATAAGAGAGTGCCTCAGAAGCATTTAAAACAATTAAAGAAAGTGCTCAAAGTATTTCATGTCAACCAAACATATTTTTTAGATAGATAGAAAGATATGCCTTTTATTTTACAGAAATCTCAATAAAGTATTAATAAGCAACATAAGCCTTTCAAGGCTTTGTGTTATGAAGCAATAATCCATGCCAAGTGCCATAGATGGCTGACAATACAATGAAAGGAATTAGCACAGCATTATTTACACCCTATCGTGCACTTCTGCTTAATTTAACAGCAAGAACTCAGCTCCCTCTGTGTGTTTCAATAAACATTTAACAATAGAAGCTTCATTTGAGAGAGTTTCCTTCAAAATAAACCTGATCAAGTCCTTACTGTGACAACAGATGGTAATAGAGCAGATGTACCTAGGACCTGAAAGTTCAATAACTGTCAGTCAAGAGCTGCAGAATGGCTACTCTGAGGAACTATGGTACTGGTATATTGAAAAATAATTAATTCAACAGTCATGTAAAATCTGGAAGAAAAAATAATAATAATAAAAGAAGAAAACTATATACACCTAGGATGAGGGAGCAAAAACACTGACCTTAATGTGCTTCTAGAGTGATGACTTGCTTTTCTTTGAGGACATGTCACATTTCAGTAGAACAGTGTTTAATCATTCCACTTTAAAAATGTTAATACAATAGCAAAGTCATCTTAAAGGTTATTATTCTACAACAAAAAAAAAGTGTATTTTCTTTCATACAGATGTTTATGACTAGAACAGATGTCTTATCGGACCACCTGAGCAATGCAATTCGCATTCTTAAGTGCTGTCCACAGCACTTAAGATTCCAATCTCAGTCGAAAAATTGTACCCCAGGTTCTTGCCTTAGTGTGGCATCAGTTCATCATGCCACAATGTTGTTTTAAAACTGAATTAAACACAGTTGTGGAGATGGAAACATTGAGTCATTCTCATACACATTCTCATTATAAACTGTTAACTCGGAACAGGACAGCTACCAATTCTTTTCCCACAAATGCAGGAAAATTCTAAAGTGATTCTTCAAAATGAAAATGAAAATTTTTTAATAAGAATATCTTGTCTTCTGTAGAGGCAAGACAAATCTTTCAAAAATGCTCATGCTGCATGTGGATAAAAGAGAGATAGTGTCCATCTTAAAGGGTTGTAGAAATCTTCCCAACTATAATTTTTTGTGAACTCAGCATTGATGAAAGGTGGAAGGTTATAGCCTCTGAATTCGTCTTAGTCGAGATTAAATGTACAGTAGGGGAAAAGAAACTTTTAAATACACTGCTTTGCCAAGACATTTTAATCTCTGTTTCATGCGAAATCTTGAGACTTGACTTTTGTCTGTGTAGTAGAGAAGCAAGAGGCTATTTATTGCATTTGAGAACAAGTATGTGAACATAACCATAATCCAATAAAACAGAAAATCAGCTCCCTGGCCACTAGCTTGTTGAGTAAAATAAGTTAAAAGTGCAATCAAAAAGTTATGACTTTCCTGACTGGAATTTAATAGACATTGTATTTACTTGTATATGTAGGGATAGGAAGAGGTGAACTGAAGGCTATACTAAGATTTAGATCTAAACCTTGAATTCCACTGCATGCCTAAATCAGATGTAACCAATTCATCTTCCTGGCATGGCAATCAGCTAAATCCCAATAAAACCCAAATGGCAAATAAGAGTTAAAATGTGTAGTAAAATCTCCAGTAGCTGGAGGCCATACATTTGGCTTCCCACCCTGAGAAGGATCTGAAGATTTTCGAAGAAAAACTATTTGATGCTGATTCCTCTAGTTGCTATCAAGTTGATTTGCAGTTGAGCTCTGCATAGGCACAAATTCATGTAGGCTAATGTAAAGATCAGGAATTGAAAGGGAATGGGCAGTGCTTGTCCTCAACACACCACCACACTTTTTTGAGGTAGGGTGCATTTTCCTGTCATTTGGCAAGGGTTAGCGGGGGTGTCAATGGCACCTTTCAGAACTCACTTGCCTAATGATGGTGCTCGCAGGAACTGACATTTGCTGCACTCAGTGTAACAGCTGAACAGCAGTGACGAGCTCCAAGAAAAAGGAACATGCTTGTGTTTCCCATCTTGGCTCATCAAACAGAGAAGCCTCTGGCTGAAACCTTGAAATATTCTGTTCTTCGTGCCTCTCTGCTATGAGGTCTAAATAATTTTTCCTTAGATTTATGGAAATTTTCCCTATGATGGCAATATATGTAACTTATGTATATAGTACTAACATTTAAAACAAACAAACAAACAACAACAAACAAACAAACAAAACCACAACACAACAAAACAAACTTGATTCAAAGATGTTGCTAATTTTCTATTTTTTACAACTTTTAAGTGTTCATCATTGTCAGCTCAGACAAGGGGAACTTTAATTTCCCTCTTCTCCCACAATCTTCTTCAACAAGATTTTGTCTGTGTGGTCTTCTTCCATCACTTTTTGCATCATCTTCCTTCCACCATTACACATATGAACACCATTCTCAGAACTTATTATTGCCTTATGCTGTCTGTATAATTATCACTTTATCAATACCCATCACCTTTGAACTTCTAATTTCCAATAAATACATCTTATCTTTCTAATAATTTCTCAGGCAAACCTGCTTTCTCTATTACTGCCTTAAAGGAAAGCTGCTATGCTATGTGTAATCGAGTCTTTTTAATCCCTCTCCTCTCCGCTCCGCTCTGCTCCCCTCCTCTCCCCTTTCCTCCCCTCCCCTTTCCTCCCCTCCCTTCCCCTCCCCTCCCCTCCTCTCCCCTCCCCTCCCCTCCCCTCCCCACCTCTCCTCTCCTCTCCTCTCCTCCCCTCCCCTCCCCTCCCCTCCCCTCCCCTCTCCTCTCCTCTCCTCTCCTCTCCTCTCCTCTCCTCTCCTCTTTTTGACCTTATTGCAGAGATTGAGACATTTTGATAACAATGTCAGTGTTACAGTAGCTTCTACACCCATGTTGGTTCATTTCCACATTGTAATACTAATGGATCTGTCTTTGCTGATATTTTCTTCTCTAAATCATGAACATATTCATAAAATAATTATAATTGGATTGGTGCCTTTACTCTGGTTTGACAACTGCCTTTCCCCTTTTACCTTTAACATCTGATTAAGATCTACATATATATACAGATACACATATACATATGAATTTGATTTTTATATATATGCATATGCACATATATATACAAAAATTGTAAGGGAAAATAACCTTGAATTGCACTGCTAGTTCTCACAAAACAAAAACCAACCAACCAAACAAACAAAAAACCAAAAACATGGGCATTCGTTAAGTGAAATTAAGGTGTTTTGTCTGTTTGTCTTGATTCGCCTTGTTTGTCTTGATGAAGACAGCAGTTGAAAGATTACCTTGCAATGTTGTCACTGTTAAGGGAAAATTCTATCAAAAGGTTTGCTTAGGAAGACAAAAGTATAAAATCAAAACCTTCATATGCATTTTACATGCTAGTAATATTTAAGTGTGAGAAACATATTAATCCCCTTAGGAACTGAATATTTAGCAAAAGGATGATATTTGAGAGAAAACATTAAATACTGAAATGTATTGGTATTTATCACAAATATTTTAGATATACAGGGAAGAAATGTAAAATATACTGTAGAAATTTTGTTCACTGAGGGTGAACTGAAAAGCCACAAGATCTTTCAAATCTTTTCCACCTGTATTGATTAAAGATAGTACTTAGTCAATTCTTAGACAATAGATGTTTTTACATAAAGTGACTTTAAAACATTCATTATAGCTGCTTAGAAACTCTCAGAGTTTGTCTTATTACTGCTTTTCATTGAACAAGATGCATAGGATATACAATACGACATAGTGGTATTTCCATCCTAAACAGCTAACAGGCTTGTAGCTTGGATTAATCATTTTAGGTAAAATATATTGTATGAAAAAATCTAGAAGTAAAATCGCAGTCAGGTCAGTTTCAGAGTTCAAGTTCATGATGTGCTTGCAGAAACAAGTTAAAACTAGCTATTCAACCTCTTATACCAAAATGCATTTTATTAAAATAAATGTCAAGATGACAAAAGTAGTCAAGATGATAATTTAATATTCAGATAAAAAATTATGTGTTAATGTAACAAGTGAAAAGGCCTGCTCCTTCCTTGCATATCATGTTAATGTCTGCTGAATATCAGAAGACAGAAATTAACCTTACGTCTGTGTAGTCTTTTCTGATTCTTGTCAAAAATAGCTTATTTAATTTAAATTATGTTATATTTCCTAGCTCCTTCTACAATAAAGAACCACAACTCTCTTTACATAAGGTAAACCCAAAAAAGGAATCTGTTTTTGAAATTAATGTTCCCCAAAACTTCAAAATAGCCACAGATCAACAAAGCTTTTTCTTTTCCAGTGTTTGATGGGCATTGAAATCTTATCAGTCTCACTGCCCATCAAATTGGCCTCTCTTTTTTCAGTTTGATCTTTTGGCTGACTTTCTTGAAATGGTCCATGGTGATTCTGTCAGAATATAGTGACTGATGTTGATGAGAGAAGAACAAATTAACTGAAGGCTGCCCTAACAGATAACATGACCAACAAGCTATTCAAGCTGAGAAAGTTATTTTTTTTGCTTTCCGTTGGAATTCTAGTGAAGAGAAAAATGCCTTACTGACTGCACATGCCAGGAGTTCCACAACAGCAGAGATCACTGAATTAATATGTCAGCATGGTGGGACATTATAACTGTTATATGTATTTTTGTTGTCTTTTTTACAGTAATAAAAAACAAAGATATAAGTTCAAAGTAAATATGTATCTATGAAAATGTATCTAGTTTACTAATTTTTATTTACTGGACATTTTGTCCTTCCTTCTTTTGAGACAGGAGCATTTCCTTGCCACTGCCAGCAACTGATGTTATAGAAACTGTTCTGAAAATGCCCAAATGCAACTGTTTCCTTCAGTTGCTGAAGTGACAAATCACTTCCTTTCTGTGACTTCAGGAGGCGAGTGAGACAAAATTAACAACAAATCTGAGTAACTATAGTGCAGACAAAGAACTGAGAATCAAGGGCAAATAAAAATGTACCAAACTTTTTTTATGTTTTATTTATTCTAACTTTATTTATATATACCCGTATAGTTACTATTTGTTATTATTATTGTAATACATTTATTGTGATTTTTGGACCTTCTCATGAAGAAAGTAGTGAACAAAATTATAATACCCCCTCCCTTGCGAGTTACACTTAGCACAATTCCATATTAATAATTCCATACGAATAAAGTTGGACCAGAGACAGGGAATTGAGAAATATGTTGACTGGATGAAGATGTGGCATAAGGGAGGTGAAAGCACTTTTATTCCTCAAATCTGTCTTCTGAAGTCAAGTTTACAGTTCAGTTCTATACATATTTATCTACCACAAGGAAGTAATTCGTTCCTTCTGATGAATCATATTTCTCTGTTTCCCATATTACAAGTTTATTTAAAAGAAATCCACGTTATAGATAATAGCTGTGACGTACAACAGATGCACACTTTAATTAACTGTTTTAATTTACTAGGTGTACTCTGTGATAAGTAACTCACCACAAAATGGTCACATTTTCAACTGTTGTGCTATATCACAGAATGATTAATGTCATTACCGTAGTATCGGAACAGACTTTATTCCAAATAAATCTTTGATTATTTTACAATGTAGCCTGAATATTTTTATTCATACTTTGTTTACACATTTTTCTAAAATATATGCTGATTCCTTCAGGAAGGTGCGGCTGCTACTATGGTCTCTAGCAAACAGAACCTCAGAATTTTAGCCTTTAACTTTGAGCCGTCTGCAGGTTTGCTTGGTTTTTTTAAAAAAAAAAAAAAAGAAAGAAAAAAAGAAAAAAGTGGAAAGAACAGATTTCTCAAGACACACAGCTCTACCCCTTTGTCCCATGGATCCAGTCACCTGATACACAGCTCTAGAGGAGAGTAGTAATTATGCTCATGATGTATTTTGCAAGAAACTCTCTCTATTCAAGGAATTGTAGTCCCTTTTTAAAAGGCATTGAAATGTCTTCCAGTAATATGGGACTGCCAATAGATGAAGACAGTCAGATGATTCACCTTGTTCCAAATTTTGCTACTGGCCTTCTCCAGAATCTTGGACAAGGTTTTCTATGCTTTCATTTGCACAATAAAATTCACATATTTTTACAGTTTTAGAAGAACTTTGATGAATACTGACTGATTCTGTAAAGCGTACCAATCCCATTCACCCTTTCATAATAAAATGGGTAAGATGCAATCTGAAGAAAACTTTTGTGTGTGTATATATATGCATTAGACTTAGGTTAATTTGACTATATTAGGCATGATCTTACTTTGACCAAAAATTCCAGTTACCTTTGACTTTAGAAAAAAAATAAAATGTATTTCAAGGCAGCAAGGTATTCTCTAAAGAAAATCTACCAAGAATTCTTGAGCTAGAATAATGCACAGCTACTACAAAATTAAACACAGTTGAAATGAGAATTATAAATTAAACAACTCCAATTTTTCTATTTCTTACCTGCTGGTTTACGGGAAAATTCCTGTTGATTTTTTTAATCTATAAAAATGAATAAAGAAATAGATTAATACTCAGTCACTAGAAGAAAAAAAAATCAAACATTACATTTTAGAAACATATATCACACCTCCCTTCAAAATTATATGTATGAAAAAAAAGAGAAAATCCCCTGCAGTAAAGAGACTCTAATCTTTGACAAGCTCGCATGAATACTGGGATATTTCTGTGGCTACTGTGTGGTTTATTCTGCTGTTCAGAATACAGGAAAGGAGAATACATGCAATTTTTTTTCTGAATTCTACAACTCCACGTCTTTTGCTTTCTTTCTGATTGGAAGCTATACCTTAAAGAATTTAACAATATAAGTAATTCAGACCAAGTTATTGTCATCCACCAATAACAAAATTCCTTTCCTTGGAGACTGATGGAAAATTGGGCTGCAATAGCCTGGAAAATTGATCTGGAATAGCCTTTGAAATATTCCTTACTCTCCCCTTGTGTTCTAGGTACAAAATCAAGTGTGCAATATCAATTTTGATAATTGTTCAAGTAATTTTGTCTTAAAACATTCACCAATATCCCTAGGTAAAAAGTAAAGAGAAAAACAGTCTGAGATCCCTCATTCAGGAGGAGTTTGTATTTAATCCTATAGATGACTGACTCCATCTAAATAAACATTGCCAGCTTTCTAACACAAAAGTGTCCAATACAAGGAGAACTGAGTGTGGATCATACCCATTCCTGCCATTAGTAGAAGAAAAATATTATTTTTTATTTTAAGCATAAGCCCTGAAAGTTTTTGAGCAAACCTAGAAAAAACTACCATGTGCATTCATGATACATAGTACCTAGAATTTATTTTTTGCTCTCTTATGTTTACTTTTCACAATTGTTTTCATAGCTATGGGTAAATGAGTAGCATTTTTGTTTACTTCATATACAGAGATTTTTTTTAAACAGAAATAAAGTACATTAGGGGAGTGGTGTACTTTAAAATGTTCCTAGGAAATGTAAATGCACATTCTAAACATTTTCTCATTCACAAATTTCCATCTGATATTTTAAAGTACAGTCTAAGCTCCTACATTGCATTGTTGTTACTTTGATGAACTAAAACAGTCATGTTTATCTTTCTGGTAATATGGTGATGATTTCTTGAAAGGCATGATTTTTAATTTTGCTATAGTTTGCAAGCTGCATTATAGGTGTTCAGTTCTACCTGGAACTAAAAATTGTTAAGCGTGATTAGTTTTAGAAATACCCTAAATATTTATCATTCATATGCATAAATATTGGATGTTACATAAAAAACAAAAGAATTCTACAGTTAGGCAGCAGAAGTCACTGATCTTTGAGATTATGAGATACAGTTTTGAGAATACGGAAAGAAAAACAGCAGCCAACACTTTTTTTCCTGGCATATTACTAAATACACTGGGTAAAATTTAATCTACAGATGATCCAGATCTACCAACCCTTAAGAATAAAAATCTAAATATAAACATTTTTTACAAGTGAAAAGAGGAAAAAAAAAATCTTCTGTTATTTGATACATTATCTAAATGAGAAATGTTCCTTCAGTCTTCCATAACATTACTGAACTCACTGTAATACTATTATTTATTAAGCACAATCACAACACAGAACATTATGTAACTGATTCAAATGAATAAAATTTGTTTTCATCAGAGGACACCAGTATGATACACTGCAAACACATATGAACATAATATTTTAAAATAAAACACCCTGGCAGATACTACATTAAGAAAGAAAGGCAGCCACTGTGTGAACATTCTTTAGAAAGATGCATTTCTCCAGAGCAATAAAAAATCAGGAGTGAAACAAAGGGAGACAAAAGAAGAAGCTAGTAAACAAATTCTGCTCTGAAGGCAAAGATACAGGAAGCTTTATGAAAGCCAAATTGAAGCTAGCAAGAGCTACCTGCTTCTATAATATTTCATGTTCAAAAAACAGATGCTGAGGGGTGAAATTGTATTTTGGTTCAGCTTCTGTGAATGCCGATTAGGAAAAAAAATATCCAAGAATGCCATAGAGAAAGTACTTTGGGATTTGGAAGGAGGAAGAAGGGGTCAAAAGTAAGGCTGATCAGAGAGCAATAATGGAAGAACAGAGTTTAGCAGAAGCTATCATAGAAGAATGGTTTGAAACATAATTGATTGTGGTAAGGGTACAAATATTTACGACTAGATATGTTCCAAAAATTCAGCTAGCCAAATATGTTAGGACATCATAGCCATGAAGAATGTTGTACAGGGAGATTATATAAAGTGATATTATAGAGATTATATGAAGAGAAGAATGCACCACGGCCAAATTCAGCTAGTTTTCTGCACTAGATGTTGCCATCACAGATGGATACTTTTCACGGTCATGACTGTGTCTGCTCTACAGAAGAAAAAAAATAAGAACATGGAACACATCACTCAGGAGTGTGAGCAGATGAGCAGGCTTTGGCTTCAGGTGTGCAGAATAATTGCAATTTAAAAAAAAATAATAATTTAACTGTATTCATGATGGAGAAGCAGTAATCCAGAAGAATACTGCTCCATACTATTACCTTTTTGTGTGAATTGTACCCTATTGTTGTTGTTCTCTGCTGGAATGCAGCTGATTAATCTCACAAAAAATGACTTTTAAACTTTCACATTCAGTTGAAACTGAATTGTTCACTCCTCTGAGAGCTACTATTTCAGACCTTCTTTGAGCAAATATCACTACAATAACTATTTTCAATTTCCATAAGAGGATTTTAAAGTGTAATCTCAAACCCACTATTAATTAGGGGTTTGTTTGACCTTTTTTACGTATTTATTTTAATGAAATTTACTATTCCAATGTAATCACAGGATCCTCATGAGATGATGAGGAAATGTGCCTTTCAATGAGCACATACTACCCTAAGAACCCTCAAGGGCAGTATGATCTAGAGATATGGACACTGATTCCAGGTTTTTCCAATTCTTAAAAATTTAAATAGAAGCAATCACATAATTAAAAACTCTGTGTGTCCCATGCTTGCCTATTTCCTGAAAAACTGTATTGCAAATGAGAGGCTGACAGTTCTAACGTGATACTGGGAAAGACGATTAATGACAGTGTTTCAGGTATCACAACTGGTCCTCTGCAAGAATCAATAGTATAGTAGGTGTTAGTTGTCAGGACAGAGTACTTGATGGAGACCATTCCATCAGAATAGCTACAGGAACAGCCAAGGCTGAAGGGCAACAGTTGGAATGAATGAGCACTAGCTCCCGCTCAGTATTTTGTTGACTTAAACAGTAGATAAGATTCTCCCACACTTTCACATATGATTTGACCTATCATTTTGTTGCAGACTGTAGATATCTAATGTTGCAGGTCTCCTTTCTTATCAGGAATTTTCCAATTAAAAAACCCCCCTTTATTATTTTAATTTATGCTGGCCATATATCTGGATTTCCCCAAAGAATTTAGACTCTGTGTAGCCTTCTTCTTCATTTGGTTGCATTACATAACTGCTGATTTACATTCATTAACAGCTAAGTGGAATATAATATCTTAAAAAGAATGTAAATTAATTAAACAGTTCTTAACTTTATCTCATGTATTAAAGTAACAACACTGTTCATGCTATTGGGATAAGAAGTGATTGCAAACAGGTAGCAAGACCATTGCAATTTGGAGCACTTTTGAAAAAACGTAAATCCAGGCTGTGATAATAATTTGTTAATGGATGAGTAAGAAAGAGTAACTAACTAACATTTGGAATTATTAGTTGGTAAGTCTTATTTTCTGTCCTTGTTAGGCTTTTGTTTGCTCAATATGATAGGTAAATTGTGGTAAGGTCATGAAATTTTGCTATTCAAGAACATCCGTGATTGAAAAAAGCAGGGAATCCAAGTATTTTCATACGTACTCTGAGAACTAAATGCAACGGACTGCAAATGCACTCAGCCTGAATGAACTCAGCATTAAGTTACTTGAAGTACGAAAGGGGAAAACCAGAATATATGAACATTTATATAGAGGAGAGGGTTTAAACAATACTGAATGATGCATAAACATAAACGCGACTTCCACTTTAGAGCCGGTTCCTATAGATCCCTGTAGAATGAATAATTCTCACTATGGTTTCTAGATGAGAACAAAAGTGAGAAACAAGATTATAATGTTTCAACTTATATAATAAATGCTATAAAACCTCTCTTAGAAGTAAAAAAAAAAATACAAAAAGAGATCAAATGCTTCTAAAAATTATAGACAAGTAAGACACAGTAGGCATAATCCAGGAAGTCTCTTGTCAGCTGACTGAAGAAGTCCCAAAGTAGCAGCTGGTTGGAAACACAAAGGGAAAAAACTTTAGCTATCTTCAGGCACAGGACTAGATAGATGTTTGTTCCGGTTCAATATTATCACTTAAAGTTTTCATGGATCTTCTTAATACATCTGGAAACTAAAAGTTTTCCTTTGAATCCTACATATAATTAGAGGAAGAAAGGCCTGAGATGATTTGAGGTCTCATCTGAAAAGCAGTCCTATAATTTCACAAGTTTCTTTTTAAATTCTTGTACCTATTTCCTTTGTATTAGCCAGTTGTACAAAGTATACAGAGAGCATGTATGCTTTGGTGAGCTCCCATATATGCAGATATTTGACAAGAAAGGATGTCTAGTAAGATGCAGGAATGCTCCCCCAAAAAACAAATCATTTGAACAGAAATCATTCCTAACAGAGGTCTTGAAATGGTGTATGGAAATAAAAGATTTGTGTATTCAGAGTTATTTTCAGTGTATGACATGTAAAAGCACTATTGAAGGACAAATGGCCATTTGAACTATGGTTGCAAATCTGCACGTCATCAAAAATCTTTCATTTACTTTCTCACTCACAAGGATTCAGTGATGCATTGAACACTACCAGCGCAGAAGTAACAGGTGGATATTAGAAACAAATACCAAATTTCTACATATTACATGAAAATATAGTGGGAGCCCTAAGAACAAAAGCACAAAACCTAGTGTTCACGCAGCTATGATGTTCCAACAGTAGGACCCCAATTACTTCTAATTTAAAAAAAAAAAAAAAAAAAAAAGTTCACTTAATAGAGGAATTACCTCATTTAAATCTGCAATATTTAACACCTGTTCCTATGTTTGGATATTATCTTAATGATAATATTGTTATTGTGTTTCTTTAAAGAAGATACTTGTGTTACAAACAACACAGTTTCACAACAGTGAATCTCCATAATCAAAATACCAGCAGGAACATGCATATTATTAAAGAGGAAATGGTAACAACTGAAAGCCAGTGCCTGAAAAAGCTATTATGGTCCCATCTGAAAGTAAGAAACATGACTCTCTACTGAAGATTCACTAGAAAGACTGTGGACAATAAGAATTGAAAAAATATATATATTAAAAAAAAATGACCCAGAAGGAGATATAAGAAGCATTGCTTCAGATAATGAAATGCAATTGGGTAATTGTGGTGTATATCATAATAGTGATTTCTCGTTGGAGTATGATTACTGCAGTATCGATCACACTAAGAGTAAAAAAGCTGGTGTAGGTAATCATCAGTAAAACATCTGTTCACAAAACAGTGAAATAGATTGCTCTTGAGTACCTCTCTCATTTGCAATTTAAAACAATTTTACTATCCACCAAAGAAAAACACTTTGCATCTGAATACTTCATAGACATTTAAATCCATTTTACTTCTTGTTAAGAAAAAAATACATAGATTCTTGAATAAAGATATGGTATACCTGGAAACTATCAATCCAGTCTTCCTTTGAAGATATCAAAGACTTCCATATGAAACATAACCATTCCAGATTCCCCTAGCTATTATTATTTTTTTAATTATTAATTCTAAGTCACTTGTATTCAAAATACTTCAAATATAAACCTTATATATATATTTCCATAGCTGGAAATACTAGACTGTAGAAGCACTCAGAGGCCTCCAGAAGACATTTTTTTTTTAATTTTTCACTGAATTCTCAACATTCATGGAAGTTGTTCCTTTGGTTTTTTTGTGTTGGTTTTTTTTTTTTTTTTTAATTCCACCCTATTTCTCAGTAATACTTTACTTATATGTTGCTATATACTTGCTCTACACAACAGTGATTAGAACTTACATTAAAAAATAAATAAAAGAAATGTAAAACTTTCAAAACTCTCACTGCTAAAAGCAAGATACAACAGAGAAACAAGTTTAATAGTTGGAAGATAATGCTTGGCACTATAAATCTACGATTTGCTTCCAGAGACTATCATTAACTTATTGTGAGATCCTAAACTCCAGACTTCACTGCACGAGCTAAAATAGTATGCTTGAGTTATTATACTTAAGTTTAGTTTGACTGAGAATACGGCAAAATAACACCTAAAGTTCTGAATATGTTAGGAGTATTGGGTCATAATGACTGGGTTAGTAGATGACAAAATGCAAAAGAAGCAGTTACATTCTCAACGCATTACTAGATCAAAACATCAACAGCCTGGAGCTTCAAGATATCTGAACTTTCCAAAATAACTAGGTTAAGGCAAAGAAAATATCTAAATTTTGAAGAGCAGAGTGAAGAAAACCCTGGTTCACCCTCCTTCACAAAATCATGTCAGTAATATACATCTGTCTGTACAAACACCCATGAGAAATGCTTGGATATACTAACTGTGGAAGAGGAAAATACGCTTATTAAACAAGTTGTGCTAGAAATGATTAAGAAATGTGATTGATTTAGTCACATTTTTTTTGGAAGTGGAATAATATTTTTCAAAGCTGATACATAGTTTACAAGGGTAAATGTATTACACAAACATATCATTTATTTAATGTCATTTAAATAATACTTGTGCTTGTTATGAAACTTGGATGATGACGAAGACGACAATATGCAGATAGAAAAAAAAAGGCTGGGTGTTTTTATCACTTTGAAAGTATTTATGTCATAATTTTGGTAATTCATAGCAGCTAATAAGGGAGTTAAAGTCATGAAGGAAAAATCAAATCTAAAAACGAATACGTACTGTATGTACCTAGTGTTAGAGTGACACAGCACTTGATCTGATCAGGCTAGTATTTAATAAGAATGGGTTTCAAAGGGAATAATTATCTAGATGCAAATACTCAATCAGATGGCTGATTATCTGGTTTGGTTGATTAACAGGTCTGCGGCTCTTAGCCCCCCCGTCCACCACTTACTACTGCAGAACAACCAAACTTATGTCATTCTTCCAGCAGAAATCAGATTATTGAGTTGCTAAAAATTGATTTATACATCTCCTCTGGTTTAAAAAAATCATATTTCATACTTTCTGATTTCTCAAGGAAATTAAATAATGTAGATAAGTCCAATTTCTATTTTACTTTTCACTTACAATTTCATTACAACATAACGTTCAGACAATCTAATATCTAGTATATAGTATTGCCTTTCAGAAGTTTTCACAGAATACCAAAGAAATGGAGGAAAAACTTTAGTCTAACAGTAGCCATATTTTGTCTTATCCTAGTATTTCTGAATGCAGTTCCAAGTATGCATACATTCATTCTATGATAATACAAAATAATAGAAACTCATGAATGAAAAGTAACTCAATAGATCAAAGCTGTCTACCCAACCCATTTGTACAGTCCTGCCATGATGGCACTCTCAGTGAGTCAGTCTATCAGCAAGTACAGCTCTGCTTAGCATTGGAATTTTTCCTTATGTCAAAACACTCTTTCTGGCTGCAGTTTAAGCCCATTATTTCTCATGTAATCCCTCACAGAAACAAAGAAGAAGCTGCCTGCTCTTTGTGTAGCTTTTCTAACATTATTCTTTTCTTCAGGGTAAGCAGTTACATTTCACCCTGCATTTCCTTGCAAGTTCATGCTATTGTAAAAGAAGCCAAAGCCCTCTTTGGTGATGCTCCTTCTCCATAGGGGCAGTGTAGGACACATTTTTCCTGCATGTCCCAGAGGAATGACCAGCACATTACAACAGCTCTGACCCCCTCAGACTTCCTCCAAGAGTCTCACAGTCACTTTTGATATGCTTAGAGTCACAGCGAAATCGGTCATGCCTGCATGAGTGAGCAGTCCCAATTAACTGTCATTTCGCCAGGTAGCTTTGGCAGCATCCTTCAGTTTTAAGCTCCTGCAAGACAGAAGGCTTCTCACAATGTTAGGTCCAGATCAAATTTTTCATCACACACAGGAGTGACTCACTCATGACCAATACAGCTCTTCCTCATGGGAGGGGTGATCATTAATCTCACAGCTTTTCCAGCCTGCTAGGTTTTAATTTAATTTTTTCTCCACTCTGTCATTACACTTGAAACAATGCATCGTGGCCTGAGAAGGGACCATTTCCCTACGAAGAAGACCTGTGAACAGAAACCTCTTGTTAGCCAGGTTTTCCTCATTCACAGTAGGTGCTATTGCGAATCTTCCTGTCTTGTTGCCAATCATCCACACCCTCTGATTCCAGATTCCACTCAGTTTAATGGCTTTCTCATGTAATTTCTCTACCTCCTTCTTCAGAGATTTCTCTAGTAGATATGCTCCAACTGAGGCATCCTTCTCCCTCCACAGCCTTCTTTAGGATGAGAACTGCAAACGGTAACTCCTATAAATTCAGTTGAATATTTAGACTGAGACATCTATTAATTTTGGTTCCCATCTAAAGTTTCCACTTGCACGATTAGCATGTGCTGGAAGAAAAATACCTTATGACTGAATTTATATTCTCATCATCAGTTTGCTCTGTATATAGTTGACTTGTTGAAGCTTATTTCTTTCCTCATTTTCCTTCCCCCTGAAAGTCCTATTTACAGTTTTTGAGTTGCTTCTTCACTCAGTCACATGGCTCCTTGCCTTTTTGCCTTGGCTGAAACAGAACGAGAGGCAGCTTGTTGAAGACTGAAGCTAAATCTATTTTGTTCCTACACTCTCAGTCTATCAGCAGAGGATTCTGACCTTGCCCATGAAGAGTTCACAGTTTGCCAAGGTTTGCATTAATTCAGGACTCCTCACTTTGGTAGAGATAACAACATTTGTAGTTCACACTCTGGCATTTAATAAGACAAAGAGGGTAGTAAACTGGCAGAATAAATAGGGAATTTTACACAATTATATATAACACGAGACAACACTCTTAACAGAACCTCATGCCCTGTAGAAATGTAGCTAGTAATTTTTAAAACACATTTAATACTTATACCATAGCATATTGGTCTAAATGAATTGCTGCTGGCAAAGTTCAATAAATTGGGCAGTTGCCAGTGGCATAGACAAATACATTTACCTGGGGCAATGAAGCTAAAGAGGCTTTATGTCATTTTACAGGTTATTACATCTTCCACTATCCCACTACCAACCCACGTTTGTTTACTTTAGTTTGAGTGGAATAAAAATAAAATAACAGGAACACCTACTCTTTGTTGTATTGTGTTACATTTCACTTTTTCTGTCTGAAAGAATTGCACACTTTTATTCTCTTGGAGGTCTCAGGAAGAACAGCAATATTTATGAGACAATTTGGCTGACAGCACCAGATAACAAACTGCTTGTGAAAAAGCTAAAAAA
Organism: Caloenas nicobarica; assembly: GCF_036013445.1. Lineage (NCBI taxonomy): Eukaryota > Metazoa > Chordata > Aves > Columbiformes > Columbidae > Caloenas > Caloenas nicobarica. The sequence goes on along the minus strand of NC_088246.1, from coordinate 122,403,456 downwards.
ATCACCTAGTATTACATTACTTAAATAATTTGGTTGACATAATATGAAATAGCTGTTGAGACATTAGGTTCACAGGATATTGAGCTAGGCATTAAAACAATTGTTAAATTTGATACCAAAAAAAATCATATGTCACTGTGCGATACATATAAAAACCTTTTTTCAGTACTTGTTTCTGCTGAAAGATCACCATTCATCTGTATAACTAATCATTTTAAATTTCACTTGAAACGCTACATAGTTTCTTTGTAGTACTTTTATATTTAAAGGTCATGTCCTTGTATTTTCTAAAATACTTCTGGTCCCTCCTGCACTCTGCATTCACATTAGTCACAGATTCACTCTAGCACTGTATTCTGTTATAATCTGAGTTGGTTTCCAATGAGAAACTCTTTTGCAGTAATGCTTCTGCATAGCCCTAAATACAAAAGATCAGACTCTCTTTAAGGTACTTTCTCTTAACAAGCTGCTGAACTATTAGCTTGAAAAGTCTTGAATTTAGTTCTCTTCTAAAGAATGCCGTTCCTTTTACTTCTCTTCAATTCACCTCATAACTGAGAATTCCTTATAAAATACCAAGCAGAAGTCCTCACAAATATGGGTTTTCTCAAGTACCTTCTGGTATTTCTGAAAAGGAGTGATCAAATACTGAGCGATATGGCCACATATGAGTGTAAAGAGCTGTGTACCTGTGGGACCATGGCTGAATGGCAGGACAAGTGGGAGAACATGTCAAAGTATCAAAAAGGGTAGGGGTATAATTTTTTGCAGAAACTAATTAATTCTCAAGCTGAGATTTTTTTTTTTTTTTTTTTTAAAGAAGAAGTGTGTCAAATATTGAACCATATTGGAGGACTATATCAATTTTGACAACAATAATGTTAAATTGACATAGTAGTAAGACATGGTTTATTTTTCTTGCCATGGATATGACCTTGTAATCCTTAACAGGAAGAGTTTTGAATAATTAAGAATCAACAGAATTACCAATTTCTTCACGTTAAGAATGACTAAGACAAACACTGAGGATACTACAAGTAAATTTAAAGGACTTTCGCTTTAATGTGCATTTCAGACTTGCCTATGAGAAAATGATGAACTTTTTTGAATTTTTCTGCATTACACTGGGTTATCACCTTTGAAAATGATGTCATTGGAAGTGTGTCAATAAATTTCAGAACAGCAACTCACTACCTAATTGCATTTCAGCAATAAAAGAGATTGTTTAGTCAGAAGTATAGATTTTTTCTATATCAATAGTTCTCATAGTCTAAAGGAAAACATGGTGTCATCAGTTAATAAGTGCAAATAATAGCATTTCATCTTTTCAAGATATCAAGATGTTAACTTTCCACAATAAAAAAGATATTAAAAAAAGAATCATCCTTACAACACTTAAATTATTTTAGTAAATTAAACAAATTATTACTTTTTCTACAACACCTTCTTTTGTTACTCTAGTGAAATATTAGCTTTCAGTCATAGACATCTTTCCTGAAAGAAAAAGGCATGGTCAGAAAATTACCAGAGCACTATAGTTAAAAGTAAAATCAGGAAACAAAATATTCAGCAGAGGTATAATGAACCATGAAGACAGTGGCATGAATAGAAGAACACAAAAGCTATAATTTACAAGTGAAATGCATTATGTCAAGCTGTAACAAAAACCAGATGATGTATAATGAATAAAATTGTATGTGGTTACATTGTTGTATATTGTCACAATGTGGGAACTAGATGTATAAACTTAATATTATTAAATAACACTTAAAACTGTAATATATATCAAAATGGTGTGTTAATTGGAGAATTTAGAACTGAACAAAGTAATTAAATATCTGAATAATATCATGCCTATTCATAAAGTATAGGCTGCTGTAAGAGCATAAGCTCAAAGCCCAAGAAGAAAAAAAAAAACCAAAGATGAAGGCAGTAATTCCTATATCAAATATAGAATTACTCTTTCACTATGAGTACTAACTGTTCTTAGCAGTAATTCAGTGGGTACTAAGACATGCAATATAATTTGCAAAATATTTAGTTTTGAGCTGGTCATGACTGAAAACATAGTAATGAGACGAGGTCATAGCTAAATAAAGACAGTTTTTCCTCTGAAACTCTATTCATTGGGTGTTCTAAGCCACACAAAAATTATAATTTCTACTTTATTGTTATTTATTTAATCTAGAAAATTTCTGTACTCAGCAAATGGATTTAGAACAGAAGTACAATCTTTTGTCGCTTATGGATAATGTAATTCGCACATAGTTGGAATTATAAAGAATGTGTATATTTAAAACTCTTCTCATTAATGTATAACTAGTCTCCTGTCTGGTCTCCGATGTGTTCTGACACTATTCAAGATTCTGTCAGACAAATGGTGACAATCATCTGTTTACAAACAACCTTTTCAGTAAATTCTGATCCAAAAGAACATTCAATACTTTGACTTTCTTGTCATTATCTACCAACGATTTTCTCTTCAATATGCAGTGTGACAATCCTTTCCTTGGCCTCTCTTATCACTGGTGTATGTCAAAACTACTTATTTTTATCCTTACTGCATCCCAGCTGAGGAAATCTCATCTAGTCCTACCACCTTTCTGGTTCTATATAATCATACAATACTTCCTAGTGTGTCCAGTTCTGGGCCCCTCAGTTCAAGAAGGACAGGGAACTGCTGGAGAGAGTCCAGCGCAGGGCAACAAAGATGATTAGGGGAACGGAACATCTCCCTTATGAGGAGAGGCTGAGGGAGCTGGGTCTCTTTACTTTGGAGAAGAGGAGACTGAGGGCTGACCTCATTAATGTTTATAAATATATAAAGGGTGAGTGTCACGAGGATGGAGCCAAGCTCTTCTCGGTGACAACCAATGATAGGACAAGGGGTAATGGGTTCAAGCTGGAACACAAGAGGTTCCACTTAAATTTGAGAAGACACTTCTTCTGAGTGAGGGTAACAAAGTACTGGAACAGGCTGCCTAGGGAGGCTGTGGAGTCTCCTTCTCTGGAGACATTCAAAACCCACCTGGATGCCTTCCTGAGTAGCCTCATCTAGGTGTTCCTGCTCTGGCAGGGGGATTGGACTAGATGATCTTTTGAGGTCCCTTCCAACCCCTAACATTCTGTGATTCTGTGATTCCTGAGTCCACTCTTAGTAAGAAATTCTACTCTGCTATTTCTTTCCTCTGTTTTAGGTTCATGAAGAGTTTATCATTTAGTCATGTCTCTTCTTGCACTTTTTTTTCTTTCCAGTGTGTTAGTAGAGTAGACATACTACAGAATATACAGCTATCTATTGATTTTTGATTTTACAGGTATTCATACATGAAAATGTAAAACAAGTTCTTTAGTAACAATAACACTGTATTGGTAGACCCCACTGGGCACTACAGGAAATACTACTGAGATAACCTTCTAAGAACCTGATGACAGACTGATAAAAAGAGTGGCAGTGTTGAAAATAATCCCATTATTAGTATTAACTTCTCTTGTTAATGCTTGGGATAGAAGATACCAAAATGCAAAAATGTAAGATTATTTTTTTTAAGCTGAAATTTTAATGTGTCTAGAGCTAAAAGTTTCTTGTCTATTCAAACGCACAAAAAATCCAACCAACCCAAAAAACAACAAAACAAACCCATGCCTCAGAGTTGTAGTTCTGATTAGATTAAAAAAACCATGGCCAGTGCAGCTACACAGACCAGTAATGTGGCAAGACATTTTTTTTATGATTTGCTGATGACTTTGTCAAGATGCAAATTGCCTTCTAAGTCACTCCATTGTAAAGAATTAATGGCATTAAAACCAGGAGCATGTGGGAAGTTTCTGTGAGTCTGTCTTTAGGGTTTAAAAAAAAAATGTAGGCATAAAATGCATAAGCTGTGATTTGTTCTATGAACTGACAAAGGTAATAGGAAGTGGGTTTTGGATTAGAAGACTAAATAGAGATCAGATAGTTATAACTGCTTTAAGCTAGGTTTGGCCTGCAACCTATTCAGCTATATAAATGGGAACCTAATTTCCTGGTAGAACTATCTGCAAGACTCAGAGAGTTTTAATTGCTATCCAGACCTAGGGACCATTATTTTTTAATTCAAATTGTGTACTATATTTTCCTGACTTCTGCTCATTAGATTTTGAGATGCAAATGCTATTTATGGTTACTGTTTGGTAAATGAATGTGCCATACCACTCCATACCACTGCAACAAGAGTAGCTAGCTTAATTAAGGTGTAAGCATACTTTGCTAAATTGTCAGAAAAGGCATACTGACTATCTTGTTAGGCAAATAACTTCAAAAATAATCTGTTTAAGTCTTTTAGATTTTTTTTTGCTATATATTTTAAAATTTATAGATTTTGTTTATACAGCAATATCAAGATCCACTTATATTAATCTGATGCAAAAGGAAATAATTCTGATGTTAAACATACATACATACTATAATTTATCAATTATTTAAAGAGGAACTGAAAAAGAAAATTTAGCTCCACAACTCCACAGGGGTTGTGTCAGCCTAGGAACATATTTCTTCTTGTGAAACACCCTACTTATGTTGTAAAAGAGAAATCCATTTAAAATTACTGTTACAAAAATACTGTTACAAAATGAAGCAAACATTTAAACAAGATGCACACACTATATGGATGCTTATGAGTAGCTTGTGCTTTTCTGTCTGACAAAGAACAAAACAAATGGTAAAAATAATGTATTAATTTCCTCTAACAAGTGCATTGCATAAAAATATGTACAGTTGAATGACACTGCTCACTGCTGAAAGCCCAAACATCTATGTAGTAATTGTTCGCATATGTAATATTTAATAATTATAAAGCTAATGTCCTTGAAGATTTGATTCTTAGTTGCATTTGCATTTCTATGACTTGTCTTACAATAATAAACCTCAAGATTTTCTTTGCAGCTATCTGGAGTATCTCAGGAAAACTCACAAGGAGAAAAATTTTTGCAACATCTCACAATACTTCATGGAAGTGACTAATAACATTAGTACAGAAAAAGGGAATCTGAAACAGTAAAACAAGTGTCTGAATATCAGGTTTTTTTTTTGGCGGTACCTTTCTTCATTAATGATCTTAATTGAAATGATATTCACAATTCAGTGGACATTTTTCCAATAAAGTCCAAAATTTTCCTAAAAATGTAAGTACCACATATGAGAAAATTAATATTTTCTTCTTTCTGAATAGAAAAACAATACAATGGACACTAGTAGGAGTTCTAAATCCACACAGCAGCTATAGGCCGGTATTCCAGTGAAGAAATATTAAGCAAATACCTATCTAGAAATGTCCAGTAAAACTTGTATTTTCCCCACACAATAAAAAGGATATTATTTTTTTTGTCTCCAATCTGCATCTGAGAAGGGAGAGCAGCAGTCACAATGAATGGGAAGGCAAATAGGAAAAGAAAAAAACCAAATATTTTTATTTACACCCTTTATTTGGCAATGATCGAGTCCATTGCTCATAAAGAAGAGAAAAAAAAATGCACCAACCTGGCTTCCCCAAAGCATTGTGGGCTAGTTTTGCAGTAAGAATTACACCACAAATTAAGAAACCTCAGCACTCCGAAAAGGTGAAGAACTCCGATGTGAGAGCAACTCAAAAAGCATGGACTTCAGTTTGATCTCAAAACCTGAGAGATATTCCTATTAGCTCTTAAAAGTTTTAGTTTTTAGTTTTTTGGATTGCAAAAGAAGATCTAAGAAGACAAAATAAGGGAAAAGAACGGTAAATAAGGCTTATCTGACTACAACATTCACAAATGTGGAAAATCCCCAGTTGCTCAGTTGAAGACACCAATATGAGGCCTGTTTTTGCTGATCTTTCTCTTTCATGGTAAAATTGGCTGCAGAAGTTTGTGCTGATTTCTCTCTTCCTGCCTGTGTATCCACTCTATGTTGCCAGACTTTTAGTTGTGCTAGAGCAACTATTTGGGGGATTGCATTGTTCATGAGATTAGCAAACTGAGTTGGGTTAAAAAAGCTACAAAAAAAAAAGCTGTGATGTAGTATAGGAAGTGAAATATCTAAGTCCAGTTGGGTGACAGCAGGTAATACCAAGAGTACCCACCCATCAGATGGGACATACAGTACTCAGGATGAATGAAATAAGTATGTATCTGCTGCACTTCAGCAATACTCGTACCGGATGAAAGCCTGGATGAGAGCCCTGTCTCCTGCTAAATGACATACGTATGAATTTTTCATATTGCTCAATGGATGGCAAAGAAAAGAGTCTCCGGAGGGGGAGCAGAGCCTCAGCCCTGCTCTGTCTCTGGACATCCTCTGGCCAGGGCTGAGGCAGATGGTACCAGGCCTGCAAGCTTAAGAGCTCCTGTCTCTCATGTCAGGGTGACTCTTCCAACCTGTAGGCTATTATGCTGAAGTATCCTTTTGCCATTTCCTATTAGAAGTGCGAGAGGTAGGTGCTTAATTCAAGGAGATTGAATCACCCTCTGGAGATGTCTGCATTCTTTATACAGTTAATAGGATAGAAGTGCCTAAGTTAGAAGGACCGATTCACTTTCTTCAAGTCTTAAAGACATTTTCTTCTATCCATTGACTATGTAGGGAGTTTGAGTAGAGATGATCTTGCGTTCTCAGGGATGAACACCAAACATTTCTGAGATTACTTAATTTAGCTAAATTAGATTGAATTCCTATGTTTTTTGGGTTTTTTTGGTTAGTTTTTTTGTTTGTTTTTGTTTGTTGTTGTTGTTGCCATTTTTTTAAAAAAGTAATTACAAAAAGAGAAGTCTGGTTCCTTGGAAATCAGATCCCAGAGGAGAAGAACTGCTAAAACTCCTTTGACAATGTTAAATTGGCCGAATTATGTGAGAAGCTGCAGTATGCTGACAGGCCATAGGAAGTTTTTCATCCTTTTTATTTCCTTACAAAATTACCTAAGGAAATAAACACAATGAAAACAATACCTTCTCCTAGACAGGTAACAGATTCTTCCCTAGAGAAAAGTGCCATCAGTTTGCATGATCATTCACTGACAGACTTATAAACATTTATGGAATCTGGACATATACTATTTTACTCTGCTTTTTTATTATGACTCCTTTTCTGTACAAACAAGAGACCTATGAAACATGCAAATAAATCACCTCTAGATAATCAGTTGCACAAATTGAAATCTACCTCTGCACAACGTGATCTAAAGAAAAGTCACTTTATCCTGTTATTTAAATGGTCAGTGTATTATTGACACAATGGGCGACAAAAATACTTTTTACTGGTCTTCTATGTGGTTTAAATGCATAACACTGGAAGAGTAGTAGAATATCTACCAGTAATTTAAAATTGGAACAAAGTTTGTCTTAATGACATTTGAAAAGTAGCTTCATGGAATTTATCACGCTAAAGAGCTAAATTGTGTATCGAATCAACCTTACGTCACCTTTCTGCTAATGTAATTGCAAGTGTAAGGATTCACATGCATCAAGTTCTTCCTCAGTTGCATTTTATATTATATTTTATGATACTGAACCATTAAGCAGCCACAGGTGAGATGAACAGGCATTCTTGAACTACCCAGTTGCCTCCTTTCCAGAAGTGTTTTATGACTTTCCCATTCCCTATAACTAAAAATTAGTGACTACCTTTCCTATCACAGGAGATCTCTCTTCAAAATCTAATTTAGGGACCCAGTATGTACACTTTAGACATAAAGTTCTCTCTTGACAGACTAGCCAGGCATAACTGATAATTGGCTCAGAGAAAAGCAAAATTGGAGAATAAAGAGTTGATTATCTCCATCAAATATAAAATATTGTCATTTTAATATCAAATATATGTGATTAATACATTCTGAGACATTATTCCGCATAACAAAGGACTGCAGATTTGATTTCAGAAAGAAATCACAGAATCACAGAATGTTAGGGATTGGAAGGGACCTCAAAAGATCATCTAGTTCAATCCCCCTGCCGGAGCAGGAACACCTAGATGGAACACCGTCATCTAAGTCATTGATGCATATATTGAACAATACTGGCCCCAGTACTGACCCTTGAGGCACTCCACTAGATACAGGCCTCCAGCCAGACTCCGCCCCATTGACCACGACTCTCTGGCTTCTTTCCTTCAGCCAGTTTGCAGTCCACCTCACTACCCGATCATCCAGTCCACACTTCCTCAGTTTAGCAGCAAGGATGCTGTGGAAGACTAGGTCAAATGTTTTACTGATGTCAAGGTAGACCACATCCACCGCTCTGCCATCATCTATCCACCTCGTTATGTCCTCATAAAAGGCTATGAGGTTGGTCAAGCATGACTTCCCCTTGATGAAGCCATGTTGACTGCCCCTGATGACCCTCTTATCCTTGATATGCCTTGAGATGGCACCAAGGATAAGTTGTTCCACCACTTTCCCAGGGATGGAGGTGAGGCTAACTGGTCTATAGTTACCCAGGTCCTCCTTCTTGCCCTTTTTGAAGACTGGAGTGACATTTGCTTTCCTCCAGCCATCAGGCACCTCTCCCGTTTCCCAAGACTTGGCAAAGATGATGGAGAGCGGTCCAGCAATGACTTCAGCCAGCTCCCTCAGCACCCGCGGGTGCATCCCATCTGGACCCATGGATTTATGGATGTCCAGATTGCTTAATTGCTCCCTAACCCAGTCCTCATCAACTGAGGCAAACTCCTCCATTGTCCTGCCTTCCTCTGGGGCCTCAGGGGTACGGGGCTCCTCAGGACAGCCTCCGGCAGAGTAGACAGAGATAAAGAAGGCATTCAGTAACTCTGCCTTCTCTGTATCTTCTGTCACCAGGGCATCCACCTCATTCATCAGTGGGCCTACATTGCCTCTGGTGTTAGTTTTATCTGCCATGTATTTGAAGAAGCTCTTTCTGTTGTCCTTGACCCCTCTCACCAGGTTTAATTCTAAGGAGGCCTTAGCTTTCCTCATTGCCTCCCTACATCCTCTAACAACAGCCTTATATTCTTCCCAAGTGGCCAGCCCCTCCTTCCATGATCTGTAAACTCTCCTCTTCCACTTGAGCTTACGCAGCAGTTCCCTGTTTAACCACACAGGTCTCCTGGCTCCTTCCTTGACTTCCTACGTGTCGGGATGCTCTGATCTTGAGCTTGGTAGAAGCAGTCCCTGAATGTTAACCAACTATCTTGGGCCCCTTTACCTTCAAGCAGCCTTGCCCATGGGATTTCCCCTAGCAATTGTTTGAAAATGAAGCAATAAAAGATTGTTTTTTATTTTTTAACAGATGTAATATATATTTCCTTCTTAACACTTAACACGTATTAAATCTCATTCTCTGTGTACATATTTGTATGCACATGGGCATATATACACACACACAAGTAACATTAAAGCAGTTTACTTCTTTTTTTTTTCTCCCTTAGTCTTAATGCTGTGGTTTAATTCTATGATCTCATACTGTTCTTTCCCCAGGGTGAAATAACCCTGATGAAATTCAGGATTCCACGAAGAATACTGCATCTTTGAGACCTCTGTTTCACATATTAGCAAAGTTCAAAGTTATTTGTATTCAAGAGTCAGGACAAATCCAGAAAACCAAAAAAGCCCCTCATGCTTAAGGCAGCTACATTCCCCAACAAATCTATTTTTATCCACTCTGCCAGCAAGTTCATAAATTAGTTCAAGAAAACTATGTAAACTAAATATTTTCATTCATGAACAATAGCTTTTATAGGATTCCCAACCTGAAACTCTATCTGAAAGAGTGGAAAATCAGGCAATTGCAAAGAAGTCAATGGAAGCTGTGCTTTATGTCACTTTCTAAGTTAAGATTATCTAAGACCAAAGTCATCTCATGTGATTCCATGAATGCAGTAAAGAATTTTTTACCTTCCTTTCACTGTACTACAGTTCCTGTTAGGTACAATTAGGAAAAAACTTTTCAGCCTTTGAAATAATTCAAAAAATTTGAAAATATTAAAAAAAAAGAAACAAAGCAGAAACCTCTTATAGGGTCATAATGTCATAATGAACGGTTCAAAAAGGTAAAAATCCCCAAAGGAAACTAATAATTCTTCAGTGCAGTAAGTCATGGAGTATCATGCATTGGGAAATAAGAATGAAGCAAGGTGCTTCACTCTCAGTTTTTCAAGCTTGACTTCATGACCTCAGTAACAGTCTTTGAAATAAATTTTGTATGTAATGACCTCCTTTTCTGCAACAAACAAACAAACAAACCAATCCAGCATTCATGCTGATGTCCACACAGGTGATCAGCATAGCTATAATTTCAGACTTTTCAGACTTCCCTCATGATGTGTGCTACTTAACTATGCAAAGTATTTTTTAGGAGATAATAAACTTGTCACAGAGTTTCATAATACCTTTTATTAGCAGAAAAATGGCAATTCCAAAGGATTTGGGAGTAATTTCCTCTGCAGCACATTCTGCTTAGTGGTTTTGCCTGTTTCCCCATCAGCCGGGCTTGTTTGCCCCAACCTCTTGAAAATGTCCTGGAATTCCTGTCTTTTCTCCCAGCTCTCTGCCTCTTTCTCCCAAGTCCATTCTCTTCCTCAGGTGAATACAAGCTGTGAGCTGCCTGAAAGCGCTGGATGTCCATGGCATTTTATGAAGCAAGAGAACCAAATGGAGAAAGTGCTTTCAACACACTAATCTACTAATAATGTATTCCCTGAGGTGTTTTGTGGCTTCTTGAGTGCATTTGAATTTATTTTAATTTCTTTTTTTTTTTTTTAATTGGTTGTGGAAGAAAGGCAAAACTTTTGTTGTAACTACCTTTTATTTTTAAAGTGAGCAAGAGGAAAAGTAGGGTTTGAAAACAAGCTAACCTTGCTTTAAAATACAAATAATTATATATATATTTTTTTTTAATGGCAAACAGGAGAGATACAAAAAGAAGGGTTATTGCCTAGCCTCCCAGTTCCCAGTTACTGTTTTATGATTCAACAGACCCTTTCAACACACTCTTGCTTAAAATAAACAAATTGTGTAATATTGAAGTGTTTACTGTAAGCAAAAACTAGGTCAAAGTAGCTGAAAGACTCCAACTGCTACTGAAAGGGCAGCTTGGCATTTTGGCAGGAAAGGGCAACCTATAATGAGTAGTTTCTTTATCCACCTGCTACGTCTCTGCAAAAACCCAAGTGGCTTACCTGTGTTCCCAGTTAGACTGCTCCTACTTCCTGTATTTTTGTCATCATTTCTTTGCCACTTTTGCCACTTTAAGTCACCGAAGAGATTTTTAAAATTTATTTATTTATTTATTTTCTTAATCAGAGGTTCCTTGCTACCATTCACCAGGGTAGGATGTTGACAGCAAGTATGACATGCCTCCAAAGAGTCTTGTAACTAAAAAGATTATAGTCTTTATTATAGTGTGCCAACTTAAACCTTTGATAATAATGGAATGAAGGAAAAGAATGCGTCTCAGAGCTTAATATAAATCCTACATAGATTAAAAAATGTATTGAACATTCTGATGTTCTGCTTTTACTTAGAAATGCAAGGCTATGATTTAATTTGACTCCATACAAAATTGGATGTATCACATAAAGTGCAAGGATTCTTTGCTGTGTGACAGCATCATATATAAAATTGAAACAAACATTCCCTTTGTGATAATGTCGCTTTCTTTTTTAAGGCTTATATTTAACAGGTAAATTGTGGTACTTCTGTTTGAAGAACACTTAAAAAGAAAGGCTTTTGATTTTATTGTCTCTAAGGACATTGTTGTTCTTAAATTTTATTTTAGAGCTGTATAGTGGTAACCTATGGTAAAACAGATGGTAACATTTTTATTAGATATTATTGACTGCTACAAGACTTGAGATACTATGTACAGCAAAATTGGAAAGATGTTATTAAAATAGCATTAATAGATTTAACACATGGGAGAAGTTTGTACAGAAAGGCAATTTTATTTCATTTGAAAAGCTATCATGACTAATTTAAGTCTAGAATGTATATTCCAAATCCAGACTGCAAGACTGCAAGTCTTAATGATGACTGCTGTCACCATAATCAGAATGAGTCATAACAAATGCTCCAACTATGAAGACAGAAGTTTCTTGCTACAAGGTTCCCAGATAAGGTGACATTCTGGAAGAAATATTTCTCAAAGAAATATTCTTTTCTTGCACTGTTTTCTTGACCTGCCACATGCTAGACATTGTCCTTTAAACTCAGGTGCAGTATAAAAGTGCAGATGAAACACACTGGAGCAACAGCGATACAGTCTGGCAAGACTTAACTTCTCTTTGAAGATAAATCAGTACACCCAAAAGGATATATTTATAGAACATCCCAGAACTCTTCAGTCAACAAGGTACAGGCAACAAGTTAGTGAAATAAGACATGCAGTGAATTGCCCAAAATGTAAGTAAATATGAGAGAAGGCCATATGTAACACTTGGTAACAGTGACATAGAAATAGGCATATTTTTAAAGGTCAGGCTGGTAACATCCCATGTATTAAAAAAAGGGAGGAAAAATAGGAGATTTATGTAATTTTGATGCTGCTCTGACTACATTTATTCACTTAGTCTACATGCCTTAAGACAACCATATACAGAAAAAAATGGCAGCAGTATGTTACAAGTGTATGCACTTCAGAGTTTTAAATGTTCTTACAGAGACCTAAACATCAGTATTGGAATGCCCACCTCTATAAGCTTCCCTTTACAAGTTCTGGAACAGGATGCAAAAAAAAAAAAAAAAAAGAAGTGTCAGAACTCTGTAAACACCTGAATGTCTAATACTGCTAAAATAACCCAATTGAGTGTACATTTATTTTATAACACCCAATTTATCTGAGAAGTTCTGTCTTGGGAAAAGTAAATCATATATGTAAAAATTATACTACTGGTAATATTTTGAAGACTTCCTATAATCTTTTATTGTTTGGTTTGCCTTTACGAGGTTTTTAACTTCTAAATTATAGACAGTATTGGTCTTTCGCACTACTACAGAATATACCACTGTATGAGGTTTGATACTAATGCTGATCTTTTTGGATTTGCTCCAAACATGTATAGCTTAGTAACAAACAAAAAGTTTAATATTATAGTCATACACAATTCACAGGGCATCTAGGAGCATGAAAACCATGGAAATTCCAAAATTACTAACGTCAGAGCATTCTGATGCTCTGCCATGGTATTCCAACTAAAAAACTGAAATGTGAAACTACTCACTTCATATGAGCGACATTGATTTATATGTAATACGGCATTCCACAGTATGTTCTTACTGGTGGTAGCATCCACCAGAAAAATGAGATGTGCACCATTATTTTATTTTCATAACCTACTAAACACTGAATGTAGTCCTGTGATATTTTTTGCTTCCCACAAGTGCAACAGATCATGTTATTTTTTTTTTTCTTCTGGTTTGTACATTTTTTGTCTCCCTGTACCTAGTGACTTACAGAATCTCAAAATCCAGACTTCTGCATTGTAAAGATAAGGTATTACTGTTCTCTCATCTCCAGTGAAAGTGGACTCGTAGCAGTTTATTTCATTAGGTGTTACATTTTAGGCATATGATTACAGGCATGATTTCAATTAAACTTTTGAACATACATACATTGTGCCAAACTCATACTCACTTCATAGACCTCTTAATCCTATTGCTTTCACACTACTGCCATGTTCCTCCATCAACATATGTGTGCCTCATTAATTTCACAGATACATCTTGTTTTATCCAGAAAATGTACTGTGATGGAATAAAGTGAAGTTACTGTGAACTAAATCTTGCAAGATCTTATGGGCACTCTGAATATAAATTTAAAACTAACTTTTGTCACCTCCTGCTTGGCAACCTTGTTTCATTTTCCAGTCATTTCTGTCTGATGAAGTTCATGTTGTTTATTTTCTGTCAAGTGCTAGCTTCAAGGTAAGAAGCATAAATGTGCAATTGCTGCAGTGTCTCCCAAGGAAATGATGGAAGAGGAAAGGGAAAAGAAGTATCATTTCACTCACTATACAAAAATCTGCCACAGAGAAAGTGATAGGCAAGAGTGACAAATATTGAACTGGGAGGATAAATCCCCAAAGACTCTATTAAGCTATATTACAGAAGATGCTAATTGCAATGTATTTTTGTTATTTTTTTGTTACAAAGACCTAAAGCTTCTGTCTTTGTTTTCTTTTTTCCTTTTTTTTTTTCTTTTTTCTTCTTTTTTTAATTTTTTTTTTCCTTTTTCTTTTTGGCAACACTTGAATAGAATATTGTGGCACTCAAATAATTTTCAATTGAATCAAGTCTGAAAAGGACCTTGGGTGAAATCTCAACCCTGCTAAAGCCATTAAAAATCTTGCCTTTGAGTTCCTTGAGAATTGCACCAATTAGGGATGTAGTGGAAACAGGTGGATCTTTATAAACCACACAATTTTGGAGTACTTTCTCAGGCTCTTCCAGAGCACAGTTTTTTTAAAAGGTTTTTTGAAAAGTTTTTTTAAAAAGTTTTTAAAATTTTTTAACACAGATGCAGCTCTAGTGACTCAAGTTGGAGAGGAATCCCTCTTCAGAAATGAATGATCTTTATGGATTTATCACATCATCAATTACAGTGTGATATTAAGTCACTTTCAATGATGCATTTCTATAGCATGCATTTTGGTTCCATACCAATATACAAGTCAATTAATGCTTTGTAATTTTAAAGCAATCGATTTCATGTCATATGTGAACTTTCCATAATTTCTGAGGAGCTAAAGAAACAAAAAATAGTGGTATCACTCTCAGTATTCTACAAACACTGGAGGACACGAGTTTTTATTTACTAAATACAAAGAGTGTATACCTGAAGTCTGTCTTTTGATGAAAATTTGAAAAGAAGTCAACTAGATCAGTCAGTGTACTTTTTTTAATCTCTTCTATAATAGTCAGAATATAATTTTCTGTATCTCTGCATTAAAACTGAAACTATCTTGTTGCATAGTAATACGAATTTTATCTCACACTGTACAATGATTGACACTCTAGCCACTGCAGGCAAAATGTGTTTATCTGCAGGCAAAATGTGTTTATCTGCAGGCAACATCTTCCAGCCTCCATTACATATCTTCCGTTAGCAACACTGCCTTTCAAAGATGACGAAGTCAAGAGATTTTGGCTTTGTTTCTACTCCTGTATTTTTGTTATCTTCTTGCTCCTTGGTAGGTATTGGCTACAAAGATGATTCTGCAATTGAGTCATACCACCTTTATATCTGATGTGGACATATTAAATCATGACAGAAGAGATTTGACACTATCCTTATAAAATTTTAATTGAACTATAGACTCAAACATGAGATTTTGGGGGCAGGGACTCAGATTTCACAACTGTAAGACAGATACGGGGACATAGGGAGGGAAATCCATGCTCTTCCCACACATGTTTGTGAGGTTTGAACCATCAGATTATTTTTTTCAGCCAGCTTGTGTGTAAAAAAGTAAAATATTTCAGATTTTCTGGTTGAGATTGGTATGCTTTTTGACAAAATATCCAGGCATTTTTTGGCAGATATATTCAGAGAAACCTTCTCTGGTCCCTCAAAGCCACCAGTGACATAGCTCCTTAGGTATCAAAGTCTGAACTCACCACCGTAGGGTCCCTTATCAGTCAAGAGAAAGAAAGACATGTCCCTGAGGCAATTAATCTAATCATAAAATAGTCAAAAGTAAATAATAAGGATCACTTTTCAGACATTCTGCATTAAGACATCTAATGTTAGGCAAGATAAATCCCACTCAAATCTACGAAGTCCAAACTTGACACACTGGCACTGGTAAAGGAAATGCTTTCAGAAACAATTTAGTTTTTATAGTCTTTCCTGTTTTCACCTGCTTCTTCATTTT
The DNA here is from genome assembly GCF_036013445.1 of Caloenas nicobarica. Classification (NCBI taxonomy): domain Eukaryota; kingdom Metazoa; phylum Chordata; class Aves; order Columbiformes; family Columbidae; genus Caloenas; species Caloenas nicobarica. The sequence goes on along the minus strand of NC_088246.1, from coordinate 122,387,624 downwards.
TTAAAAGGTAGATATGAGAAAGAATGTGTAAGTTAACATTTCTATGTTTCTTTGGTACTGGATGCCACAGTAAGGGAGAATGACTGTGAGTAAATGCCTCTCTCAGAGGAAAAATGCTAACACCAACAGTATGTATATGTCAATAACCATCTCACAGAGAAAGAAAATACAGGGACCTCTAATCACATTTAATCATTGTTCTGAGCAACAGGTTGGATTTTTTTCCCTTCTGTGTTCCTAATGTTTCTTATATTCACTTACCACATATGCTGTCAAATAACTAATTCTTTCTGACAACTGACAATTTAAAAGAAAATTATATTATACAAAAGGCAGTCTCATTGGTTTCCAAAAATTCATATGGGCTATGAACAATTAGGACGGTTCTAGAAATAGATTCATCGATAATTGTCATAAGCCCTAATGCTCACAGTTACTTTACAAGATGTCTTTGGGACAAAGTAAATACAAAGAATGGCATAATAGTTGTATAATTTACTATTTCCATGTTATAACACACCAGATATGTTGGTTTTGTATCTTATGGAAAGTAGTGTAGAATTATAAACTGTACTCATTTTTAAAACACTGAAAATATATAATAACAGTGCATTACCAAAATTCAGGTTATGTCAGGCAACTGTAATTATCATAGAAAGGGAGAATGGTTTGGGTTGGAAGGGGCCTTCAAAGGTCATCTAGCCCAACACCCTTGCAATGTGCAGGGACATCTTCAACTAGATCAAGTTGCTCAGAGCTACATGAAGCAATATCAGATAAAATTTAGGTGCATCTATCTATTGATATAAGTAAAGAAATACACTACTTTAGGTAGCAAGAATCATCATAGTCTGAACTAAAGATGACAAGAGAAAAAATCAGCACCCTCATTTGTCAGGATGCCTAGTGAGACAAGGCAAGTTCTATACAGCAACAGCATTGTAAGAATGAATAAACAGGCATAAAGCTGGCTTGTACTGCATGGAAGTTTGCAGATGGTGGATAAATTAATGTTTTTATAACACAATGACTTTTACATATTGCTGCCAGATGGAACATAGTTTTGGATCCTGACTATAAATTTCAAAAAAATACGACTTCCTTCAATGTGTTCCCTGTATTTGAAACAAAAGTAAATTCAGAGGCAGGTTTGGGGAAGCTAAACCAGACTTAAGGAAATCTGAGAGAACGTAAATTAAATCCTCAAGAACTTCCTTGTTATAACTCGATTCAAAATAATGGAGTTACCCATGTGTACTGTATTTTTTTGAGGAAAACCAGGAAAGGTATCATATAGACTTCTACAGGAAAAACTACATGTCACCTATCAAACACAGAATACATCCTAGGCAGGTCTTTGTTTCTAATGCTAGCTGGTATTGCTGAGAAGTGAATAACTCTGACAGTGATGAAGTGAATTATATGACTGTAGGGGAGAATATTTTCCCATTCAATGATTTCTCACAGTCTGATCTGATGACAAACTTGAGTTGACTTCTCTCAGACAGCCTCAAGCATTGTTTATATGCAGATAATTCTGTGTGTGAACCCATTAGGCTTTCATGACAGTTATAATCAAATATCATTGGGAAACCTTCTGGCTTACTTGGATCCATACTTACATTGTGCTTTGTGAGGTTGGAAATGTTACTTGCTATTGCTTGTAGCCAGTCAATAGAGTCTTCAGCAGAGAGACACTGAATTATTCCACTGCAAACCCCATCCACAGCAATTACTTGGAACGCATTTTGCCTATAGACATGTCATAACAGATTAGGTCAGAAGAAAATTTCATCTGTTCTAGCATATCATCTTAACAATACTTGTAGAAATGCTTTTCTTCCAACTACATTGAAGGTCAGCCACTGAACACTGATAAATTCCTGGTTTTCCTGTTTTATAAATACCTGATGTATTAAAAAGATCATGCTAAAAGGTCAATTCAGACTATATTAAGCTTCCATAAAGCTATAAAAAAATTTCATAGACTAGCTCCACAGAGCCTTGACCAACGTTGTGCAGCTTTAGAAGCTAAACAAGTGAAATAGCTGATTCATACCAAAGACGTAATACTTTAATACTGCAGATCGCAGAGAAGGAAAGTGTGGACTGGACACTGTAAGCAATCATTTGAGAAGTTCAGTGGAGTAAAGTATCTTTTTTCTCAACAATTTTTGTTTAATTTTTCTAATACATTGTTTAATACAGCAAGATTCTTGTCTGGATACCCCTTGGTGGCTGCACTTGGTTATAGAATTTTAATCCTCTTCTAAATGACTGACAGAAAAGCTGGAGAATTCAAAATCAATCAAGTAGCATTAACGATTTTTCCAATTGCTTTTCTGAATATAGGATCATTAGCAAAATACACTGGAATGCCAAGAGATATCCAATGACAAAAGCAGTGGCCACGTGGGTGCCTCAATCCCAGCACCAATCTGGGCACCTGCACAATAATCTGTCACATATTATAAACTGATTTTCCACAACTGAGTGCTGAGGAATTATAAAACAAGAGAAAACTTTCAGATGCCAAAGCAGTAGCAAATGTAATTTCTTCACTAAAGAGCCTTCTCGGTTAACAGCCTTTGGAAGGCTCACAGGTCCCTGGCTTCAGAATGAAAAAACTTCAATATTAATCCACATCTCAGGGTAAGAGATTACTAAACAAATAGAGAATACTAACTTCCACTGCCGGCATTCTGCTACAAACCCATCTGTTAATGATCAATTGATGGCTTGAAAGTAAGTATGTTACTCAGATTCTTTGCAAATGGCTCAGGCAAAGTGAGTGTTATCTGCAGTGCAGAACTGAGTGTCATTGATGACAGTTTCTGACATCTCAAGACATATCCATTCTGCAATTTTATCTATTTATTTGTTTGTTTGTTTGTTTGTTTGTTTATTTTACCCTTGAAATTATATTATAATTGTTTAGAATGCAGATCTAATATCTATCTCGACCATAAAGATTTTTCAGTCAGGAGAAACATTAAAAATTAATTAGAGCCATGTCTTTGCTTTGAGAGTCCAATCGTGAAAACTAACTCCCTTACAGGAGGATAAGGGTTATATATTCTAACATGATCATGCAGAGACCTTTGATTTACCTAAATCCATCAGCTAACTTATCAGTTTGGTTGCATTTCACATGGATAGTGATTTTTCCTTGAAATCCAAAGGTATGAACTTAGAGCTACTTCCTTCAATGGCTCACTTGCACAATAATTCAGGTAAAGTTTTTGAGGAAGATTTATTTAAAGTATCTTCAGGTAAGGTACCTAGCATTTGTTTACTATATCCTTAATTTTTAATGGCTATAAATATAGATAGTAAACTCTTCCAGGAAAAAAATCTAAATATGTCCTTACATAAAGAGCACAGCCTAATGCTCAGACATAATTGTTGGATTATCTCCTTCAAGAAAAATAACGTTATTTTCCGGACTCTCCTTCTTTCTTCACCTTACTGTAAACAAAAGTAGGAATCCAAGGAATCTAATAACATGTGACACTAATCTGCACAAGCAAAGAAAACCCAGTATGGTCCAGATTCAATCCTGATGCACAATTTTCCCTTATACTATAAACACGGTGAATCTATGCATTCAGGGCATCAGACTGTTTCTATGGTTCCTAGGTATCTGATCTGTGTACATACAAAACCATTAATCTAGAATGTTTTTGCTGAAGTGTCAATAAGCACAGACAATAAGATGCATGGCTACATAATACATTAATTCTGAATATGTCTGGGCAGTAGATATCCTTAGCTTTGGATTATTGTAATAGTATTTTCTTGAATTAGTCTATCAATCAAAGTCTATACTACCACACAAACCTGAAAAAATAATGTATTAAATACATGTTTTTTATTAAACAGAACAATTAGTAGATTAATCACTTTATAATACAGCAAAAAAAGTTAAGATCAGAAGAATTCTTATTCAGCTACACATCTCGGGCTCTGTGCCTTCTAGAACTCGAGAGTTACATTTGAAATTAATAAATTTTCCAGGATTAACCTGAATGTCCTCTGGAATTTTCTAAGAATACCCTCTGGAATTCATGCATCTCAAGCATCCCACTAGAAAATCTAGAATACAATTATGAAGTGTAATAGTGTATGTGATTATGATATGATGTATTTCTGTGCCAGTTTTTTCAAATTCTGAAAAATAAAAAGTTATTAGGCTTTATATAATGAAAACAGCATTGTAAATATTAACTACAGGAAACATAATGAATTAAATTCCATTTAATGTTGCTTTCTTATTATTTTCAAGATCCTTTCTTAATTGTTCTTTCTAGTAGTCTCTTTTAAGAAATATCTACTTTTCTCTCGTAAAAATTTTGAGAGGGAGTCATATTTCAAAATGTTTACACTAGCAACATAAAATGTTCATTCTATGCTTTTTTTGAAGAAAACCCCACTTTCTCATATTTATACTGCAATTTTGCTTCCTTTAGGTACTCTTACTTCCTCATGTTAGCATTGAAGGACACAAGGAGAAAATTATCAGAGTAGATATTCAAGGTTTAAGTATGAATTCAGGTATTTTGGTTTATATGAATATACCTTTACATTTATTTCTGCAAATTCAAAACTCAGGAATATCATCACTATCTAAAAAACTTTCTCTGTGATGTACAAGTTCTATACTGTTCACTTTAGGCTTGTGTTTTATTGATGCAGAAGACTGAATTTTAAAAGATATATGAATAGTAGAATATGTCCTGATTTTCCATGTGAGTAGTTCTATTCAATGCAGTATTTTGTCTGAAGTGTACAGCAGAACAGATCTCAGATTTGACTGGTATGATTTGGGGCCCTTTATTCTTCCTCCTCTTAATTATTTCCATTTCAACTATTGTTAACCATTGAGCTGAAGGTTTTCACAGAATTTAATAAAAAAACCCCTCCTGCCTCTGTGGTGACTATATCCTTTTCCCTTTCAGTTCAGCCAATAAGTTGCTGTAGCCTTCAGTGTACACCTTGACTCTCTGGGCCAGCCATTGTTCCTCAACAGAACAAGGATTATGCAGACAAGTATTATAAATGCAATTTTTCTATTACCAATCAAAAGCTGGAGGCTGTTTTTTTAGCTTAACAATTATCTAGTGGTGAAACAACTATTGCCTAACCTGCTTTAATTTCATTTCTGTGAATAGGAAAAAGGCTGGCAGACCCAGGTAGTGTACTTCTAAGAAACAACAGCCCTTAGAATTAACTGAGGCTGTGGGAGGCCTTCCTGCAACTGTCAAATGTTTGCTGACAACCAATGAGAAAGAAGCAGGCCATGATAACAAACAATAAAATTCACCCCATGTAAACCCCAAACTAAGGCTGAAGAACACTCCTCTTCCCTTATTTTCTGGCACAGATGGTAAACTTGCCATTACAGGCAGATGGTATCACTTGACTGTAGGACCCACAGAAAAACACTGGAAGAATGAGCATAACAATAGAGATACTAGGGAGATTCTTCCACAAAACAGTCTTTCCAGAAATATTAATGAAGCTTTTCTGTATTAACTAGGTAATTTTAGGTCTGTTTGAACAGAGAAACAGGAAATTTTAAACTGCTAATGTCTGATGAGCAATAACACACTATTCTTCCCAGACTCACACATTAATCTGGCAGACAAGAAGGTTACATGGGAAAGACAGAGTTTATTTCAGTTACTAAGGCCTCGAGAGCCTCATAAATGATAAGTCCTGTGTGCTTATTTAAAAAATTCATGTTTCTAATGGCTTAGAAGAAGAAGTAATGAAGAAACATGCTCTATAACTGTAGATGGCTGTCCTCCACTTAATTATTTACATGCAGGAACTCATAGAATTTTTTAGTATTAGAACTTCATTGTTATATATAGAGAGGATAAATTAATCCATACAACACCTAGGTATTTAAAACTTTAAACAAGTGTGATTTTATTTTTAATGTGCCTTGTTGGGCTTTGTAGCTTTCTTTTACATTTAAATGCATAACACCCAAAAAGTAGTAATCATTCCAGAATATTCTTGTCTTCCTTCATGGTTTCTTCTCATTTACTAGGATAATGTCAAATTAAACAATGGCATGTTTTAGTTTTATATGATACAATAAATTTAGACCTGACTATGAACTTCGGACAGCTTCTCCAGTGACTGGGAGACAAAATGACAATGAAATTCAATGTTAATAAATGCAGAGTAACACATATGTGAAAAAACCTTAGGTATATGTAAGCAACAAAGAACTTTAGCTACAAAACTGAGGAAAGAAATGCAAGAGTTACTACAAACAATTCTCTGAAAACTATCACTTTAGTGTTCAGTGACAGTTAAAAGATTATAAAGAAGTATTAGACAGGAACAGAGAAAAAATGGAAAACATTATGTGTTAACATAAATATAAAGAGATTCTTTTTGCAGTATTGATGACCTCGCCTCATAGAAGATATACTAGAATTAAAAAAGAAACAGAGAATAACAAGGATAATCAGAACTATGTAAGGGTTTCCCTAAAAGGAGATAACAATAGGTCCTTCAAACTAGAAAACAGAATATGGTCATCTGAAGTTACAGAAATGGAGATCAAAAATGCTTATTTAACAATTCCCTTGATACAAGGGTCAGGGACCAGAGTTCACTCACTCACTTCCTTCTCATGGGGGACTGGAGGCCTGTACTTGAGGCCAGCTCTGCCATGGTGTGGCTGTGGAATGTGGAATTGGGCTTCTGTGAAGGAGCTTGAGTGAGGCACCTGTCCCTCCCTTTACTTGGGAGCTGCGTATCAGCTCAGGCTCTCACCCTTGGTCCTGAGTTTGGTTGCAGCTATGCCTGCGCCTGGACATGTACCCCAATCTGACCTGTTGGCTGATCTCCCAGTCTGACCTGAGCCCCACCTCACCATGATGGACTCATCTGAAGACCATCCCTAGGCCCATTCCTCCACCAGGGGCGGCAGGATGGTGCCCTTGTATACATAGACACTGCCTTGTCTAGACTTGCTGCCAGCCTCTGCTCTTCACTTGCCTTCCTCATTGGGCTGCCAGACCTTGCTGCTCCCAAACAACAAGGTTATTTCACCCAATAAAATTATGAGGGGAGAGATTTAACAAAATCAAAAGGAAGTACTTTCTAAAAAGAGAATTACATGTCACAGTGCATTACAAAAGCCAAAAGTATAAAAAAAAGCAGCTTAGAAATAATCTTTTGAGGACAGGAGCATTGGCAGTTACTAAATGTGATGACCTATGTGAAATCTCAAACTGAGAAGCATGCTGACCACTAGGTGCGGGTGGGAAGATCGCATGTCTTCCCCACATACCCAGTGGTGGCTGATGTCAGAGCAGAATATGGGCCAAGGTGGACCTAGACAGACCTTATGAAAGATTCTCTGTTTCATGTCTCTGACAGCTGCAGTGGAACTAATAATGCCATTCCTCTAACAAGGCAACTCCCTAAGGCTTGTATCTGTTATCCAAGAAGTCAAATGTCAACTTTCTGAACTTCTTTACCTGCACAAATCTGATCCTGGAAGGTACTGGGAAAACCGTGAATGAAGAAGTGGAATTAATCGGAGATCACACCATCTTTTTTCCCACCTAAGTCCTGGGGATGCTGGCCATGAGGAACATGATAATGTATCCTGAAAAAACATTAAAAGGTCCTTCTCAGTTTGGGGCTTCATTGTAAGCACTCAGCAGATTTGAAAAGAGATAGACTTCAAAGACTTCATATTTCATTTGGCATAGTGTTCCTCTTTCTCGAAATCGTTTGGCATCAGTGTTAGCTAGCACCAAAGAGATTCTGAACTTTTTCTCACAAATAAAACAAATCTATATAAACCTCAACATCAATATGCTTAGGGGAAGTGTGAGGAACAGCGTTGTAAAAATCTAGTGAAAACAGATAGTGTCCTATTTTAAAAATGACTAGTCATGAATAGAAGTGACTATTTAACCACATATCACATCATCAGCTAGTAGTTTTATACCTGTACATCAGTAGTTTTATACCTGTACACTGAATAAAGGTGATCTCTAAATTATTCACTATACAACCATAATTCAGTCATTTCCTGTGGCCCCTACACATTTGCCTACATGTCTATTCTCATGACATTATCTCAAAACCTGGTAACTGTGAATGGGATTCAACATGTGATGAAAACTGTTTTGTCAAAACTACATGCTTATGATGAATATTTTAATTTTATCTATTTACACAAGACATTACTTACATGAATATTGAACTTTATCATGTCCATGATCATATCTACAAAAAATGAGTATTTAAATACATACAATCTAATTCCACCAATATTTTGACAGAATATAGATTTGAATGAGAAATGCTTCCAAAAAATGAAATGGACAATATTTATTTTAAAAAATTTGACACCTCTTCCTTTCTTTAGAAAATGCTTTACAGAACAGTGCTAGCGATGATGTTATTTTTGTGAAGAAGCATGATTCTTACTGAAAGTTATATAGTACTTTTAGTATATCAGTAAAATTGTACCTGCCAATCCTGCATTATTTTTTTAAAATATTCATATTTTTTCTTACCTTTATCTTAAATATCTTTATCTTAAAATAAATATCACAAAAATTAAGTATGCCTTGTATTTTGTATTTTTCTAGAGTGTGATTTTTGTGTAAGATCTATGGAATTATAAAACTTTGCCAACATATTTGTTCATATAACTTTTATGTATATAACATAAAAAACCACTATGAAAATCAATTTAGCTGAACAGAAGACTTTTCATAAGTAGATTCTCCTAGTTAAATCATTGAATTTCTGGTGAAACATTCCATAGATCCAATCCAAATAAATAAATGATTGGGTAGGAAGACTAAGCTAGGATGTTGTTCTGAACATTGTCTTGAATTTTTAACATTTTCTGTCTGCTTTCAGGAACCTTTTTTGGAATGTGATGAAACTTGAAGAAAAAGCTGAAATGCAGCAAAAAGTTTAGATGCAACCTTTAGGCCTAGATCTGTCTGCAATAGAAATATTAACCCTACCTTTACCCTGCATGACTCTGAATTGTAGACAAAAGACCAAAACCAGTCCTGTCTGCTCCAAATTCTGAGTCAAAAGTCCCTTCATGACAATAACCCAAGCTACAAATTAAGAAATAGACTATGGCCATAAGTCATAATGCATTCTAGAGAATCTTCTGAGAAAAAGAAAGGACCATGACATAAGAATTGTACATAATTTAGAAATTCATACAGAGATCTCTTTGGGTTTTATGAAGCATTTTATTCAAATTACAAGGGGATATCTGAGATAAGAACCATATTCTGGTCTTCAGCAGAAGAATGTAATTTAGGGTGAATTATAGACTCTGCCTGATTATATCATTTGAACCGAGAGAAAAAGGCTTGGTTTCAGTACATTGTTATCAGTTCAAATAGAAGCTTTAGCTAATTTAGACCAGTTTCAACACCTGCAGAAACAGGATTCACAAATGCAAGCATGGATTTTATCCTAAAAATGAAGTTAGAAATGAACTAGCAAAATAAGTTTAGGATTTACTCCGATAGCCTATCTACATGCACAGATATATAGACTTTTGAAATAAGTCTGCTTCTGATGTTGTTAAACTAATTACAAATGCATATATTATGTGAGCTCCATTAAGACATTAATTTTATTTTTTTATCCCATTTTTATGATTTCCAACTCCTATAAAAATGTATAAATCCTAAAGTTTTTCCAGATGCTTATCAGGCTTAAAATTCATGCTACTGACTTTTAAGTCTCCGGGGTCTTGTTCAAAACCTTTATTAGTGAAGTATGAAAGAACAATGAAACAAGCGAGAAATAATGCTTACAAAGATGATTAAGGGAGTGGAGCATCTCCCTTATGAGGAAAGGCTGAGGGAGCTGGGTTTCTTTAGCTTGGAGAAGAGGAGACTGAGGGGTGACCTCATTAATGTTTATAAATATATAAAGGGTGAGTGTCACGAGGATGGAGCCAGGCTCTTCTCGGTGACAACCAATGGTAAGACAAGGGGTAATGGGCTCAAATTGGAACAGAAGAGATTCCACTTAAATTTGAGAAGACACTTCTTCTGAGTGAGGGTAACAAAGTACTGGAACAGGCTGCCCAGGGAGGTTGTGGAGTCTCCTTCTCTGGAGACATTCAAAACCCTCCTGGACACGTTCCTGTTTAGCCTCATCTAGGTGTTCCTGCTCTGGCAGGGGGATTGGACTAGATGATCTTTTGAGGTCCCTTCCAATCCCTAACATTCTGTGATTCTGTGTGATTTCTATTTTCTTAATATATCTGTAATAACTATGCTGTATATTGGTCTATTTATTTAGTGCTTTTTCTTTTATCTGAGTATTTTCACCTATCACAAAGCCAAATATGCAGCAAAAAACCCTTTAGACCCATATAAAATAATAGAAATTTTGCATTTTCTGGCTAAGAAAATTGTTATAAGGCCCTTGTTGCACTTCAAAGTCATCTTTTACTAAAAATCTGATCAAATACTCATAGCATTTCATCCTTAAGATACTTTGCTCCATAATGCTATCATTCTTTTGTAAGACTTTAAATGTAAGTTACTAGAAGTAAAATGCTCCTACCTTCGAAACAGATAAAACTATGTACCTAAATCACCTTTTGCCAAAAGTTTCAGATAAGAAAAGATACAGAAAGCATGGAAAATATTCTGAAAAAATTTTCTACCTTTTCTTTAAATACATGTATCTTCATTTTCATTTTAATACCTATGCTGGGAAAATAACCTAGAAGAAAAAACTTTCATAAAATCCCTATTGCCCAGATAAAATTATTAGTCATATCTAATGGGCAAAATCTCAGCTGGTATTATTTGTCATAGTTTAATTTGCATCCATAATGTCTGGCAACTCTGTTTGCCCCATATGGAACTATCTCCAATGTATTATAGTTAGAGGTCCTCCCATGTTGCTGTCCTTTATTAATTACTCCCACTTAGCTATTATAGTACTATTCTTCTTCTGTGTAATTCCATCAAAACAATATAAACTCTTACCGTGTTGTTGGGATGGTAGTTGAGATGCAAACCACTGTCACATAGGGGAGAGGATGTACCACTGCTTTGGTCACTGGGGGCACCTAATACAAACATGAATACACCAAAAATTCTTCATTAATCTGTAATGCTATGATACAAATTTGTGTATGTCTGTATGTATGTATTCCATTCCCCCCACTAGTTTTGTCATATCAAGCCTCTTTCTCCATTCAGACAGTATCTGCCTTCTGGTTTGAGAGGAGTGCCTTTTTAAGCTGAGTGGAGGCTCAAGAATCCATCCCTTGTTGCTTCGCTTAAAAGAGTTACTAATCTGTATAGTAAGGGAAAAAAAAAACAACAAAATTTTTGCAAATTTTATAATAAAAGGAAAGTGCGTACCTCCTTGCTTGGTTTTCACCTGAAGGAACTAGTCAGATAATGCTTTTGTTACTCTCAATGAAGTTTACAGTTCTGTTATTGTAACAGTTAGGAAATTACAGTGCTACACCTCAAAAATAACATGACAGGATCAATGTAAATGCGTGTTTGTGTGTGTTGCTCAGGGTACTCTGTGGTACCACAACCTTTCATAAAAGGGACAAATGTGCTGGGATAAACTTTTATTTAAGAATATGGTGTTCTAAATTTTTTCTTGTCTCACTAAAATTTAGCACCTAGGAGAAAGATAAAGATAGTATTTCAACAAATGGTTGTATAAAATATTGTTTCATAATTTAGTTTATTTATTTCCTACTAACTTAAAATCAAAGGCTAAAAGTATTCAAATCAAATATTTATTATTTTGTTGCTTAAAAATTAAGGAATTCATTTTAGCCTCTTAGGAGCAAGAAGAAGAAGGAAAGCAGCAGTGACAAAAGGTACAGGGTAACATATAAATATGCTTAGATATGCTGCAATTGTCTATAATGATACACTCCACAATTTAATATAATAAAAAGAAGACAGCTGTCTCCATATGTCTCTCACGGGGCCAGCTGACTAAAACTCAGTTGAACTTAAACAAAATAGTAATCATCCCAGAGTATTTTTAGACAGGCAGACACCTCCACCAAAGCCTCTGAAATTTAAATGGTAAAGTTAAACCCTCTAAATGTACACACACAATCTCATTTTCACATTCACAAGATAAAACTCTTTCAGACTGAAATTTTATCTGATTCTGCATGAAAAACTGCTTTAAAATAGTCTGCATCAGGATGTGAGCTACTGTGAACTGATGTAATTCCACTGTTTTATGTGCAACTTTGCTGATTCACACCAGCCAAATGCCTGGTGATATGCTTTTCAAGAAAAGATAACAATTTTTCGCTTGAGGTGAATGTTACTGCAAGACCTGGCAATATGAGCAGCTCATGTTCAGGCAGCAATGCTGACCACAAAAGCTGCTGTCAATCACTCTCAATGCACAGCAGGTTTGGAAGCTGCAAGCATTCATGAGCATTGATTTTTAAATTTTTTTTGGCCAAGTAATAAAGGCTTACATGCACAATCTTCATTCAGTGGTAGTTTTAGAAAAGCAGGTGCTCTTTTCAGAAATGACACAGTGAGGGTAACTTCTTCTCCTGCATTGCGAAGGACCTGAACCTGGAAGAGAAATACAGACAGGTCACCTTGAAATCTAACTATGACCAAAATTCATCAGCAAATTTAAGCAACATCACACAGTTTTCACATACCAGAACATAACTGCTTAGCAATTTATAGCAATTAGATTTTTTAAAAGAAAGCAAGATGTAAAGCTTTCTATATTCTTGTCAGTTGTGTTTCTGGTCACACATAGATGGGGATGTGGTGGGCATTGGCCTCTTGTAATAGCACTGGCTTTGCACTGTGCTGTTGCACAACTTGCTCCCTGATGCTGTTCAGCTGTGCACCTCTTTCTTTCAGATCTGGCACCATCCGCACTAGCATGTGTGTATTAAAAAAAAAAAAAAAAAGTGTTACTTCCCCCTGCCCCCTGAGGTTGTCTCATAAATCTCCAGCCAAATCAATAGCAGTAGTTTCCACTGCTGTGCATAATCCCTAGGTGTAAGTCTTCCCAACAGCCAGAGATAAATTTAGCCAAAGCGCTCCAGCATAGATGAGAGGCCTAATCTTCCTTACAGCTACAGAGAAAAAAGTTCCTATTTTAAGTCTTGAGTCTTAGATAAGCACAAGCTTGGGTTTTGCAAAAGGGCAGCTTGAATTTTGGACATGGGAATGAGTAAATCATCTATCCACCTGTGAATGCTTTTAGCCTCCCTATACTCTCCCACAATTGCTCCTGTGGCTCTTGTTCATGCCTTTAGTTTTCATGTGGTACAGCTGATAGACATCTCAAGACACACAGCAGAGAAAGGGAACCCCAAGCACCTCCCCAGAGTGACACAAAGGAGGCACAAAAGCAACTAAGCAAAATGCTGTACTTAACAGTGGAGGAAAAACATTCGAATAATTTTAGAGCATGAGAGCCAAGAAGCATCGCACCACATAACTCTTTCAGAGAACAACCATTTTGTGTTCTACTGGCTCTATAACTTCAAAACTCTTCAAGGGATTATTTAATTTGGGCTTACAGAGACAGAAGAGTGCACCATGCCTCCATCTGAGTGACTGCACTTATACCACGCAGGGAGCCAGCTTGCTGGGAGCAGTGGTCAGATAGACAAACATTTTAAATTAGCATATATCTTTTGCCTTTCTGCTGTGTTTTCATGGTAGCTGGTTAACAGGCAATAAGCCCTTCTGTCCTGCTGCTGTTTGTGAGAAAGCCTTGTAAATAATTTATGGAAGATTGCTATTCTTCAATCTATGCCTATCAGCAGCCTATCCTATAGATTTACTTACACGTGTGTATGTAACTACATGCAGAGATGCTTTCAGATGGAATCAATGCATTAACTTTAAGCAATTCTTCAAGAAAATATGTTGACTTTGCTTTTAAACACAATACTTCCTACTCCACACTGATTGCTACACAGGAGTAACAACATAATGACAGAATATTTGATTCAGTATCTGAAATCCACTCTGCAATTTTAGTCTCTTTATAGCACAGTAGTTGTCAAGGCACTATTTGCAATGTAGTGTGTATTTATATGTATGTGTACAAATAAACACACACACACAAATCACGAAAAAATTCATGAACTTAAACTGCATGCCAAAAACTTCATCAGTAACATGTCTCTTTAACACACACTTCCAGTTCTGTTATGTTTTATGCCATAGTATTTTGAAGCAGTACTTATTTCATAGAAAGAAGGTAACTTGCAATCTGTGGAAGAGTAGATCAAGACTTCAAAGTTCTGAACTCCATTCGAGAAATCATATTGTATCCTCAGACTTCATAGAAAATTCATCTTTATCCTCTCCTATGTAGCAGTCACATAGTTCAGAATAGTCATAGCCAGAGCAGAAACTTACAGGCATGTATCCTCTATTGAAACAACAGATGTAAAGTGCAGGAAAAATACAGCTACCCTCTGCCTTTTAAAAAATATTTCTTTTTATTCAGGAATGGGGAAGAAATAAGTGGAGAACTTACTCCATTACCAACTTTGATTTAGAAAGTCACCTTTTAAGATACCTAAGAATAAGTGGATATGATTTGTGAAAGAAGTTGTGACGGTAAACTCTGCCCCTGAATCTTTCTTCTTCCAAAAGTAAAACAAGCCACGAGTCTACATGATTTCATTTGATTATATATCGTTCTGTAAAGGCTAGAAGTTGCCTTAAGTAGTCTGCTGTGACCTTTTTCTCTAACCTCTCTCTCTCTCTCTCTCTCAAACCTTTTTATCTCATAGGATGAAGAATTTAAGCATAGTTTGGTTGAAATCAGCAATACTTATTTCACTGAAATACATGTTCGAGGGCATGAAGCATATAATTCAGAAAGTGACTAGATTTTGACATGGAGAATAAAGACTAAATAGAGAGAAATATTAAAAAAAAGAAAACTACTAAGTAATGACTACAACAAAGAGGAGACAAGCTATTGATCTAATTTCACTTACTTTCCAGTCATTAGCAAAGCCATTTTGAGAAATAAGGTTAGCTGAAGAAAATTGAACTTTTAATTAAATTTATTGTCTTTTCGTAGCTTTCAGTTGAAAGCTTTATTGTTATTTTACTTTTTTTTACATACAAAATGAACAATTACTGAACTTTCTTAAATCAAGCATGCCATATAAGATTCATTTACTTTGTGTCCTCATTCAACACATACACCGTGCCATACTGCCGCTCCTCCATGCAGAAAGAGAATGAGGTATAATAGGAAATCTAATCTTATTCAGGAACGTTTTTACTGGTACTTCTACTTCCTGCTAACAATTAAGCTCTCTTAAGAATCTGCAGTCATTTAGAAGACTTTCAGGACTTTTCTCGTTTTGCAATATCTTACAAAGTGGCTATTTCAAGAAACAGTGCTCCTATGATAGCTGTACAATCAAATTACCAAAGATAATGCTAGCCACAAACAACAATTATTAGTTATTATTATCTGGAAGATAATTAGAGCCTCATCCCCATTGTGTATAAATGGTAAAAAAATGTTCAATATTAATGAAACGTAGCTGTATAAGAAAGAGATTTTTAGTTCATTACTGTTAATAGAGAAATAATTGCTAAATTTATATCAAATAAAAATATTTCAAACATTTCCCTTAGTATGTGAAAAGATATAAATGGACCTTACTTACAAAAAGTGAAAGAACCACATATTTTTGGATGGAACACTAATTTGAATAAATATAGAAATACTATTTCAAAAATTTCAAAACAAAAATGCAGCAATTTCCTAAGCTTTTTATTTATTTATTTATTTTTTAATCACATATGAAGAGTTTGGTGAAGGTGAGATAAATTCTTACTGCTAAATTCATGGAATATTTGCCTGACAAAAAATTAACTCAGTAGTAGACCTAACATTTCCAAAGTCTAACGAGATTCTCTCCCTACCATAAGCCATGGAAAAACTCCCTTTGGAGGAGATCTGTATGTCTATGCATTTGACCTGACAATTTCTAAAGCACTGTAACCCAGATAGCAGAAATTGCATGACCAGGCACTACCGAAAAGATTCTCTGTATCATTGAAAGGCGATAATCTGTTTTATTTCCAGAGGCTGTACTGACTATTCAAGATGTATGGGGTTTTTTTGTATAAAGCCCTAGATTTTTAGTATTTTCCAGATCTTCTACAAAGCTCTAGATTTCAGGCATATGAATTCACCTATATCAGGTTTTTATTTTAATAGTTAACAATGAATAGTAGTAACACTTAATGTGTTGATGCAGCTATCGTATGGATTAAATAATGAAAAACTATTTATTATTGCTGTTAGTACTTGATTTAGCCTTATATTTTTATTTCATCTAGTGAGCAATACTAGCTATTGATTTGTTGTTTGGTTATTGTCTAATGAACTCATCCCTGTAACAGAAAGCAGCTGTGACACTGAAAAGTCTTAACATCATCTCATCACCTTAACATCATAACCTCATCAACTTCACGGCTATATATTAAATTTCTGTTGCTTTTTAGATATATATATTTAATGTAGAATGAGTTGATGTGAAAAGAACTACACAAACTGAAACATTAAATACTGTCAATAAACTCTTTTATGCAAAGCATAAGCTTACTACCACTGGGATCATGAATTAATTTACTTGTACCACAAATAGTGCTATGTAAAGTTAGGATGTTCGTGAGTGAAGTGAGACAGGCAAAAATGACAGTTGTGCTTGTCTGAAGCAGCAGCTGTGTGAAACAGTGAAATTATAAGAGCCAGTGTTTCTGGAGCGACAGTGTCTATATTTCCATGAAATTACAGCAATGACTGCAAGGGGGCCATTTAAAGAGCTGAATTTTATGGTGATGTGTGACATTGCTGAATAAAATCTCTACATAGTAATAACATTATTCTGAATTTTTAATATTGTGTACAATGATATTGCCTTTTAATTTCATAAAACATTTTAGCGTCCCAGTTCAAGAAAACATTGAGCATATGCTGAAGTCTCTCTCAATATATTCAGAAAAACACTGAAGCATGAAGTCCCTCTGACTTCAGTAAGTATTCTTTCCTGAATAAGACTGTAAATCCCCTCTTAAATTACCAATGAAATTTACCCACTGATGAAGTGGTAAAGATTTAAAACAAAAGACCTATATAGTCCCCAAGATCTATGTTGTTCTGACCTGGACTGAATTCCACTCTTTAGTGTGCTTTAAAGGAAAGTTCATTTTTTTTGATGAATACCTTGAATTACAAACATCCAGGGGAAAAGAAAAAAAGAAGAAAAAAAGAAGAGAAGAGAAGAGAAAAAGAAAAGAAAAGAAAAGAAAAGAAAAGAAAAGAAAAGAAAAGAAAAGAAAAGAAAAGAAAAGAAAAGAAAAGAAAAGAAGGAAAAGACACCTTTCTAGCCACTGTGCAGAGTTACACAACCCACCAGTATCAAGCCCATCAGCAGGTACCACAACACACATTTTGATACAATCACATAAAGCCACAACGCTAGAAGGCTTAACGCATGCACACAGCTGTTTTGAATTATGTTTATTTAAAAACCAACTGTTTTATTCAGTAACAGCCATGTAGTTAATACAGAATTTTTGCATTAAAAACACACCACTGTATGGGGAGTTTTTAATTCCTATGATCTAATATTTATCACAGCATTTTCCAACAGTGAAAGTTAGTAAATAAATATAATAGTAAAAACTATCAAACCTTTTTTTTTTTCCTTTAGAATAATTCTCTTGCTGATATACAGAGCAAACTAGAACACTATCTTAAGACAGCAGTTCCTAATCAGGCTGCACAACTCAAAGTATACTTCAGACCATAATTTATCACTACTATAGTTGTAGCTTTAAATTTTTTCCTGTCTGGTTCCCGAATCTGTGTTAGATATTTAGATACAAACCCAAATGGGCTGCACAATAGAACTGGGAGCTTCCTAAATCAAGGCACAAGGAAATGCAGGACAGAATGATACACATGCTGAGGATGCAGGAAGACATGCCCTTCTATTCAGAACCCTCTTCTCCATGTTTCTTGCTCCTGGCACTGTTTTAAAAAAGTGCAAGGGGATGCAGTAAGATTACTAGTTACAGCAAAGATAGTCTACTGAGCCTAATTATTCTGAAAACTGTCAGAGAGAGGTTTATGTCTTCTCAAGAAGACGCAGGAATTGAGGTAGCACTTACTCAGTGAATGCTCCAGCTAGTAATGCACTATACAAAAGATCATTTCGGAGTAAGATACACAGAGATTCAGATCTTAATGGTTTTTGACAAGTCCTATCAAACTGACCACTTAGAAACAAAATTATTCTTGATTCCAAGTGACAGCACTCATTTAAGCTAGACCATCAAGTGGTTTCTCAGATGGACAATGTCATACAAGTCACCTTATATTTCAGCCTCCTTCATTGATCCTTACCCTATCTGGTTTCACGCTCATGGGCTTTAGACACAGAGGTACCAGAACATGCAGCTTCAAGACTTCTGTATAAAGCATTAGTAGAAAATTAAGTGATTGGCTTTTAAAAATAGATTTCATCATGTTTCAAGCCTACATGCAAAGTAAGCCATTTATATTAGCTGACACTAAGAGACATCTACAGAGTTTCCTTCATAGGAAATTACTACAATAATCAGGTGTATGCAACATGAGTAAATGTAATCAGGAGGTAGGAGAAAAAGATTAATTTCACAAATGACTTATTGGAAATATACTTAACTCACACAAAAAAAATCCAACATGCAACAGAGGACCAAATATAGGTCACATACAGTACACAGACTTCTATAGTTCTTTCTTCAATGCAGTTTCAAGGTAAAAAGAGAATATTATCACTTCAGTGATATATTTACAATCAAGTTGGAAAAAAGAATCTGTTTTTAAACTTGAAAGTCCAACACTTGCGGAATGGAGTACATACAAATTTGTCTAAAAGATTTGATGACAGCTTTCTGGAAACTTTAAACTTTCTTATGCTCCATAATTGACACTAAAATGTTTAGTAATCTTCCAATCAGAATAGCAATAGACTACAGTTATTGCTTAGTTGCATATTTCTCTTTTCAAAAGAAATAGAGGAGTGCCTCAGCAAAAAATACCAATGCAAACACCTGAGGAAAAAAAAATACGAAATAAAAAGTCTGGCAGGAAAAGTCTGCAGCATTTTCCTGTTCTTCTTTCACTAATCTTAGCATCATTAATAAATACCACTCATAAAAAACATTGCTATAAGTGCTTTATTTGCATTCTTAGGTCACGTACCCTAATTCCGAATAATGTGTCACTAAAAACTGCACTTACTGGTCATCGTAGTTCATGTTGAATCATTAGAAGGCCATTACTCCAGTAAAGAAACTATAAAAAGTAAGGGATTAAAACTTGTTAAAATTTTAAGTCTATTAAAACTGGGAACACCATACCCTGGAGTTCCTGACCACAGGTCATAGGGGACACTATAGGTCCCTGAATTGAAACATTTCACACAATATTCTGTAAAATGAAAAATATTAAATCCCTACATAGATTCCAACTCTAATATTTTATTTACTGTGATCTATTAGGATATTTTTTACTCATCCCGGGCTGAGCTTCAGGCTGTTGATTCTAATGCAAATATTGATTCTAGTTCCAAAAAATGGGTCTGGGACTGTGGGCCATATTAAAAATAAATACACAAAGATGTGTTTATTAGCCATTCAGCTCTACATGATATGCAGTTACTCATGACAAGAAAATACCTATGAAAACACAAAAAAACCTCAAAGAACAGAAGACTTTAACCTAAACTCTCTCCGAGTTTCATAAACTTTTTCATTGTATCTAGATGTAGTGAGTACACGCTGGAGTTCAGAACTGCCTATCTTTGTTTTCACATTGCCCACTCCATAGAATCACAGAATCATAGAATCATTTTGGTTGGAAGAGACCCTCAGGATCATCAAGTCCAACCATAACCTAACCTAACTCTAGCACTAAACCATGTCCCTAAGAACCTAATCCAAACATCTTTTAAACACCTTCAGGGATGGTGACTCCACCACTTCCTTGGGCAGCCTGTTCCAACGCCTGACAACCCTTTCCATGAATAATTTTTTCCTAATATCCAATCTAAGCCTCCCCTGGCACAACTTGAAGCCGTTTCCACTTGTCCTATCACTTGCTATTTGGGAGAAGAGACCAACCCCCTTCATGCTACAACCTCCTTTCAAGTAGTTGTAGAGAGCGATAAGGTCTCCCCTCAGCCTCCTCACAGATAAGCAGCCCCAGTTCCCTCAATGTGTGGTTCTACTTCTCTATGATTACTCAGCTATGCTGAACAATCTGCATAGTTATACAGTCTTAAGAAGTCCACTACTTCAAACTCTCACAGATGTTCCACTTTATGAATGTTATTAGATATTTAGCTGCTGGGCATCTACTAACTTTCCAAGCTAATTCATGAACAAATATTTTTGTAATTATATATTTAATGAGTTCCAAAACAACTGCCTAAGAGGAACGAGGCACATCCCTTAATAATACTGAAAATGTTCCAAATACTAGCAGAACTGCTCCTAGTGTGGTTGAAAGTAAACAGCATTTATGCTACATTTTTTTAAAGATATGAAATAGGAAACTTGAATTCTTTTGGACAACACAAATCTTTATTTTTTTTTTTCTAATTGTAAATTGCAACTCTATGAGACTGATAAAATCACCACCATGTATTTAGGTAAATTACTCAACCCTGCTGTCAGTCAAATATTATAAATCCATAAGCCTAATCCTGTTTTCAACTAGTTGTATTAACACGTATACTTCATCTTCTACCGATAGAACGCACTTTCATTAAAATTATATATGGTTGTGTAAAGTTCTCATTGGCATCATAGCTCAGAAATTTACACAGGAACCAGATTTTCTTTGGGATCAATTTCATTGACACTATCCAAATCAAACATTGACTGAAGCTGCTTTGGGAGAAATGTGTGAACCTCTTAATAAACAAAACAAAACAAAACTCTTACTGAAATGGAAGAAGCACTTACACCACTGTTATAATCGCATCTACTGATTTCTACACAGCTTTGCCAAAAGGTTGCACAGCATCCTGTGTGCACTGGTACGTACAGCCAGAGGAACAACAGGCTATCCCATCAGACTGCAGTGGATTTCTTATTTAAGACACATAATAACTCATAATAACTGGAAACCAGCCGTGAAAGCAGGCTATGCTGAGATTGTTTTGTTTGTTTGTTTGTTTTGTTAGGGTTGGGGTTTTTTGTGTTGTTGTGTTTTTGTTTTGTTTTGTTTTGTTTTTTCTTTGTTTGTTTTGTTTTGTTTTGTTTTCCCTCTCAAATACATGTTATGGAGAATATTCAAAACAAGCTGTCAACACCTGTAGAACATTAAGCAACCTCCAGAGGCTTTGTACATTTACCTTCAAGGATCCATGACATAAAACTTTAAATATTTTTTTTTCTTTTAAGCAAAATCTAGGCCATATTGTAATACACAGATAATATGTAGAAATATGTAGAAATTCCTCCTACTCATCATATCTGCACAACATCCTTGTGAAACGTATCTTTACTACTCACGCAAATACTATAATTTTAGTGGGTTTTAGTCCAATATAATATAAAGCAGTAAGAATAAGCCAGAAGGAAACAATTCCAATCAAAGTATTAATTTGCAAGGATTTAGAGTTCTTTTCACAATTGACCATACTGCACATAAATATATATATATACTAATAGCAATGAACTCGAAGGATCTGAGTTTTCTAGCCCTGATTGTTAACAAAACAGTTAAGCTCCTTATTTAACTATTAAATATATAAGAATCCCCTGCTCCTTCAGTCAAAATGTTCCCACACATCAAATTTCCTATAGTAAGTACTCTCACAGTTCAGTTCTATATGAAATTTCTGACACATTTACTAGACAAGTACAGTTTCTATGTATGCAATTTGTGAAAAAATATCTAGTTATATTCAAAAGGCACACACATTACTGAACTACATAACATGTCAGCTATTGTTCCTGTTCCTAATGCTTGAAGAGTGAAAGTCATCCAGTTGACACAGAATTTTGAAGTACATTCTTCATTTTTTAAATCTTTTATGAACAGAGATAGGCTTAAGATTGTTGAAAACATGGCTTGAATATTTTGTCTGACTATCAAGGGGCACAGTTCTAGGGGAAAAAATAAAGATCAGGCCCACAATAAG
Source organism: Caloenas nicobarica (assembly GCF_036013445.1). Classification (NCBI taxonomy): domain Eukaryota; kingdom Metazoa; phylum Chordata; class Aves; order Columbiformes; family Columbidae; genus Caloenas; species Caloenas nicobarica. The sequence goes on along the minus strand of NC_088246.1, from coordinate 122,365,369 downwards.
AGTTTGCTAACAGTAATCCCATTGCAAGGCTGGGGTCAAAAACACAGCTAGTGGCAAATTTCACATTTACATATTCAATATAAAATTTGCTGTTGGCAAATATGACCTTAACATTTACTTTTCATGAATAGTCACATTAATCAAGCACCAGCATATAAATGCTCATGAAAAATGAATACAAAATGGTCTTAAAGAGTTTGAAATCAAATTTTAATTCCAAATTTGAATAAATATTAATGTACAAGCCTGCTCCTATTTGTTCAGTTCTAAATGTTATCAACTTCACAATGACATAAAAAATAATTCTTGGACAAATTTGTATTTGAAGTAATGTTTTAGATCAATATATGGAGTTAACTCTGCTAAGCTTCTTGGCAGCTCAGGATCTAATCTCTGAGAAAGATATTTTCGTACCTCAGGGAATGTGCTCAGTGGTAAAAGCTTTCCACTGAGAAAATACATAAGAACATACTTTCGTGCCATTTAATGCAATAGTAGATTTTCTCCTGCAGAATTGTACTGCATCTAGTTGAAATGGAGAAAAGTCCCAGTTTAGTAAAATACTCAAATTCATACTTTTAGGCAAATACATACATATTTTCCTGGACTGGGATCCAACACAGTTATCTCGTTTTTTTCATAAATAAACTTTCCTTGACCTTTTAGAATCATTTTCATCAGCATCTAAATTTTAAGGGTCTTGGCAAAACTGACTTTGGAGGTACTCACTCTGGACGTTAATTAGCTGGAGGACATTTACAGATATTTTGAAAAGAAAAGGGATTAACCTATAATTCCAAGGAAGTAAAAAGCTAATTTGTATTTCAACAATTACAGGTTTAAACATTTTACAGCATGAGACCTTCATGACTTTCGAAGTTAAGCATAAATCTGATATATTAATCCAAAATGATCAGGCTACTTATCCTATTGCAGCCCTTATTTTACCTTTTCTTGTTTCCCTATTCCAGCAATAATCCCATGGAAATCCATTCTTGACAGCAGTTAATTACCATTTGAGACTATAAAATCTTACAAAAAACATAATTTATAGACTGTTATATAGAGTGTTTTCTGAAGCAAAAATTGCATCAACAATAAAAGAAAAACAAAATGCTTTGTAAAATCATAGAATCATAGAAGGGTTTGGGTTGGAAGGGACCTTCAAAGTTCATCTAGTCCAACCCCCTGCAATGAGCAGGGACATCTTCAACTAGATCAGGTTGCTCAGAGCCCTGTCCAGCCTGGCCCTGGATGTTTCCAGGAATGGGGCATCTAACACCTCTCTGGGCAACCTGGGCCAGTGTTTCACCATCCTCATTGTCAAAAATTTCTTCCTCATGTTTGACCTGAATCTCCCCTCTTGCAGTTTAAAACCATTACCCCTTGTCCTGTCATAACACGCCCTTCTAAAAAATCTGTCCACATCCTTCTTATAGGTTCCTTTTAAGTACTGAAACGCCACAATAAGATCTCCCTGGAGCCTTCTCCAGGCTGAATAACTCCAGGTCTCTCGGCCTGTCCTCACAGAAGGACATTCTGTGACATTGCTGCTAGGTGAATATGTCAGAATATCACCAAAGAATGCAGAAACTACAGGCCTTGCTTTTAAAAAGCCTAGGTCTCTCAAATCTTAATAATTCTGGTTTTACAGCTTTCTCTGTGCTGTCAGTTTCTACAAAAATTCAGAAAACAAGCAAAACAGCGCTGATGCTACATAACTCAAAGCTATCTAAGGAACATCTATACAGAAAGATGATTCAAAAAAGCACACTCTCATTTAGATAACTTTCCTGTTGAGATATAAGGATTTTGGTTTTGATACCTTCTGCAATATTAAAAGCTGTACTCATAGCAATAAAGTAAAAATTTAAAAGTCTTGGTGTTGCCAAATTCAAAAGCTCCCAGTGTTTTTATTGGAAAAAATTAATACTTCATCTCACAGATTTGTTGTTGCTGCCATTGTTGTGCAAGTGATTAATTTTAATCTAAAACCTAATTTATTGATTAATGGAAAGATGCTTTAATAGTCTATAAATCCTTGTAATCTTTCAGGGTGAAACATCTTTACACAAAATATTTTATCTGCTAGCATTCAGTACAGTAAATGCTAGCTCTCACCAACACTTCTCTCTGCAAATGGTTATTCAGAAATAACACATTATGACCTGAAGTGCACCTGAAGTCCTGTATTAGATTTTTCACGTAAATATGACTGAACAAAATATGTCAGAAAACCCTTAGGACAACTGAGATGGGGAGAAGATTTGGGGAAACATGTCTGTCTATCCATTTAATATGTAAATACATTATAATCAGAATAGAAAAAGAAAGGAAGGCATTTCAGTATTTCAGGGAAACTATAAATACCCTCAGTACTTTCTACTGCACACCAACATATTAAACTATAAGAGTTTTTGATGTAGAACATTCCCTTGAACTTTCCTTTTAACAGGTCAGCATAATTAGAACCTTTGAAATATTCTGAATCAGTACTGGCTTGACAAGGGCATGTGAAGTGGAATAGAGATATGTGGATTTGCTAGACCTCATTTAAAGATGTATGTCATTATCCTGGTAATGCCATTTCAGCCTAAGCAGTGACTATTTTCCATTTTGCTCAGAAAAGTACTAACAGCACAGGTAGGCAACAACTCCTGCAGGTCTCTGCACTAAAATCTAAAGAACAGGTAACCTTTGCAATTTTAGTGAAGAGTTTCTTCCTTCTGTAACCACACCTGCACCAATTTTTTCTCTATGGTCTCTGAATATCTTGCTATTACTGCAAGCTGTTCTACTGGCCACGGTCTTCCAAACAGCCAATGGGAAACAGGTAGTACCAAATTCAACTTGTAGAAAGACAGCAGAACTATCAGGGGGGAAAAAAAAAAAAAAAAGTATATATCTAGAAATAGGCCCAATGCTGACAAACAGATACCAAAACACCAGTACCATACTGTACCATACTAGTGGTTGAGAAGTATGGGGTGGGCCATCTGGAAACCTTCATGTATCTGACTGGAACAGTCCAACACTGGATACTATTGAAAAATATACAGAGTCCATTCTCCTTTCCTCTTCCTCCTCCACCGAACAAACTGTCAAAAGACAAAGACCCATTGTAGAGGAAAAAAAAAAAAAAGAGCTAAAAATATGCACAGGTGTTAGATAACCCCTGGATAAAAAGTTTCTTCCTTACACCCATCTAATTTTACTACAGCCAGAGCTATGACGATTCTGAACCATTAAATCAGGTATTGTAATGGCTGGAAAAATGCCAGAACACTCCATGTGTGTGCACGTTTGCACTTTTTTTCAGCACACCTCTTATTTATGACTCCTTCTGGCTATCAGTACATATGCTCTGTTTTGTCCAATGCGCTCTCTTGGGCCCATGTCAAGCCACCAGAAATATAGAGGTTGCCTTTTAGAGGTGAACATTTTCTTTCAGTCTATACCACATGGCTGTTACCGGTTTAAAGTAAAGACAGTTGTTGCCAGTCAGACAGTGTTTTCTAGTCTTTATGGGTAATTTTTTTTTTTTAATAGTGACCAGGGAAGATAATTTTCATGCCTATGGAAGGTTTCATTTTTCCTACATTAAATTGAAGAGTTTTCTGTATGTTTACTTCCTGTGCTTTGGAGGCTTTTGATGCTCACTATGCTATTCTTGTCTAGTCTCACTAGATTTTTACAGAATAGTTAGTTAGCCCAAGTAAAACAAAAAACTCAAACATCTAGCTAAAATGGACTATGTTTTTTCAAATGTAAACCACAGAGAAACAGATTTCAAATAATTGGAAGTCTGGTGCTCTATCAGAGAGGCTGTCCCTTTTTTTTAAAAAAAAAAAATTACTGTATAGTATTACATCTATGCACAACAAAGAAAAGATTGAGTCCCTGTACCAAAGTCAAACTGAGGTATAGCTCCACAACTGGAAGATGCTGTGCAGAATGGAATCTTTCGTAAGGTCTTCTGGAGGGTAAAATGCACACACTTACAAACAAACACGAAAATATTTCTATTTGCTTCCTAAGGAAGCAAGAGAAACCCGAGTCTGTACTGTAAAATATCAATGCAAACAAGGTCACAAACAAAGCATGTCTGATGGTACTGATGCTACACACTTTGAATTCACTGCTGACTTGTCTCTTTTCTTTGCAGCTTGGGCTTTCAGCATTAATAGAACTGCATGACAAAGAGGAACCAATGGCAGTTATTTGAAGGATGTTGCACTGTAACTGATGATTCAACCTTCCACTCTATCCCACTAAACCCTAATGGATTTTTTACTTTGAGGACTGTAGCTATGTAATAAAGAAAATAACAATATTAATCATATAGACTTGGTTTTAGTCATGCCAGCATACTCTACTCCCTTCTATAAAAACTCAGTAGTACTGATGAGTAGTTCTAAAAGATGAAATCTTAATAAAATGACTAACATATCTACAGGTATCTTAAGGAAAACAAATGAAAATATAACTCAGGAAGACAAGAAACACATTCATGTATGCTAAAAGTCTAACATCATAGTGCTTGAATAAATTCAAGCCTTTACTGAGTTTGGCACAAAAAATATTTTAAACATTAAAAAAGTAGCTAAAACCAGATTAGAAAAGTAGCTGAGTACGTGTTCCAGGTTATATCTTAATCTAAGGAATTTTCACTACACAAGAAAAAAACAGTATTTGCACCTGCTAGGTTCTTTTCCACTTGATGGACACTTACTTCAAATCAATGCTGAAATATTTGACAGATTATTATCTCCAAATTTCAGGAACAATAATGACATTGTAAGTACACTGTAACAGATGTTTTCATTAATTGCACTATGGTAGCTAAGGTGACATTAGCACTTTTTTTATTACCCAAGTCTCAAATAGAAAACAGCAGCTGTATGGAAAAAGTAATAAATTGGCTTCCTCTTATGAAGGAAATAATGGATTTCCAGAAAGTTTACATTTCACTTTTAGATTTAGATTTAGAAGCTACAAATTGTAAACTGATTATGCTCTTCTCTTAGTAGCACTGACTATGCAGCTTCAATATTTATTCAGTCTAGAGGGGAAAGGATTAGATGGCTGTGCTATGAGTTATGCAGTACAGGATCTCTGTCGCATAGTATGAGAAGGTGGTAATTAGTATTTGTGGGTTGCTGTTATCATTATCACCAAACAGCACATATTAATGCAGAGATTTTTTTTTAATAATAAATTTGAAGTACTTCATACAATATAGTGATCTAAACTTGATAATAGTATAGGTCTCTGTTTCACAGTCAAGGAAATAAAGACAACATAAAAACATAATTTAGCAAAAGACAGATCTGCAAAGTCAAGATGGAGTGATATTTCAGATGATTTTGTTTCCAGTCCTGCCTTACAAATACAATATGCTCATTCTTCTACTTAAATGCATTTATGAAAAACATTACCAAAACTATTCATAATGAGTTTTAAAAATCAGTTTGAATAAAACCATAGTTTTAAAACAAAAAATCAGAGTAAGAGTTTCATCAGTTGCAACATTGGTTAAGCAAGTACAATCTCTATATTGTTAGCTTCATAGAACTCATGGAGAGCTAGCACAGTTACAGTCCTGTTATGAATGCTGAGAAAAGGGGGAAACAAAAGACACTATGAAGTGCATATGAACTTCCTATGTCAGGTCATTCTACTGGAAAAAGACATCCTGTGCAAAATGCAGCTGATGGCTGAATTGAAACATGGTGCTACATATTGTAGCTAGCTCTACCTAAAATCCGTCAGTCTAAATATCTATGCTGGCTTGATATCTACCTAGCTTCACATGAGATTTTCCTGCTGCTTTTCAAGGAATGAACAAATGCCATGTTAAGTGGCACATTTCATTGAAACTTTTCCTGAATTTTCCCCAAATACAAGAAATAAGAAATTATTTCGTATCCATATTCATTTATTTTTTTTTTCCTAAAAGAAAAACGGATGCTAAGATCCAAAGAAACTCCAGTGATATGTAACCATAGTTGTTGAGACTACCTGAGATGCTTTATTAACAATGTTAAGAACAGAGACATAATCTTAAACATATCAGCATTCATTTGACAGTAATTCTTCCTTCTCCAGGGCCCCAGATGTTTTGACACACTATAACACTGGAAACAGTAGGAGCAGTAGATCCAACAAGATTTTTGGAAGTATGCAACTGAGTTGACTCGTAGTCTCTGACTCTGAGCCACTCAGCAGTGGCTCAAGGGAAGTAGCTCACAGCACGGTCTCTTACTCTCTTCTAAAATCTTGCCCATTCTCAGTGATGCAGTGGCTACACCCAGAACCACCAAAAAGGTCCACATGTGCTACAAGAACAGCATTATGTTGGTGATTGCGTATCTATCTGTCTTTGTTTTACGTTTGGACAATAAATGGAGGCAAGGGCTACAAATATATTAGATTCCAGACTACAAATAAATTAGTTTCCAGCCTTACAAGTAATCATATCCACTGTGAGCCCTTAAAACACTAGGCATGTGGATTTACAAGTTACGCCTTGTTGGGCTACATTCATTAGACAGAAGCCTAAACTCATAGGTCTGTCTATGCACGATCTTAATTTTAGCATTTAAAAAGTCTTGTTGTAAAATGTAAATGAGAGTCTATCGGAAAAGAAGTAATTAATAAATCCAGAGTAGAAAGAGCACAAACTCATGTAAATTAACAGATAAAATGGCCTCTCCTTATACCTACATTCAAGTTCATACTGCATTTTTGACATCAAATTGCCAGTGTGATGTTGAGAGATGTTGTTAGATTTTTTTTTTCCTCAGCCTCCTCTCATGCTGACACTTCAGCACAGAGAACATGTATTTATTTTACCATTGGAGGGCACTAAGACTGAAGTACTGTTATGGTGTACTCAGATGGGAGTCTTTACAACCCAAGACAAACAACAAGCTGACATTCAGCCTTTGATAGAAACTCATAATGTGATTTCATGATGTGAATAATATTCTCACCTTCTGCAAGCAGAAAACTAAGCTCAAAATTGAGTGATTCACCTAGAGCTAAAAAAACCCCAAAACCAACCAAACAAGAAAAAAGAAAAACAAACAAACAAACAAAACCCAAACAAAAACAAAACAGAAAGGAACTGTGTAGAGGCCTCCAATAAGGTACACTGAGAACTGACTAAACCTACCTATCCTGTCTTATAAGAGTCCTATCTATCTAACTATCTATTCATCTATCTACCTATCATATATCTGCCTACCTAGGTATCTACCTATTTATCAGATTCAGGTTTCAGATTGCAGTATATTTCTTGGATAACAGGATCTGTGCATCACTGAATACTACATCGCAAGATCTAAGAACTACTGGAAGACAGTAAAGATGACAAAGTAGTGCCCACAAGTCTTAAGGCAATCAAGTTCACTATACATTGGGGAAAGATTCTCCGTACTGTGAAAGACAGAACTAATTTGATTAAACTACTTAATTTTGAAATGCAAATAAATTTATATGCATAGTATTGTTATCACTAAAACATGGTGAAATACCAGCATCAGCTAATCATCATTGTAATATAACAGGCTGCAGTGATTATGCCACAGGTTTCATTACAGAGCTATGAAGATATGACATATGCTTAAAATGTTTCTGCAAGCAGCAAGAAGTTTTGGATCTATAAAAGGAATGAACACTCATAGGATGCACACTGCAGGTACAAGTCTGAATTTTCTATGGGCATCTTCAGCTTTACATACAGAAAAATATTCCATGCTGGTTTAAAATGAATATTTTCTAACACATTAAGACAACCCAAAGCACTAATATATTCTCACATAATATGATACTTGCTAAGTCTTAATTAGTTACAGAAAAAATCGGAAAGAAACAAAGCTCTGAGCTCATGTACCTTGCATAGCCATTTTAAAAGTACCTAGATTCAATAAGGATTGAAAATTTAGTTTCCTCTACTGTTCAACTCCCTCCTGTGAGCAGCTATGCTCCACACAGTTCTTATTTTCTCTCTTACCTGGAGACTAGAGCTACAGATTCTGTATTTGATAAAGACTCTGCAAAGGGAAGTGCTAGAACAACTCAAACTGCAAATGGCACGCTCCTGTACCTCCTGCTGGCAGACCAGGTGATGTACTTGCCCTTGACTCAGGGTTATGCCTAAACCCACAGATTACTGCACAATGCATAACCATATCTAGCATTATTATAGAAGGCTTTACAACAAATTTACTCTGCAAACATATAACATACGATAGTGAATGTTTCTGAAAAACAAAACAAAAGCATTATCTGAGGGTTTTTTTAATATTTATTGTTATTTTATACCTTCTCTACATATTTTAGTCTAAAAAATGTCACATGGACATTTAATGTTATTTAAATATTGTTCAATATTTACTATTAATTCTTAAAAATGATTTTTAGTTAGAATAAAGATTTAATTTTAATTTTATCTGCTTCTTGAACTCCTAAAACACTTGCACATACACATAAACTGGCAAGATACACTTTCTAAATTATTATTCAGAGGTAATTACCTATAAGGACTTTGAGAAGCAGATTATGTTAGAGAAACAAGGTATAAAGCAAAATTTAACATGATGACACTTGGTACTCTATGTAATGGGCACCTTTTGGCTCTTCCAAACTCACTTTTTTTCCATGAAAGCATTATAAACTGATCATAAATAGTCAATAGATTTATATATAAATGCAATGATTAAGATATTTTCTCAGAAAGATGAAAAAATAATCCTGGCGTTCTTATCAGTTTTCAATATGCTTTTGAGTGTGCAAATCTATGCTTTTAGTAGCATCTTTTTCTCATGTCTTGAAATTCCAACAGTCTATTTAAATCCCATTGAGAGATTTACTATATTAATGCATATCAAACCAAACAACTGTAGTAGGCTGATAAAAGATTAAAACCTTTTGACTGTTGCACAGCCGAAGTTTAAAAGTACTATAACCATGCCTATTAGCTTGTTTATATGGAAGGTGGTATGATGAAGGCTCTGGAGCATGATTTGCAGCACAAATTTCCAACATGAAAGCAGTGCACAAAAGCACTCTGATGAATAGTGCAGTGATCTAATCTTTCAGCCTCCACTTTTCCCCATTCCTCCTCCTTCTGTTCATCAGAACTTCATCTTTATTAACCCTTGCTTTCTATACCTGAATAACATACGTTCTATGATTTGTCATGTAACAGAATGCTGTAAAATACAGAGCATCTTTGAATTAGCAAAGTAAGTTTTAGAAAAGTAAACTTTCAAATATAACATTACTACACTATTTTAAAAAACACAGGTACAAGTTCTATGGAGCTACACAGGATTTAAAGATAATTTCTTTGGTAATCTTCTCATTTTTGGCATTCGTTTCTGAAATATAGGGTTTCCTAATTCTGAAGGTAGTAAAAAAAAGAATAAAAAAGTAAAATGTAACACAAGTACTTCTAGCAACACTGATTTTCCAAGGGAACCAACCTGCTATAGAGCTCTCAAATACACATGGCTTCTCTAGAAGGAATCTCCTTAATACACTGTTGTTTTAAACTGGTACTTATAAGAACTTAGCTGAAGGATGACAGCACCCTCATAAGTAACAGCCAGAAAATGAAAGGCAGAAGAATAGTTTCGCTTCAGTTTATAAATATATTAAAATCAACTAAACAACAAATCTCCAACATAGTGCAAATTACATCTTTTGAAATTAAAATGACCTCACACAGCCAGAAAGGTGTAGCACTGCTGAAATTTGACAGCTATAAGCCAGAAGAAGAAATGTTAGAATATGTATAGATAAAATCTGCATAATAAAATAATCACCTCTAATATAGAAAAAGTCTATCTGAGAATAGCAATTACAACAAACTTATGAGGAAGACATTGCACTATGACCTTAGTTGCTTGCTATGCTACAAGGTGTAGTCATATTTGTTTAGGAATAACAATAATACAACTGATACCAGCACATTGCTATCAGTGTACACTATCATCTCAATAACTACAGAAGACAGAAAATAGACTAAGAAATAGAAAAGCTCACCACTTCTTCATGCCTGCATTTTCTCACATTAATTCCATTAATCTGTTATTAAAAAAATAAAGAGAAGACTTACTCTACATTTCATAAGTATAGATTTCAGTTCACTTTTCTAGAAAAAGATATACAAAAGAAGTTGCAATTTTACTCACCTGTAGAATTGCATCTCCTATAAAGAGTAAACCTGAAAGTTCAGCTGAAAACAGAAAGCATATTTTTCACTCATTTTGTACAATACATCCTACATTTTATGCTCATGTATTCCTATTTAATTTAGTGTTTTTACATAATCTTTTACAAATTTAAACAAAAACCTAAGAAAAAACCCAACACAGAAATTCCAAATAAATACTGGCATATCAGTGTTACAATGAAAGGGTCCACCCAGCCCAAGTACAAGACTGCAAAGCATCTTCCATCAATCACTAGCACCTTTCAGGTTGTTATGGCAAGGTGTGGCATACTTTTCTGAGTAGAAAATGATGCAGAATTAGGTTCTATTTGACTGTGAGAGATCGTTTCTTACAAACTCTGAGGAAAAAGCAACATGGAGACTCCAGAATGACAAATTTAACTTGTAAGCTTTCACCAAAGATACTTTAGATACTGCATCTTTGATAAGCTCGGTGGAGTATTTATGCTGGATAACAATTTATGTGATGAAGAGCTAGACGATCAGTACATTGTACAAAATCACCAGCCAAACTATTTTTAAAACTAAGCTATACCCTATAAATCACAAGGAAATTTACAAAATCTAATTCTACAGTTGCAATTTTTAAATTTTGTGTTGTGTTACAGAGCTATCAAATGAAAATATACCTTAGACATACATAAGAAAAATAATAAAGATTATTTAAGTGTCTATAAATACATAACTCCTATGATGCGAACTAAGGAGTGCTAACAGGTTATACAGGATTATTTATCTATTGTATTCCAAAACATCACAGAAGACACTGTCTAGAAAAGGCTAGAATTGGACTTGATCCAGAAACCGTACTTATTTACATGAGTTGTAAAACTGGTATCAATACTGACACAAATTATGATACTCAAAGACGTGTTTGTAGGACTGGTGATATTAGCTAGGTGTAACAAAGGATGCTTAAATTATTGGAGGATAAACATTTTGATTTTTTTTCTTTTTTTCTTAAATAAATGCATATCTCAATATTCTTCTTCAGAGTCTGGGCTTGCATGTACTAACACTTCATATATGACTTAATGTGCTAGACTAAGAACATTATGTGCATCACTGGTTTTATTGTAAGAATTGCATCAAATGTCACATTCTTGTTTACAGGTCCAACAAAAGGGGGGACAGAACTAAGCCTGCAGAGCTTTGAGGTACAGGCTATGGGTCAAACAGCATTTTCTTTATCAAAAATCCTTAGTACAGACACATGGCATGACATTTTCTACATCACAAGACAAGTTGTCTCTTTTTAAACAAGACATGTCTCTCAAAATTAGCTCTCTGAAAATCAGCAGTATTTTTATTGAAAGCAGCAATGGAAATCATACCTCAACTAGGTATTGAGGTTAGAAATAATGCATCAGCTACTGTAGCAAAAATATAATGACCAAAAAATGAAGGAAAACAGTGTGCACTTTTGTGTGCTCAATTAAACTTAAGTCTGCATTTCTTATTTTTCCTGCAGTGCTTAATAGCATTTTAATAGCTAGTGTAGGTAATATATGCCACATTATTATGTATTGCATACTGAAGTGTATACTGAAAAGAACCGAGTCACAAGTATAACTTCTTAAGGTTAACGTTATTGCCTTCCTAAGGGGCTCATTCCATGCTACTCTATAACCTGCCTACATACAACTTTCACGTCTACTTTTGAGAATTAGCTTTCAGTTCTCAATATGCTGATGCCCCTGTACCTCTCTCTATCTGTGTGGATGAATATGAGATCTTTTTATGATGGCACATTTTTATTGTGCAGAAGTAGCATCCTACTGCATTACAAATGGAGGGAAATCCTTCTAAGTTTATGCCTCTGACCTTACACAAATGTACACAGATATACACAGACACAACATAGATACTAAGTACACCATATTATTATACTATTGATTCACAACCTTCATCTCTCATCATTGAACACATCATGAGCTGTTTAACCATTATCCATCTTCCTAGCACATATTATATCATTCCAATAATTAAAAACAATACAAAGATTCAGCACCAGCTCTGCATGCACTTAAAAGAAGCGTGGTTAAGACCTTATGCAGTACTAGTTTCGTCAGGTATGAGTTGCTGCAAAGGCTCACATAGCACAGCATCCAATGTTGAAATAACACAGGGGTATTATCAAGATTTTGCCATTACCCACCCCTGTCTGAGTGTTACCCTGCTAACCTGTATGAAAAGACATGCATTTTCTTCTTGTGTTACCATGCTTTAATGGCCAAATATTTCATCTGCTACACAGCATCCTCACAATAACCATTTGGGAATAAAAGACACAAAATCAGTAACTTCTAAAAATTTCTTTACATATTTTCATTCTCTAAATACCTTCCTATTTCTCTCCTTAAAAAGAATGCTTTACAAGCACTTCTTTTCAAAGAATCATGTTGAAAATTGTTTACAGAATATTCCAAATATAAATTCTGCACTTTTTCAGAGAATAGTTCTGAGGAAGAGAGAGATCATAATGAGATCTAGAGATAAATGGTACACCATTAGCATATATTTAACACCTCCTGAAAAATCTCAAGAATTAATGTACCTTGCTTTATGGAGTGCATTAAAACACAGTATACTAATCTGACACCCACCTCTTTGTTCTTTGGAAATCTTAGAAATGACCACTGGAATATTATGTTCTGCTCCACCCTGAAAATAGAATAAATGGCAATTTCATCAGTCACTGGAAATATCTTTTTGCTTAAAATTATATTTTATCCTTTTTCTAAGTGCGGTATTCAGAATGACAGAGAAAAATAACTCTGATCCTGCATTTCCTCTTTTTTTCAGTAATATTTTAAAAATAAATAGTTCATTTGGATTAATTCCTTATTGCCTCTCATAAAGGAGTTCTTATTTGCCACCATCAGCTCAGGAAGTGAATTGAATGATGTTCAAAACTTCACAAAACCTGAAAGAAAAGGACATCAGTTTCTGTGAATTTTAGAGAGCTTAATGTATGAAATTGCGTCCTACAAAAGCAAAATGGCCATTACACTAAAATGGCAGCCATGCTGTGACCACTTAGTCTTCATGCTGGTAAGAAACAGGTAAACAAAAGCCCAAGAAAAGCAAGTTTGGACTTTTCATCTCAAAAGCAGCCTTTATTTGTTTCCATCTCTGTCACACAAGCACAAACAGCAGTGGGATAAGTAACATGAAACAGAAAAAGAAACATTAAGGAATGGAACAGTAGATGTACAATAAATGGGGGGAAATAAAGGAAAGCTGAACAGTAATTCAACAGTTCGACAGCAATTCAGTGCTGTTGCTTCATTCAATTTATCCTGTTGGGACTGGAAGCATTCATGGTGCTTGAAAATAAAGTATTAAAAAGAAACCTTAAATAAAAAGGAAACCAAAGGAAGAGAAAGGCAAATATACACAGAGACACAAATATTTTCTTCCTCTGTAGAGAGCATTGAAGTGTAAGCCCGAATACAACCTGTTCAAATTCAGACCATCAGAAACTACAGTCTGCCACACTTTTATTTTGCCTAGGAATCCTGGTTAAGTGTTTGCTTACTCTTTTCTTCAGCAGCCAGATTTTTCTTTGGAAGCAATGGCTTTCTTAGGCCCAGGCATTGAGTGCTGAGGGTTGGAAATGACTGACATGGGTATTTTCATAGAATCACAGAATCATAGAATGTCCTGAGTTGAAAGGGACTTGCAAGGATTATCGAGTCCAACTCCTTTCTCTGCATATGACAACCCCACAGGTCACACCATGTGTCTGAGGGCCTTGTCCAGTCTCTTCTTGAACACTGTCAGGCTTGGGGCCGTGACACCTCCCTGGGGAGCCTGTTCCAGTGCTCCACCACCCTCTGGGTGAAGAACCTTTTACAAATGTCCAACCTAAACCTCCCCAGGCACATCTTCCTGCCATTCCCTTGGGTTCTGTCATTGGTCACTAAAGAGAAGAGTTTGGTGCCTACCCTTCCTCCTCCCCTTGTGAGGAAACTGTAGACTGCGATGAGGTCTCCTCTTCTCCAGGCTGAACAAACCAAGTGACTTTAGCCACTTCTCATATGGCTTCCTCTCCAAACCCTTCACCAACTTAATATATATCCATTTTTCATGCAATAACCACTTGTTTGAAACTCAGTAGACTCCTGCACCCAACAGCTATTTCTGTCATGGAATAAAGACTAATTTCCTGTGAAACTGTAGAATTTTAGATAGGATTAAAGCTCCTTCTGCTAGTGGCTATCAATGCAAATGGTCTTTAAAAGATTGAGTTAATAGGGATCTCAGTAATATTACAACAATTATATGTCTACGAGAAAAGTTCTATTGGCGTTGTAGGAGATGAGTGCTGACAAGCACAGAATGTATTGATTTCTGTAGCATGGACTGAGGATTCACTACATGAAAACCATGAGGCTACCTTCATTTCAGTCAGGCTTAGAGATGTATTCAGACTAAATAAATTGTAGCTTTATAACTTGTTGAATAACTGTCCTGGTTTTGTTAAAAAACAAGTTTCTCTTTTAGTCAATTTCCCCGTCAGCTAAAGCCTTCTAAATAACTGCAGTTTTCCTGAAAGCTAGATACATGTTTTGGTGGACATAGCAATGGAATGCAAGGTCATTGATAAGGATGGATGCACATCTTGCGAGAGCAGTGAACAGAAACAGGTGACCAAAAAAACTGACCAACTAAAGTATTCCATCCCATTCACGTGATACTTCATATAAAAGTGGGGGATCACGAGGATCTCGTCCCTTTTCCTTATGGCCGACATTGGGAGAGGACCTTGCGAGTCATCCCTGTGAGTTGAGGCCTAGTGACAGACTGAATCCAGCTCCGGTTGGCTGCAGAGTCCAGTCCAGGACTTCGGGTGCCGGCCCCACATCTGCCGGAGCAGCTGCTGGGACTTTACAGATTGGTTTTGTATATTTTGTATTATTTTCTCTATTTTTATTGGTAGCATTAGTAAAACATTTTTAATTTTTCCAACTCTCTTCTCTCTGTCCTTCTTTCCCTCCCAATCACCTGTCCTTAGTGGGAAGGGGGGAGAGGGAGGGGCTGAAGTGGGAAGTGGGGGAGAGAGGGTTAACAATACAGCTGCCACAGTTTTATTGTCACCCCGCAATCAAACTTCGACAATAACTTTCAATGGTTTTCAACAAAGGAACAGCAACAGTAAAAGTTGGCTTTACTTAAGATAATCAGTTCAAGCTCACTAGATTTATATGACTTAACCTACACCTTCCAGATTTTTCCTTAGTTAAATGCACATTTAACTTCTTCCAAAATTTTCAAACAAACGGTTCCCTTCCTAAGCCTTCAAAGTTTCACAAAGATTTCACTGTCCAGGACATTTAAAGCTCAGTGAAGCAGTGGAGGCTTTAAGGCTCAGCATAGCTAGTATATGTGTTTTTTCCTCAGTAAAATGGCCTCCCTCCCACCTTAGACTCAGCTCTTCAGTAAAGATCGAAATTATTGTTATTACTAAGCCAGAGTCAAATCCAGTTGGCAGCTGGTGACGACTGATGTTCTTGTAACATCTTGTTCTTGTAACATCTTGTTGAGTACTACTTTAGATTGACAGTGAAGCCTTGCATCTTGCATACTCCGTACTTAATTCTCGGTCCCATAGAAGAAAAAATGTATGTGTGTCTAAATTCTGGTTTCATAGACTCAGGAGATACTCTACTTCAGAAACCTCTGGGAACAGTAGCCACTTTTCCTTTGTTTTAAATTTTCCCTCCCTCTAGTGTGGACATGTAGTTATAACCTCAGACCAGAGAAGGGAATAAAAACATGTCAGCTGATGATGTTGAGATATTAAAAACTCAGACTCCTAACAGACTCTACTGCCAATCTTTGTAATGCAAATTTTCCCTATCATTTTTCCTTAAAAGGCAAAGATGCACCTGGAGTGAAGGTAGGTGCCCACCTGTGGAGGTTGTCCTGCTAGAAGAGGCAGAGGAAGCTCTAATCACTGGTGGATGGTCGAAGCTCACTGTCCTGGTTGTTGGCCATTACCAGTGGGAGGTCACTCACACCTCCTTTGAAAGTTTCACATGATATAGTTCTAGAGATTTTTTCTTGTCCCAGTTTTTATATATGAGGGGTTTTTTTCTGAAGTTTTAGGTTTTTTCTGAAGTTTTAGTCATATGAAAAATGGGGCTATTGAAATGAGTAACTTTTATTGACAAATGCTGGTTTTGTATTTGGCCCCAAGTATAATAAGAAAATTACTGTTTTGTCTTTATAAACAGGCAGAGTCTATAAAAAATTAGATCAATTGTTGGACTTCAGCATCCTCAAAGTTAGATAATGTAGGGGACATTTTTATTTCATACTGAAAGGCAACATTTATTCCATTAACAGAAAGGGGCCTCTTTGTTTTAGCTTTAAGATCTAGAGGCACAAGTATGGGTCATGTCTATGAAGATAAACTATATTCCCAATTGAAAAAAGGTAACTTTATTCATGTTGTCTATTGGAAGCAATCCATGTAATGCTCTGAACTGTGTTCATGGACTGTCTTATAGAATGCTAGTTGCTGTAAGCCAAAACTGTGTCAGGAATCATGCTAGAAATCAAACAATATGGACAATATTTCAAAACAATAGTGTAGGTGGAACTAAAATGCCACTTCCAAAATGTATTCAACACCAACTGCCTTAAGTACACAAGCCTCTAAAGATGAAAAGATAATTTTTAAACTAAAAGCTAGATGATTCTTCAATTAATTAAAGCTTTATAGCCTTTTTATTTTGTTAATTGTTTCAATTTCAAAGAAAGAAAATGTGTTAATAAAAATATATCCCAGAATGAATGAAGAGAAAGAGAATCATCTAGGTATGTATGTAAGCGTGAGCAGGACAGGAGCACATGCTTCAGAGATTTTTTGATTCAGTCAAACTTTGAAAAGTCAAACCGATTCTCAGAATACCTGTGATGTTGTTAATCATTTAAAAAGAATGATCAAAACAGAGGCAGAAAAATGGCACTGTACAGAGATCTGGGAGCCAGAAGTCAAACTGTAACTGCAAACCTTAATTTATTTCATGAACTATCAATTTTATTGCCTATTTCTGCAAGAACACTACACTCCAAGATTGAGAAACATTATATTCTTTCAGAAGTCACACATTTTACAGTTTCTTGTGTGAAATCTCTGCATCTCAAATTTGTCAGAGATGTGGTAAATGACTGCAATACTACAGTACACTTACCAATTTCTACATCTAACCCCACATCTATTGCTTCAGACACAGAGGTTTATTAATGGGGGCTCTAAAGCGACTTCAGAAATAAGAAAATAATTCCTTCTGAAGAGTGTAAAACAGGTAAGTCCTGCTTCAAATTCAGTCAAGCTTTTACCATTAACTCCAGTAAAATGAAGTATGGCAAAACACAAAACAGGTTTTCTTTTGTTGTTGTTCTTTGAACCTTCAAAGTATGGATTATAAGCAATTTTTGTTGAGGGCTTAAGTTTGGATCTTTTGTAAAAATCAATCTCACAAGTAGTTCATTTTAAGCACTGACATGAGTCTCTAAGTTTTACAAATATAGTTATAACATAAAAGAAGAGAGTTCCTCTCATAGACAGATTACCAAAAGATAACTAGACAGTTTCATTTTGGAATTATTAACATTTTGACCTTCTGGTCTTTAGGAAAAAAATAAAGTAAAAATAAAATAAAATGAAAAAATCCAAGTATCCAGAATTCTTAGGGCGGGATAAGATGCTTCCAAAATTTACTCATGAGAAAGTTAAAAGGTTACTTGATCATGTGAGATTTCTCATAGCAAATGGATGTTTAAGTCAGCAGAAAAAAAGGCATGATAATGCCTTAGAGCTGAATGCCAAACTAGACAAATTCATATCAAAGCACAAGCAAATATTTTAAAGTGAGGTTCATTAATCGCCATACTGGTATAATTCACACCTCAGATAAACTGCATCCTCTGATACACACCACTGTCAGAAAGCAAGTCCCCAAACAACTCCCATCTTTAAATAATCAGAGAGTAGCAAGATAACAGGAACTACCACAGTACATGAGGTTGTGGCAGACAGAGTTACTGAAACAAGGAGGAAAGGCCTTCTCACTCCTACAGGGTGACTTATAGACCTCTAATTTAACGTATTATTACAAAATAATTACTTTTCTATTTTAAACTAATTGTAAGTCCTTTATTACAATTCAGGAATCTTGCAAAACAAAACAAAACAAAAATAACGAACTGTAACTCATCTGCAAGAATAAGCACACCATGATTGAATACTACCTATTAAAACAGAAAACTGGCACTTTTCAGAGAATTTGGAACTGACATCGACATTTCAGGGAATACTTAAGAAATCCATTTCAGTGAGTCTTAATAAAGTTTGCCTACTAAATGAGGAATAAAAATTACTCTACATTCTAGTTCTAAGTTGTTTCTTACTAATATCTTAAAATGATAATAGCAGATTATATTGATTATTTATTTGTTTTAGATTGTGTTGGCTATCCAATTGCTTGTCAATCTTTCTTTTTGAGAATTCAGGATTTCTGATAAATGGATCTAGAAAAATACTCTCCAGATTTACTGATTTTTAAAAATAACTATTTTTTAAAAAATAAATCCTATTGTCTGATACACATTAACAGAATAACCCAGATTGTAGAAGTCTACTCGCCCTTTTATTTGTCTAATCTATACGATTCCAGGGAGTTGGAGTTTACTTTGCTGAAAAAGATTTCTTCTATTTAATGACATCTGTTGAAGGGATTTCATCACCTCAATGTTGGTTATTCCAAAAATCAAAACCAAATTGCCTATCCATGCCTGAATTTATGTAGCTTCATATTTCCACTATATAGATCAATTTTGACCAAAATATCTATGCCATAAAATAGACCTAGAAAATATGTTTAAATAAAATAATTCAATTTAGAGTCTTTATTTGTAAATTCTATTGCAGTTCCTTCTATTACACTTTATACAGGTATTTACTTTTTGTTTTCTTTTTTTTCTATTGAAGCAGGATCTTATTAAAAAAATACATAAATTCTCTTCTAACCAAATTCACAATCTGCTTGGGCACTTTTTAATACTTCTGCAGCTTGCAAAAATTTTCTTCAGAACAAAGGATATCTTGCCCTACAATTTTCAGAATACCTTGCTCTACTAATTTAAGACAGACCATCTGCACATTCACATTCGTTTATATTTCTCAATGATATTTCATTTTATATAATGTACCTGATACTTTAATAATAATTGTCAGCAATTTTAATTCTAAGAGATAACCCATTGTAATGTGTAACTAAAAAATCAATGTTAGTGATTTGTAATGAGATTTGCTTTCCAAACCTGAACAGTCTTTACTGGATCCAGTTATTTCTCAGCACCAGTTAAATAAAATCTCATTCACCCAGACACTTTGTTTTGGTAAAAACTGTAACCTCTAATGATATTACAGGAAAATAATTTATATGCTGTTGACTAAACTCATGAGAAACTCTGTCCACAAAATAGCAATTAGTTTTCCTTGAACAGAGGTCTTTAGTGGGTCAACAAGATAACAGCGAGTATACCAAGACATACTTTTAAGAACTAGCATTTCTGTCCAGCAATCTTCTTATTAATGACAACACAAATGCACACTAATCCCTTTTCTGAGTCACTATTTTTAAGGTCACTACTAGCAGATGTTCACAGGAAAGTCTACACTTTCACTTTATATGCATAATTTAAACCTCTTTGCATTCATGTGAAGTTCACTTTTTCCATTGTGATCTTGAAGCTGAGGACTGCTGTGTTTAGAAGACAAAATTAATGTTCTGTTGTCTACACTGAGACTCAAAGCTTAGGTAAGGTTTTCAAAATCATGGCAATATAGAAGAAAAAGGCTATAATGACATAAATGATTAACCTTTCCTCTCATCCCTTCCTCCCTCAAAAAGGATCACCTACACTTACACATGTTCTTAAATCTTATTGAAGAAAGCAAAAATATGGTAACATGATAAAATGTTGCTGCTGCTTGATCTACAGAAAAATAAACAATATGAGAAAGCAGTAACACTTTCTGTGCTACTAAAGAATTGCAGTAAATTAATGTGATAGTCTTTGTAGAAGATTCGATGATAAACTTATTGGCTGTTCCACATGCCTGCCACTGCAATTTAGCATTCATTAATAACCAGTTAAATTAGAGTGCTATTGAACAAAAGTACAGTCTGTGCAGTTGCAAACACTTTTCAACTCTCATATAAAATGTTATTATAGAGTTGCTCAGCTCGAATCTTAAGGGGATAATCCTTCCATTTCCTTCCATTCCATAGGGCTGTATAGCTGCTAGTTGCCTATTGTGACAGTATCTAACATCCTAGAATATGTTTGCTCTATTGTTTCTAATTCTTTAAGATACAGTTTTTCCTCATTAAAAGTAACATTAACTACATACACTGTTTGTGTGACATGGAACAGTAGAACAAAAAAAACCCATCCTACCTTTATACTTAATCCAAATCCTCCTACAGTCTGTCTTCTAATTGTTACTGTTCTTTCCTGGGGAAAAAAAAAAAAAAAATCTTATTATATTTAATGTTTTCTGCCAAAACATCTATACTCATACTTCATCTATATTCATGCTCCCATCCTTCATTGATTATTCTTGTTTTAATAAACTTGTGAGTTCCTGAACGCAAATATCTCATGAAACCTGTGCTGCAAAGGTAAAAAGACAAAGTCTGGAAGAAAAGCAGAGGTCCTATCTCAGACAAAAATTCATTTGTTCAATTCATACCGTATTAATTATGTGCACACTAGCAAGTACTGCAAGCAATATGAACAGAACTGTAGAGTTTAACCGTTAGTGCACAACACATGCATTTTAGAGGTCTTAACTTTGACTAGTCCTAAACTGATCCCATAAGGAGGCTGAGCACTACAAGCCGAAGTACATAAGCTGCACTCCTGTAGCACATTTTCCACTTTAGTTTAATCCAAAAGGAATATCACTTGTGTACTCCAAGACCAGTTAGTGATGTGAACCAAAGAATGAAAAATGCCCATGATCCAGAAATCCATTTCAAAGCACAGTACTGGTCCAAATTAAAAAAATAATACAAACTGTCAACCTCAGAGATATGGTTTAAAAATTTTAAGCAAAGATTTAAATTGTGTTCTTATAGACAGAATTATTTAAAGCAGTTCATTTTTTTTTCCTTTTATTGCTCATCCTAAAATTTGCTCTGTAAAAACTGTGTCTTTGACACGAACATTTACAAAAAAGTGTCTTTTTTAGTCTGTTTTGTTGACTTTATTCCCACAGATAATTTAGTATTAGTCAATTTTTTAGCAGTAAAAAGTCTTAGTAGCAAATATACTATATGTCCATACACAAATATGTGAAATATCTAGATTTTTTAATGTCCTCTACATGTGGTTTACATTTTATATGCATTTAATTTTATTTATCACATAGCATAAGCCTACATATATTTTTAACTATATATTTTCATATATTTCAGCACAACCAGCATAGATTTCCAGTGCTGATTTGAATAAGTCTCTCATCAGAAACATACCAGTGACACTGATGATGAAAATGATGATGAAATCTCTACAGAACTGTTTTTTCCTACTCACTTCATATACAGAAAATAAAAGAAAGGATGTCAGGCCACCACATAAGAGTTTTGGAAAAATGATAGTGCTGAATTTGGGGGAAAATCCAGTGGCTTGTTTTCTTTTTCACATTCCTGACAAATATGAATTGTGTAACTGCAGAAAGAGCAAGCACAAACTAGTCTAATGTTTTGAATAGCAAGACAAAGTGGATTGCCTAAAATGAGACTTTCCATTTCTTTATTCAGGCTAATGCTTGTAAATGTGTAATCTAAGAGAGAGGTATACAATTTTGCCTTTAAATAGCCAAATGTTTTGTTTTGTTTCGTTTTGTGGGGTTTTTTTATTCGTTTGGTTGGTTGTTTGGGTTTTTTTTTTACATTTGAAATGCATATATGCTCATCTATTTGTAACCCACAAATGAATGCATAGTTGGCGATAGAAGAATATATAGCTATTGCTTTTCATCTATGTGCTTCTGCACTGTTCAGAGGGAGCAGAAGATCCTCATCAGCTCTCAGCTGAGACCTTCTAGGAAGGAATTTTGCAACAAAGTTCCCAGCAACTGGGTTAATTCCACAAAGTTCTTCACTTCAGGTCACAAATTGCACTTCGAAAACCTTTGTCTGCCAGGAAGTTTCAACTGCAGGTAACGCTGCAGACAATATGTTCAGGATGAACTAATATAGGCCACAGTTTGATGTGTGATCTGACCTGAGTTTACACATATGAGCATGGAACACTCAGCTGTGGCTTCACTGGTAGCCGTATTTTTCCTGTTAACTCCACCTCACTTCCAACTTCAGCCTGTATTGAATATGTAGTTAAGAGCAGAAGCTTTACTTGTACACACTAGTCAATACATCGTAGTATTTTTGTTACACATGCTCAAATCAAATAGAAAATAATTGTGTTCCTGAAGAAGAATTTGAAAAATAGCAACCCTATATAAAGATAAATTGGCTTGATAGTAATACAATAACTATGAATGGAATAAAGAATATCACACTTCACAATTAATTAATTAATAGAAAGCTGTCCTGCAGAATATTTCTATCCTTTAGCACAAAACACATACAATTACCCATATAGAAGAGCCAATAAAATATTCTTTCTGGTTTTCACTCAAGCATAGGCAGAGTCAAGCCCTGAAAAAACCTAATTTGGGGTCTTTTGTGAATTTTCCAGTGTTGTCTGACAGGAAACTAGAAACATTCTGCACTGGAGTTCAGCATTACATTTTAAAAGAAAGAAATGCATGCTTCAGAAATATTTTCCTAGCATAGCAGAGTACGAAATACACAAAACCATGTAAAAGTAAGCAAAGGGAACAGAAAAATTTCAAGGAACTGTAATTTTCCAGAGCAACATAATTTATCAGGAGGTATAATCTGGTTTTGTTTTGTTATGTTTTGTTTTGTTTTCTAGGTTCTTTTCTGTCTCTGTTGAGAGTAGATATTAAATATTTCAGGTCTGGAATGTTACTGAACTCATTTGAACCTTAAAAACATGCTGCAAACTAGATCCACTCAAGTGATGTGTTATGTGTAATGAAGGCATTGCCTTGTATTTAACCTAAACTAATTCAGCACATTTCTCAGCCTTACAATAAAGAAATATTACTTTGGTGTATCTTAAGTGTAAAGACTTACAGACTCTTGACAGCATGATAGCTAACAACTACAAACAATTAATGATCTTCAAAAATACAAATCAGAATTACATACGAGTTACAGATTTCATTAGTGAGCCATCAGTAACATCCTACTCTGCGATTGTAAGCCTCACATGCACAATACAGTGAAACACATTTTCCAGAAATGTAATGTCAGAAGCATCACACATTTCATACACCAGAATTTTGGCTTAGGATAAGACCCCAGCCCTGATCAGCTCCTTTTTTTTTTTTTTTCTTTTCCCCAGAAGTTCAGAATAATAAGACTCATCTAACCAAAGTGCCTCCATCTAAAACTGAGTCATTGGTTAAGACAAATTTTCTCCTGTAGTCAGTAAAGAAAACTAAATACGTCCAATCCAGGTGAGTCAAAGCAGGTGTCCAAGTTAGGTGATCATCATCATCATCATTTATGCCCTCCATTGAGTATAGAGCCAGGATGTCAAATTTAACTTTAGAAAGACAAATTCTCATTTTAGAGCTGCAAAGTAACTTGAATATATACTTTGATTGTAGATACCAGCTCTGAAATATTCTACCAGAAAATGCTTTATCTGAGAAAGGTTTTTCTTTGTGAATTGAATGATTTGCATTTGACTTTTTGTATGTGACTCACAAAACCCCCCAAAAAAACTTCATTTGCAGTCCCACCTTGAACCAAGGTCTGCAAACCACTATATTTTATATAATATTTTTAATATAATGATTAATACATTAAAAAAGTTTGACCAGCAGATTGAAGCAGACTATTTTGTTCTGATGCCTTCAATTTGCATTTCAAATGAACAATGACAAAACTAAAATGTTTTCACTGATCTAACAGCTTTAAGATCTTAAAATGCCTTGCAACTATTCATTAATAATATATGACAACAACTCTGGAAGGCAACACATTTTGCATCAGTAAAGAAGTCCTCTACATATCCTGATTGACAATTCAAGCTGTTCCAGGTTAAAGGTAGTGCTGCTCCATTGATTCAAACTTAAATTCTGCTTAAAATAAAATCTAACTAAAAATCTGTGCCAGATGAAGATTTGTGTATTAATATTTCACTTAGTTTTGCTTTCCCCTCTGTTTGTGCAGGGTAGCATTCTATGATTGAATTTGCAACAGTTTTGCAAATTCCAAAAACAACTTCATCTCCAACTTTACAACACAAAACTTGATTCTGATGAAAAGCTATTTAGTTCAATACCAAGAGCACAGAAAATGTCCAGTGAGCTTGTAATTCCATTATCACATTTGTTATCTGCACTACACCAAACAGAAGGAAAGTTAGACCTTCTAGGATCTTTAAATGCAAGATTCAGAGCAGTGTTGTAGAAGCTGCTTTCTGGAACAGAACAAAAGTAGTTATCATTTTATTGAAAAACTCAAAGCTGCTGCCAAGCTGTCAGCATTTTCCATGCCTCTAACTCAGAAAATTCCTCATCCACACGTAAGTTCATTGACTGGAAAGGAGAGCTAAGAGTTTTGCCAAAAAAAATCTTCCTCAGAGCTATGCAATAAAACAGAAGCAATGTTTTTCAGGCTTTCATTAAAGAAGTATTTAAATTTCTCCTTAAAACCTATATGATCTTCTTGAGATCACAGATGTCATCTTAAATGAGATTAGAATTGAAGAATGACCTTGTGAGCAATAGTAAATAGTCAGGAAAGGAAAACATAGAAACCTATGTAATCATTTAACTATTTACGTTTAGTCAAGACTTATTGCTATTTATAACAGTTAAATCATAGGGCGGAGTCAAGATTCAAAGACTTCATACTGACTGGTATGTGATGTAAAAAAAGATTGTGATTATTTAACTGACTCTTAACAATAATGGTTAATTAGTAATACTTTCAATTTCTTTATTCTGTATAATATAAACCAGTAATCTAATGTCATCTCATAATCTGTCTCTATGAAAGCAGTCAAATAACAGTTGAAGAAAAGGACAAAGAAACTTCAGCACTCCTAATAAAACTGACTTAACAGCATGTGAAACTTCAATTTATTGAAACTTCAAAATATTACTCAAGCTTTTTACTAGGACATAAATATTACGTTTTTAGTTTGGGACACTGGTGTGTCTGATTATTCATCTTACAAGAGTAAAGGTAAAAAGGATTAATTTGTCTAAGTTCAGACAGAAAACAAGACGTCTCTTTTAAAAGTGGACAGCGCAGACATAAAGGTATTTTATGTATGGAAGAACATGGAAAAAAGTTGAATGGGTGCAGAACAAAACAGTAGGTGGAAAAAGAGGAATAGAAATGGAGAGAAACTTACAATAGCAGTCACATGGAAAAATGTAGGGCAAAAAAAGAGGAAAATGTTAGAATCTAATTTTTTAAAACGTAATAATGAAATACAAAAATATAATCAATACATTGGTAGCAACTTCAAAGATTAACCTGTTAACATCTGATGCCATAATATCTTCACGGCCATGCTCTCATGTAGCTTAGCAGCTATTAGTAATCCCACTACATTTTGAAATAAGAAAGTATAATGAGAATTTTTTTTTCATCTAATTATTTCATATTTTTTCAATAAATAAGATTTTATATCCTCTTTTTGGTAATGCTCTGCTCTTTCTTTCTGGCATTTCTTTGGATTAATTGACATGAGTAGTCAAACCTTACACTCATTCTGTGTGTAAAGGACAAAGGACACAGGTCAGTCACATTTCCATTTTCCATTAACGGTGTTAACGAGGTTTGCCAGCAGACTTGCTCATCTGCTAACAACTTCTCTCCTATGACATTCAAAGCTTGTCTCTTTATTTCAGTTCCTCATGCAACTGGAGAAGGTCGGCAGTAAGGGATGATGGCAGAATGCCTGGTCAACTGGAAATCCCTGTTCCTCTGCAGCCATGCTGGAGACTGAGGATGATATATGCAGCTATGTTGTGTGGACTGTTAATACTGACAATACTTCAAGTATTTTTCTGGTTTGCAATATTTGTGGTGGTTTTGTAGGGGAAATACCTTATTCCAAAGAGAAAAAGCAATTCTGATCTTTCAATTTTGGCTTTACAAATGGCAGTCCTGTGTTTGAACCTCAGTAGATTGCTATGCATTTTCCTTGTAAGTAGTTGCAGAAAAATAAGCTGGCTTAGGTTGCCCCTAAATAATCATATTTACATCTGTCAGTTCTAGGTTGTCACTTAAAAGCTGTCTAGATTGTCAGGGGAATAAAAAAAAAGTTACCACCATCTGATAGGTATTTGACATCTTCTGTGAAAAAATGGATTCACTCCACTGAATAGCTGACAGATACCAACATGATAAAAAAAAAAAAGAAAAAAAAGAAAAAAAAAGGCACCATTCTTACTAGTAGGCTTGTGAAGGTAACAAGAATGGAAAGTGCTTGAAAGGTGACCTATCTGTTCACATATCTGCAATTCTCTCCAGGACAGGGAGTTTTACTTTGGCACCTTTAATACTATTGAATCACACATCAGAATCAACACAATAAATACAGAAATAAATGCAATACAGAAAATAAATCTAAACTGTATGTTTACTATTTTAGGGTTTTCATGTTCTTCTTCGCTCATTTTTCTAGTCATTGACATTAGTAGTGTTAATTGAACTTGTTTTATCTACACCAAAATATAAATATTTAAAAAGAAAACAAACAAACAAACAAACAAAACCCCTAAAATGACAACATAAAACTCTCTCTCAAAAAAAATCCAAGGTTACAGATTTAAAATTCACTCTCAGGAAGTCTCCACAATTCTAAAACATGCAAGCATGGGAAATATAATCACTTCGTCTAACTGCTCAGGCAAATCACAGTTAAGTGATATGTTCTGAATTTCAGCTTATACTTAAATATTAAAAATACCTTTAACATTTAAATGAAAAAATTAAAAACTTGCTATTGTGCAAAGTTTGTAAGTTGAAAAACTATCTATAATGCAACTTTTTTTTTTTTAATATCATATGTGCTTTGTACAGAGTTGTAAATCTTTCAACACAGTTGATTTCACAATAGGACCAAAAGGACAACTTTAAAAGTGGGATATAATATGTTCTTATCTTTACAAGAAAAAGAAGAATGGCTTGATGATTAATAGTGCCTGAAACCAGATCTGGCTACAGTTCAACAATTTAAGTCACTATTACTTTCTAACCATGGAAAAGGTATTTACTGATGAAAGTTTTTTACTTATCAGAAAAACAATACAGATCCTAGGTTACATTGAGATATATTTGTATCAACCTCAGTTAAATCCTTGGTCAAATGCCATACTAATCAAAGAGCTATTGCTTTATAAATTCACAAAAATGTGAATTCACTTTTTATTAGTATTGAAAGTACGAATGATCTTCACACCATTCCCCCCTAAAGATCCTTAATTTTAAAAACGCTAAAAGAAATTATTAATGCTTAATTAAATAACGCATTACTACACAGCTACATAGAACTACATTACTTGAAAGAAATGTGAATCATCTGCCCCCTATCATCAGGTGAGTTAGCAGTTTTTTTGGAAAATCTGTGACTCTTTAACAGAACCTTTATGAAACTTCTGTAAAAATGCACACTGTCCTAGCTGAACTTAGCAAATTGCCAGCTGCTCTGAGTTTATTTTCAGTCTTTCAGAAAAACAGTTGCTGATTCAAATCATCCATCTTGTCAGATGGTACATTTTCATATCCTTGGTTTATGGATCTCACATGCACATACACTGCATTAGAAAAACTTCTGAGTATGATTACCAAACAAACAGAATGTATTAACCAAAAGAAGAAAAAAACCACAGGCCTCCCTAGACAGATAAACTACTTTTCTTGATAAAACTCAATAATCCTTTTACTTGAATTTCAGATGTTCATGAAAGGTGACAGAAATTGGGAGGATTGACTCTAAAATAAAAAATCTGATTCCAGAATTGCAAAGATTAAAACTTTTCTTAGGAATAAATCTACTGAAGACTCATATTTCAGATCAGATAGGCCATATGTTAGGCTATCATCCCTCTCAGCATAATTTTCAGCAAGGTCAGTGTTAGGCTATGCTTGTTAGTCCAGGCTATTGATCTATATGTCTAAAAAGACTGGGAATTGCCTTATTGCACATTGTCATCTGGAACACCATGTAGCAAACTTTTGTGAGTATAATTCCAAGTAATTCAAGAAATACATTTAAAAGGAAATAGAAAGTAAAAATCTTCTATACTTCTGGCATCAACACTGGTAAATTTCCGATGTGGTTTAATTCAGCTGTTTTCAGAGTATTTATTTTTCAGATTAAAAGAGTAAAAATCTTAACTGTTCTGTAACGTATGTAACTGTCATGGAGATTTATGACAACTGTAATTATAAGAAAGCTGTCTGTTGGCAATACCACAATTATAAAAAAATATTTTGTGACGGTCCAATACTTTAGGAGAGAAAAAAATTGTACCTGACCTAGAAGTCACTGGTGTTATCTCCCAGTTTTCCGACAGAGAGACTCATGGATATCTTCAACAGAGAAGTTACTCCTCCTCAGGCGTACACTTCCCATACTCTAAAACCTGTCTACTTGCAAGGATTTATTTTAGTTTAGTAAAGACACTGCCTTCTAGGCTTTGAGTTTCACAAAATGTTTTCCTGTCATTTTTGGCTATTTACATTGGAGTTCAAATCTGTATCAGATATCCACTAGTAGAATCATGCAGAAGCCGCTATGTTTCCATCTCTTGCAAAACAAGTCTTTCTTGTTGCATACATAAAGAAATCCCTGTAATACTTAATGATGCAACTGATGCTCAAATTTAGATCTAATCTGTGATAGTTTGAACAATCTTCAATGCTTTGTGGAATTGCTACAGATAAAATTGCTGCAGGACCCTCACTAACACTATCATTTTGTTCAGCCTGCTAAAGAAACGGATGTTTTTTTTCTTAATTTTTAACATTATATGTATATAATGTTGCTTATAATATTTTATGCATTTGATTTTCTTACTCCAAACTGCATACAATAAAACGAGAAACAATGTTCTTTTCCACTTCTTTAGTTTTGGGAAACTAGAACAGTCTTCCACCAAAAAGAAAGTGTTCTAAATTAAGAACTAGGTCCTTAGACCATGTACTCACATTAAGCAGCACCTCATTCCTAAGAAGCCATTGATTCCATTTAGATTATTCCACAGGATGCAGATCTGGATACCACTGGAACGTTAAGTGCCTGTTTAAAGTCTGTCCTACACAGAGGAGCATGCAAATTGATTCAGACCCAAGAAACAGAAGAGATACTGTTCTGAAGTAGAAACAGCCACAGCCTTTCGTTCCTTAACAGTGCAGAAGTGATTAAGTAAAACCTTATAATCAAAGTATTTGATTATTTGATTTGACTGTAAAAAAAAAAAAAAAGGTGTGATCAGTCACCTAGACTGACAGGAAGAAAAAAATGAAAATCAATGAAGCAAAGTAAAAGATAATTCCTAATAAATCAGGAAAAAAAATGAGGAAAAAAATGCAAATAAGGAAGCTTGTGGGACTTGCCTGATTATGCCATACAATCAAAGCACATGATTCCAGATGATATAAATGACCTGTGACAAAAGGACAGTTAACTGTCTGTGAAATGCCAATCATCCTTACAATGAACCTACTGATTCAAGACTTAGTCTTAATCCCTGAGGAAATCAGGGTAAAGTACTCAAAAGTTACTAGCCTAACAATGACACTTCCAAGAAAAAAGAAATTCCTCATCATCACACTAATATCAATCACTTAATGAGTTATACATTCAATATGCAAATAAGATAGGGGGAGTGTAATTGGTGAAGCATATCATCCACTATTTTCTACAGTGCTGCACAAAACCAAAGAGGGTGAAACTGTAAGAGAAAGTCTTGTTGTGAAAAGGAAAAAAAAAATTAAATATGCATTTAATGAAGACGTTTAAATAACAAGTTCAGCAGAAGTAATAGATATTACAGCACAATAATGAAAGTCATATTTTTGAGTGATAAAATCTTTTAATAAATAATGCCAGAATGGGGTTGGCAGAGTAATGGTGCCACAGTGTGTGTTGCTAATTGAACAACTGTAGCCTGAGCTTGAATTCATATTCTCTTTCTGTCTCGGCTGCTAGATGTCCTGTATGTTGAAGAACAGTACAATCCGATTGGTAAAAAGAGCATCCATATCCCATATAAAGCACACAGACTTGCATTAGTAAATTGTACTTGTACAGCATGAAAATATCAAAAGCTAATGTCAGATTTGTCATGCAAATAAACCCAGCCAGTATGGTGACAGTGTAGGCAGCGCATTCCCTCTTGTTTCAGAGAAAAACTCAGAACCATTCACCTTGAGATGTTAATAACAATGAGATGGACTCGCTTATACAACTTCCATTAATCTTCCACACTGTGAGCACTGCTAAGATTCTACTAATTTATTTCTGGTTTCTGCTTTGTACCTTTTCATTGTACTTGTATTTAGAGATACAAGAATGTGGCAACAGCAGCAAATAATTAATAAAACAGACCAACATAATAGCAGTCACACAACATTTGCAAAAACCAATATTACACCACTATTCCTCACAAGATTTAACATGAAATCCTATGATAATTTTATTTAGCACAAAGGGAGAGCAGAATGTTTATGATCATTTACCATAAATGCTAAAAATATCTCTACAAAATATAATTACAGTATCTATAAATATGTCTATAGAAAGGAATAGTAAATGGTTTATATTAGGGGTTTTTTAGTTATCTTCTAGATTTAAATAAAAAACTTAGCATTACAACAGTTCCAAAACCTACAATATTATTCTATATAACATTTTATGGATCTTCCAAATAATTGTCTATAAAGATCAGTTTCTTATCCACAAAATTCAATATGATGGTTTAAATCAAAAATCCAACACATCATGTAAAAACAGTAATACATAAATCACACTATTACGCGGTTCCCCCTGAAGTCCATCTTTATTAACATTATGTGCTGGTAAAACTAGTGACCCTCGCATAATGGATTTGCAACATGCATGAAGTCTGGTGATGTACTACCATATGAAGCAACCAAAGCAACAGATGATAGCAGATAATTCCTCTACCAGCAAAGCCCTGCCATAACAGTTAACCATCAACTGTCTTATCAGCTCCACAGACAATACTCAGATATGTAAGAACATTGAGGTATCTGTATTCACCACAAAAACCACTGCTTGTGTCATTCCTATTGCATTCTGTGGCTCCAATATTCCAGGGTGAGTGCAGAGAAACAATACTGTAGTCATGCATATAACTTATTCATTATCTTATTGCTTCTTAGATGAGTATTGCTAAGATTTACTCTCAAAAGCTGATATATTAAAATACATGTAGTGTAAACAGTATAAAATAAAAGATCAAACTGTGGGAGTAAATGCACACATATTTGTGTGTGCACATGCACACACAGAGAGTGTTTTTGCTTTGTATAAAGTACATCTTAAAGAAAAAATAAAAACTACTTACACCAGAATAGAAAGGCTCACCAGACACACAGATCACATCCTGCTCCTGGATCGTCAAAATGTCTTTGGCTAAGTGCAGTCGCACTTTGAAAGGCTCCTGGTTACCATCCTGCAGCAAACAAATCCCTGTCTTTGTCTTCAAAGGAAGGAATAAAGAAAAAAGTTTTCTCAGTTAGCACTTTGCCTTGCTGGAAGTGGTATTTTGAAACAGAATAGCTGAGAGATAGGTACAACTACCATAAATACGTCAACAAATATCCAAAACTATTACCAGTGATCAATGTATTTATTTAGTGTTCTCAGACTGCAAGAGAATGATGGTTACAGTAGCAACTAGCAAAGACAGCTTTTGCAGTAATAAGGCACTATTCTGCCTGTGATAAATCTGTGAAACTCCTTTCAATTTGCTTCAGAGCAGCTGTGCTCTTAGTTTCCATCTTTGTATTAAAAGATGACACCTCGCTTGGACATGAAATAAAAGCTGATGTTTCACCCCAATTTTGACACAGAAATACATATAATAACACCTCCAGACTAGCCAGGTGTAAGCACTGACAGCCTACATGAACCCATTGTTGGCTTTTCCTGATCTGTGGACACAACACTGACTTATGCTTTTATGCTCCTTTTCAAATGAAGATGCTGAAGTTTAGAGTAAAAGAAACAGAGATCAAAGAATGCAACTCCCTGTAGCAACTTACTTCTTGCTCCACTTCCATATTTTTCTTTTATGGTTAGACATCAGGAAATCTGTAGGAGTCTTCAATATACAATAAGTGTATTTCCAACAATTTAACGGTGTCTTTGTGGCAGTAACTATTTGTTCTATTTTTGGGGGGCATTATACTTAAGAGCCTTGAGCAGTCAAAAAGTCTACACGTATAAGCACTTGCAGTATTTAACAATTTTTCCCTGAAGGCTGTGTTGAAAGTAGCACTCTTTATAACACTTCATAAATGGACAAAAGTCATGTTGGTACAGCAGTTTTGGTATGAGAAATTTGTCTACAATCAATCTAAAAATTTAGCCTTACAACATGTAATTTACTAGTATTAGATACCTAAACCTATTTGCATAGATATAGATATATATGTATCCACATATGTACCTCTGAAGAAAATTCAGATATAAAAAATATTTAAAATCTTGGACTCAGTGGTGTCAATAATATTTCCGTTGTTTCCATTCAGGTCAGATTTCAATTCACTATCTGTAAAAAGTTTGCTTGAGAGGAGATCAAGGAAACAAAATTCTTGCTGTGAACTTTAACTGCGAAGGTTGACCTGGCTGAATCTGAGGGCTCTTTCCTCAACAAGAGTTCAAAAGATTTGGAAGATCTCCCCATAATGTGATCTGATCCCTTACATCCATAGCATGGAGAGAACAAACACAAAAATGGAACTGACAGTAGGCAACTGGCAGAAGAAAAGTTTAGATTGCTCTCAAGAGGCTTTAAAAGAGGTGGAAAGGTCGAGGACAACCTTTAAATAGCTCTATATAATGTTCTCCACCAACAAACTGTTCTGTCACTTCTGCTCCATGCCCAGCACTCAAACTTAGAAAGTTGTTTTCCCTTAGACACCAGTAGCAAATCTATGTAACTCAGCCATAACTTTGAAAGGGGTTCTGAGATTTTTATTCTTTTTAAACTAAGTAAGATGAAGAAAAAATGAACAGTTCCATGCACTGAACTCATGCTGAGGTCAGTGGAAGCTCTGGTCAGAAGACATCACGCAGCCTTGTTCTAATATGGACATGGGCAGGCAAATTAATTGATCAGCAAAAGGTTTTCAATATCCCTGAAAAATTCCCTCTTATATCATACATGAAATGTTATGACATTAAAATACAGCGAAAGTAAAATATTTAAATTACCATGGTCCTTCTCCATATAACTTCTGCTTTACAGCCTAAGATGACTGCTCTTTCCATGGAGTTGTGAAATAAGCAGTAAATGACACCAGAAGTTGAACAGAATGGGCTATAAATAACTATGGCCAAGTAAAAGGGGCTGGTTTCCAAACATCTACCACTCATAAAATGCCTTTCTCCTACAGAAAAGTTTGCAGATGTGCCTTTCTTCCTCCTTGGATAACTGGCAATGGAATAAATTCTGCCTCTGATACAATGATTATAGCAACTTTGCCATACTTGACTGTGTATTTCAGATTTGTTCAATAACCCTCTAGAATCTTCCAAGAGTCTTTCTGCAAAAGCTGAACAGCTTCTTTGTGGGAATTAGAAGCACATAACCATAGCAGAAAAAAAATGAGCCATGAGAGCAAAATTAAAATTCAAGTCCATCTCTAAATGCATGTGGGTGGAGCTTATTTAGTCTGAACAAGGAAACCAAACTTGGGAACAACGAAACATTTTGGCCCTCGGAAAGACTGATCACACACATTCAGGGAACTTATTTACATCAGACACTCTAAAATGTAATGAACCTCTTTACTGTTGTTGGGCTTTTGAAAGCTGGTTTATGATACACTTAAAAATTAAACCTTCAGTTATACTACCTCCTTCCCTCTCCTACCTGACAGTAGCATTAACAATCACATAAAGGAGATGATCCTAGAAGATGATGGTAACAATATAGTTTGGTTTCATTAGGTAAGCTCAAGAGAAGTGCTTGAGAACAAAGACCGGAATTATTTTTTTTCATTATGTTTCATTTTTGTCTACTAACATTTCTTCTTCTCCCCCATCTTACCCCCTCCCCTTCAAGGCATCCAGTAAACCGAATCAAATAAAGATATGAGTTCCTGCATCCCTATCCAGAGGTGGAACTTAGGGAAGATGTCCTGTATATATGCTTCCATGTAAATTACTGTGCACATCAACATTTTTCATATATGTGGCCCCAGTAAAATTATTCTGGTTGGAGGGAGATAATCTTTCCAGCCTATACCCCTGCCATCTCTTATATTTGAAGAGCTTAGATGGTATGCACATGTATACGTGGAAGAGATGCAGGGGTGTGGGGTTGTGGCTGATGTTAGCTTTTGTTCCTATTGCTAATTTTCAGAAGATTCCATGAGAGGGTGTGCTAAAATTTTCCCTTCAAGCCTTCTACATTTCATTGGCAGGGAGTTCTGTCCTATCCCTGACTTATAGCAATAAAACAGCATTCGGCATGTCAGCCGAGCTCCTGTAACTGTCAGTGTGAGGTCATGCAAGACATCCTCTTGTGCTCAAACATATGATAAACTGCCTCACCTTACAGCAAACAAGACTAGAGAAGCATAGTTCAGCTGATAACAGTTTGTTAAGCCAATACACCTTGACTGTACGCTTGAGATGAAATCACTAGGATCATTATCCTGCTTACATTCATACCACAGCACTTTCTGCATCCTATTTGTAGAGTTTGGCACGTGTTGTAAAGAGGGCAAGAAAACTGAGTGAAGTTGCATATGATTATGAAGCAGATGAGGTAGGATACCGAATGGATATGGAAGCAATATACAGTGGTGAAAGAACGAATCTCCACATGGGAGAGGAGTCAGGGACTCCAAGCTAAACCAGTGATGAAGGCAGTGGTACCCGAGTGAGATACAGTGAGTATTGCACCTGCACCTGCACTTTACTGACTGTGTCATCTCATTCTACACCCTTATTAGCTGAGTTAGGCAAGAACACTGATGTGGCAAGAACTTGACATCCTTGGCAGGAGTTTAGAAACTGCTTACTGTTCCTGACCTAATATAACTATGAGGGGCTGAAAACTGGTTCCTGTCTGCTTTGCCACACCAGAGTGTGTTGAACTTGACTGTCAGAGGACAGTATAGGCTGGCAAAGCCCTTGAGGCAGACTGCTTCTACAAAGAATATGGTCACACTCAGATCATTATTATCAACAAGCCAGTGAAAAAAGGCCATTTAAAAATCTTTTTCCATTATACCCTAACTTACAAACAAATTGTTCATATTGGCTGTGTATAGGATGTGGCCCTAATATCTTTACTAAAAGAAATTTTAAAAGGCTTGCATACCATTAACAGCTTGGTGCAACACATGTAGCCTTATATATGGCCTTCACAAATATTAAATAATTCATTTCAGAGGAAATACACCTGAAAATTACAGTTTATGCATTTAAGCTAGGAGCGAAGTCTATACCAAATATATACCAAAATAAATACTGTATGAGAAACATCTTTAAAGTTACTTATTGATTTCAAAGTCAGTTTCCTGCTGAAGAATTTTTTTTTCATTTTCCCTAACTTTTGTTTTCCATGTCATTTATGATAAGAAAGAAAAATTCAAAAACTTTTTCTATGTTTTGTGTGTTTTCTATGTTTTTAAGACTTACGCAGTATTTCAGGCAATTTTAAATATACTCCATTAGGTTTCAAGAGAAGACTATATCTTTTTGTTTATGCTATTTTATCTATTACTTTTGCCTTATGGTAATAAAACATTGTGGATAGCTTTACTTCTTCTAGTTTCAAAACAGTAGGAAGATTTCAACAGATAACCCAGAAGAGCTTAGTCCATGAACCAGTGGAAGAAAGGATGAAAAAAAAAAACGTCTTGCAACATATTTTCCATGCAAGGAGGCCTGGATTTTTACTTTCTGCTTTGGCTGGTATGTCCTAAATAAATTAAACCTCTGCAATTTAGCTTTAAGGCCTGAAATTTAATTTTAGCATCAACAATCCAATCCTAGTAAGGAGAATGGGTTACAGAAACTGCCTTAACATGTAGGTAGTTCACTTCAGATAAATACCTACACTTCTGGATGCTTATTTGAACTCAAACTGACCTCTTGAGTATTTGAAGGTATGCTTGTCACTGCTTTACAATCACAAGCATAATAATAAAAAAGGAAATCGAATCAAAGGTGTAAGTCAGTAATGGCAATGAATACAAGAGGTAGGAATATGTGTCAGAACCACATACAGTATATTTCTCAGATGGTCCAGCTACTCATTCTGTGGGGGTGTTGCTAGTCTAAGTAAAAAGCACGTATATTGTCAAAAATTGGAATTCAGCCCAGATAAACACAGATGTTATTCGGAGACTGTTCTCTCAGGTACCAATATTTTCCAAACCTGCATGTGAATTTTACACTCCAATCTGAAAAGAATGCAGGAAAATGTTGAATTTGGACTTAATTTTCCTTTTATTTGATTTTCCAGGTCTGAGAGATAAAATCTTACAGAGAATTTCCTTGTTTCATACAGTCTGATTAATTTAATATGTATATTAGACATTTGGAAAATGCAAATATATTTATACAAATATATAAGGAAAAATACATACATGAGATTCTTACTTTTTTAGAGCAAAAAACTTTTACTTTCTGACGCAAACAAGTTTTGATGTCTGAATTGCCAGTGAGTTTACTGGGACGAGATTGCTTCATTATAGTTGAGATAACATAAAACTGAAGCCTATTGTGACAACATGCATGTTCATACATTTAATTCACTTATTGCATGACATTCTCACAGGTATTGTAAATTACGAGTCATTTTCCATCTTTTGATTTTGGGATTAAATTATGAGTTGAAGCTGGATTTATGAAAAGGAAAAAAAAAAGATATTAGAAGTCCCAGCATTGTCATTTGATAGGATTTATAAACAAAGGAAATTGGCAGCTTAGGCTGAAATTTGTAAATCAGAAAATGGCATAAAGTTGACTAGAAATAGTCAAAAATAGTATATAACAAGATTTATGAAAGAAAGTCATGAGAAAGTCAAAATATTGCTTAAAATGTAATACACAGTGTGTGGCAGGCAAAGAAAAACAACCCTCAAGCCAAATGTTGAAACAGAGGTCAATACACCTGTGAACAACAGAATTTATCAAATTATGAAGTTTCCAAAGTCTACAAGAATATTCATAGGACTCATAAAGCAGAAGACAAACAAAAAGTTTGCCAGTTCAAACTAATCCTTCAAAGAAACAACGGACAGTACTGTGAAAACAGATTAGTAGATTCCAAGTAGAAAATGAATGGGATATTTACTAATTTAAATAAGTTTCAACTTATATTAGAAAAAAAAATATTTCAAAAGTTAGAAAGTCAGAAAAATTAGAAAGCTGCACATGTAGCTTTTTAACAATGTACATGGAAAATATCTTAAAAAAAAAAAGAGTATCTAAGGGGAAATGTTCTAATGCATTATAATCATCCCAAGTCTTCAGTTACATCAGAAGGGTACTCTTAATGCAGAGTATGTATTTTAATGAGTATTTTATTTATTATTATTTATTATATTATTTATTTTATTTTATTATTTATTTATTATTATTATATTATTTATTATTTATTATATTTAAAGAGTATTTTAATGTATTATGTCAGAGACTGAGGTTATCTTCCAAGAGACAGTTTTCAGAACATAGAATAAGGTCAAGTGAGTATAGGAGAGCATTTAAAGAACCCATCAACTATGATTTACACTCTTGTAAAGTTCAGAAAGCTCAGGATAAAGGCTAAAAGAGGAGCTGGATAGTCTTAAGGCCTGGAAATTGTTGAATAAGTACAGGAACCAGTACGACGTATACATTCGTTGATCAGTGAGGGGAAAGAGGATGGAAGTCAGAATAATTAACT
The DNA here is from genome assembly GCF_036013445.1 of Caloenas nicobarica. Lineage (NCBI taxonomy): Eukaryota > Metazoa > Chordata > Aves > Columbiformes > Columbidae > Caloenas > Caloenas nicobarica. Next base: position 122,326,817 of record NC_088246.1, on the reverse strand, counting down.
ATGAAACGATGGAAAATTTCCCACAACTAGCAAGCGGAGAAGTCTCAAGAAAAAAATAACTGTAATTTTCCCGTCATGAGATATCAGGTAGTTTCCCTTAGAAAAAAAATGTGTGTGAGACCTCATCTTTTTGTAGTGCCATTTGAATTGTTTAGCACAGAAAGTATTTTCTTACAGAATAAAAGCACTTTAAGAAGCCTTGAAAGGCATCACAGTCTACAGATAAGTTGTTTAGGGGAGAAAATAATCATCAAAATCATACGAGTCATCCTGAGATTGACACCAAAATGTATCTGTCTACATATCAGTGTCTAATCTTTCATTATAGTCAATGGAGAATTACTCATTATAGGCAACGAAGTGTAGAAAGCAATTCAGTTTATCAGCAGGTTTTGGGGGAACTGAATTACTCAGTGGGCTCCACTGACTGTAATATTCAGATCTGCAGTAGAAAGTTAAGCACCAAGTGCATGTGCAGAGGTACCTACAAGTAGACAAGACCATTTCAGAGTCCAAATCTCAAACCAAATCCCACTAGTAGACACTAGAAAAAATAAGGGATGCATGAAAGCAACATTACTATGAAAAAGCTAGGGTTCCCTCAGAGACATCCAATGCAGTAGAGCAGAAGTTATTTAGAATAAAACAGTAGTTTAAGAAAAATAATTAAAAAAATAATATGTCATGGACACTATGAAAACTGTGTTTTAGCCTCAATGCATCTACATGGAATGTTTTGGTATTCTGTTAATTGAAACTCAGTTCAAGCCATTTACTGCCATTTGCAAGGATGGGGATGGAAGTACCAAGGAGAGTCTGAACCCCACTCATCATTTTGGGAGGGCAATCTCAGTTCTTCTACAGTGGTGGTTACAGCATTGGAAGATGGGAAAGAAGGATGATAAGATATTCAGAAGAAAGAAAACAAAGAGGGGAAGATGAAGAAGACCAAATAGATGAGATGCCTCATGAAAGCTTTTATTGCCATTCTCAAAAACTGCCAAGTTACTATTTTGGCATAGAAGACTTGAGATTATATTTCCCAGATACACAGTACTATGGAGAAATTGATACAACAGGGAATGGAGGGGAAAGGATAAAAGTTGTAAAAGTATTGACTAGAAAACTGATTAAACAAAAGTATGTGGAATGTCTACAGCTACTTTATGTTTTATCTCAATAGTTGAAATAAAAAAAAAATACCAAAACTTCTGTGGCTTGAAGTGGCTAAACTGAATAGAACCACAAGTTAATTAAGGAGGTAGTGCCACAATGCTATTTTCTTTAATCACTATTTTCACTTTCATAGGAAGCTCAAGTACTAGATGAGGGTTTGGTGACCAGTCTGGAAAACTTTGAGGTATTAAGAAAACTGCATTAAAAGGAATAGCAGAAAGGTATATATTGGGAATTGAAATACCTGACAGAATGGATGATTACACCTCATACAAAACTCAAGTGAACAATCATATTAAGTAATTAGTTAATACTTGGCTGGCAGAATTCAAAAGGCAATATCCACATCAGTGAAGAAGAAAAAATGAACTGTTCTGGAAACCAAGAAGTAGATAAAAACCACAACTGTTAGGTTATGTGATAAAATCTTGTCTGCACATGCACAAAGGAGTAGAGACAAACTATGGCAGATGGGGGAAGTTCAAATAACACCTTGTCCAGTTGCAGCAAAAGGGACATCAGCCTACTGAAGGCCCATCACAACAAGCCCAGAGGAGCAAACAAGCACAATGGCAGGCAGAAAACTGAATTAAGGACTCAGAAGAAGGGACACCCCGTCTGGTTCCTGACAGGTCTGTCCCTGGACAGCCTCAGCTCCAGTGTCCATGTGTGAAACCCGTCATGGTAAGACAATGCCAGAGCATTTTGTCGACTGAGTGGGGGTCACTGCCTGGGGGTGTGGGACACATTATGGGATGCAGTTTTGGATTGCACAGGACTCAGGGAATGTTTATGGGAGGAACCAAAGGTGAGGAAAGGGAGAGGTTTCAGTGATTTGGTGAGGAACAAGTAGGGGAAAATAGAAGGAAAATAAGGTGTTGGTCACATGTAAATAGTTTTCTGGTCAGTATGCTTGTCTGGCCATGCCCTATGCTTGATCAGTGCAGTCTGTGCTATCCTGTTATTAAATTCCTTTATAACTCTTTTCCTGGGTGAGAGATTCAGTTGGGGAGGCAGTATGTGTGAGTGTGTGATGGTCTGTACAAGCAGCTGGAGAAGGGCTAACACCTCGAGAGCTTATATGCCCAGCTGCCAGCAGCTGGGAAGACTGGGATTCGGGAGGGCTGCTGGGCAGACTGAGTGTGTGAGCCCAGCTGCTGGAGGCATCCATGCTGTACATACATGCACATATACATTCTCACAAGTGGAACTCCATCCTGCTCATCCAGAGAAGTGAGCAGAATCAAGCTGTTGGTGCTGTCTGTGTTTGTGCAAGTGCTCTGTGTGTCTGTATGTGACCTGCATGGCTTGTCATGTACATAAATATATACATATATATGGATACATGTAGTGTATCTATGTGACATGCATATGCCTGTTGGGGATACATCTTCACACTCTCTACCAGTTTGACCTGGGAGCACAGAGCTGCAGCAGCCTCCTCTCTCTTGGGCTTTCAGATCCAGCTCAGTCTATTTTCCCTCAAACAAAAAAATGTAGATGATGCCTTACAATGACAGTGCTGAAGTTTTAGTTAAATTTACACTATGTCTAAGCACAAGGCTACTGATTATTTATTTAGACATAGACATTTGATGAAAGTAGGCTGAGATCCTATATTTTATTAACTTTGATTAGCTTGGGAGGAAAGTTGTAGACCAAGATTTTCAGAATCTCTCAGAAGTGATGGCACTGATTCTGTAGCACAAAGCTCATTTTACACAAAGCAGAAAAACTGGAGTTGAATCCACCTTATTTAATTTTATTAGTCTAAAAGCTAAAGGATCTTCTTTAGGGTCTCCCGATTATGGAGCTGTTTTGGGATGAGGAGGAGTCATCCTCTCCTTCCCTTGTCTGTCATGGAAGTTCCAACAAAGTAGCTGATTTTTAAAGAGCTAAATTTGAAATCAATGCCCCCATTTGAAGCTACATAGAGAATGAAATGGGTCTGTCAATGTACTTGCACTGCAAGGGCTAAGATAGGACTCATATGCCTGGTCATCCTTCTGTGGCTGATCTTGTCGTTACTGCTGCTGGGCACAGTTAATTGCCATTAAATAATCTATACTAGCATACAGTTTAAATAATGACATAAAATTACTATGAAAAGAATATGTATCTGACTCTTTTGCTCAATAAGTGCATTCAAAAAGATATTTAAAAAAGAAACAAAAGCAAAACCCAAATCTCAAAACTAACAAGAATGCTTTTTTCCCAGTAAATAACCTGAAATATACTGTATTATATAACTTAGACTGGGGATGGATCTTCTGAGGTATTAAAGTCTGTTACACAGCATACTGGACAACCATGGCAGTATCCTTTCCCAAAAGAAAGCTTCACTTTAATATTAGCTTTTGACCCTACCGCTCCTTTCAGTGATGATTTCATGTTCTTTAGCCTGCTTATTTTCTCTTGCCCTATAATTTATATCAATTGATTCTCAGATCAAAATTGGTTTTAGCTGCAGTCAGTTCTTGGTTCTACTGCTGTTCCCACCCCTCTCCTTCTATTTTTTCATGGGATCTTGATCACATTTAAAGATATGGCCAGTTTTCTTGTTCCCAGTCATAGCTTCCTAAACATCGTTTGTGATTCTCAGCGTATAGTTGTATCACATTTTTTTAATATAATAATGCATTAACATCATTATGTAATTTGGTGCAAATAGTTTTCACTGTGTCTCAATTGCTAAAGTTGTGAAAATGCATTAAAACACTTTGTTTATAGACAATCACTGAGTAAATAAGATGGCCTTTTTAACATCTACAAATAGATCTCATTTACTTTCTTTAAGGCAAAGTTAGTATAAGCACAGAAAGCAAAGCACTTCCTCCATCTCTAGTGGAGGGGGACTGAAGTGCTTAGCATTGACATTATGAAACTATATTTTAAGTGAAAATAGCTTTATTTCCTCATCGTATCAGAATGGAATTGCTTTTAATTTTGTCATCTTCACAACTTCCCCTCTCTCCTCACCCACCTTTTTCCTATACTTCTATATATGGCCCTTGATTTTGCTGAACAATGCTATACAGATTTCTGGCTCCATTGATGTATTTCTTCACGTACAGGCTTTCAGAGATAAACACTCCACTGAAGGCAAAGCTCACACAAAATGTAGCTACCTGCACCTACATTGTGTCTAATGAGGTAAATTGGAATGGACAGAGGTGAGGGCTAATGATGAATAGACCTGGGCAGATTCTTTCATCTTCTACTATGGTCTGTCTGCCACCATAAAGTGATCAGCTGAGTAACTTATATCTGATTATAAAATTCCTCTGATTTACCAAAAAAAGGGTAAAAAGAGGATTTTGCATATAAAAAGGATTAAAAGTTTTTAGATTTAACTATTGTTTGAAAAGAAAAATATCTGATCCTACCTCTTCACAGGTGGTCCTGAAATCCATGTGCTATAACACAGCAAGTGATATTTGTCTGAAATGGAGAGAAAGATTTCATTAGCATGGAAAAGGTATTGCGAAACATAAAAGTTATCTGTACTGAAGCGAGCAATTGCTCTTCTCTTTGTTAGGTCCAGTTATACTCATGGCTTAAAAGGAGAAATGATCAAAGTTGCAAAGGATTAGAAAGTGTAAAGTGTTAGAAGTTGCTCCTGGTTCTTAAAAAGTACACAACCTGATTTCACTGAATATAATCAAAGGAATGCTTACATTCCCACAACTACCTCCCTTCTACAGGGCATTCAAACTTACTTTTCTTATTGCAAATGTGAGTTGCTTTTTTGGGGGGTGGTGTTTTGTTTTGATTTGGTTTTGTTTTTCAAAAGTAAGAGTATATTGGAAAGTAACACTTGAGGATGGAGACAATTAAGTGTTGCTCTTCAGAATATCTTCTTTTTTCTAAAAGACTGTTGGGTTTTTTTTCTTTTTTTTTTTTTTTCTTTTCTCCCCTAATTAAAAAAAAAAAAAACATTACGTGTCAATACCTTTTGTCTCACATTTTATTGACATGCATAACCTTTCCAAGGAAGCCAGTGTGATTAACAGTGTGCCTACCTTGTAGAAATATTTAGGAGTTTAAAAAACCAAATGTTAGAAAAGTCAGGAATATGCGTGAGTGCTGGCAAAATGTCACACCAAATCCTGTGATTATTACTTTTCCTGGCCTTTACCTAAAGTGTATGCATCCCAATGCACACTTACGCATTCATTTATTTATAAGATAAAGCCACTGGAACAGGCTGTTGTCAGAGGATAATAACAGTGTCCTGCTGCTGGTTCTGCAATAGAAATACTCATGCATCAGCCAATAACATTTCCAGGAAACACTTCCTGGACAAAACAGACATTTCATTCGATGGCTGGAGAAATGAAACCTTTGACAAAACCCTCTCCATCAAGCATTTTATTGCTATTCTGTATTAATTATGCACTTACAATTATTTGTACAAATATAGTATTTAAAGCTCCAACACAAAATTTGCCCCTAAATTTAAAATAAAATTTAAAAACTATACCTCACATAGTACAAGAATGTAAGTCCTAATAATAATAAAAAAGCCTCTTAATCTCTTAATTAAGTCTCTTAATTTGTTTTGCTGCCCTGGATGCAGTTTTATTAAACACAAGCACACGCACACATATAAGTTTAATGTTCTGTATTTAGTGAACTCTGTCTGGTTCACAGCCTGTGCTCCAGACTAATTTCTAGCAGAGCTAGTCTAGATTGGCTAGTTTACATTAGATGTATTTAAAAAGGATCCATCATCATTCCTTCCTTACCAGCTTTACAAGTGCACCAAGATCCAATAAAGAACTATGTCTGCAATTCTACTCTCAAAGTGCTCATAAAAAACGAGGTCACTATTACAATCCTGAAGACTTTTCTTCCTGGTGAGACAGTCAGTGTGCAATGAAGTATGTTTCCTTGTAATTTTTATGAACTTCCTTTTGAGGTGCTGAGTAAGCTGAAGTAGGAAAGACACTTTACATCCCTTAGCAAAGTATTCTGAGGACTTTTTAGCCTTCTGGAACTATACACTTAGGTATCTGTAAAATACAAACTGAAGTACTGCATAGTTGTCTTCTTTCTTGGGCTTTGATTCTGTCAGGTTAGCAATTCCTACTGCAGTCAAAAGTGTTTTCACTGATGTTCTGCCTTATTAATAAAAGTTGTGAAAAGTTTGGGTTTGGGCAACTTTCCACAGTCAATGATAATTTCTCTTTGGTTACTTTTTAGTTACACTTTGACCTAGATCCTATCTAATCCACATAATTTCCATAACTTAGTATTACTCCATTTCCTCTTTTTCTTGTTTTTATGTATTACTTATTTCAGAAATATATGTACTACCACATAGAAGAAAAGTCAAGAACAACTAGGCTTCCCAACATCATAGCCTATTGTATGTACAGCTCATGACCTAAAGTAACTTTTACTTAGATAATAATTTAGAAATCTCAGAAGTATGAAGCTTCACATGAATACCAGCTTCTTTATTGAAAAACCCTTTAAATCCCTTCTTAAAATCTTTTTTTTAAAGACTTTTTCAAAAAATCTCCAACATGTTAAACATCACTGCCATTAACTCTACCATGCCTAATATGCCAAGTGATGTTATTTCTGAAAGGCAGGAGCCATAGTTCTCTCTCATGGCAAACAGAGACCTTGGCCCTCAGAGAGACAGTCCTCAAACTATAAATATTGGCTTCCACTACCTGATGGATTTACCTGCCAATCACCTTTGTAATTCTTCCTTTTTTCTCCTACATGCTAAATTACAAATAAGTAAAATAAAATATACAACAAATTCTCTCCTGACGTGCATCTCCTACTGAAACAGTTTCTCTGCTTCCCACAGAAAGGTTACACAGTTTCCTCAGGGAAAGGTGGTTAGAGGCAAGTTTTCATGATCCATAGCAAGAGTTTTTACCATTAAAATATTGCCTAAAATGTAAAACTGAACTATATCATTCTCAATAAAAATCATACTCATTGGAGTGAGCGTACCTGTTTCTCAGGCATCCAACAACACAGTTACTAGTATTTGCAATATAACTGCCACTGCTTCTGTATCACTCTGTTTCCTACTGATTCTCATCTGCAGCTGCACACAGAGAATTTAAGCCCATTATCAATGTTATTTTTCTGACAATTGGCAACTTTATAACACTACTATTTAAGAAACAACAAATAGGTTTGATTATAAAGTGCATTACTTCATAAATCAGTTCAGCATTGACACCCCAAATAAACACTGTGGATGATTAAATTACAGGAACACATATCATGCATCATGCAGAAATTTTATGATATTATGCTGGTAAAATACTCCAATGATTAGTAATTGTGTCCTCTGGTAATACATGAAAAAAGGCAGAAAATATAAACCCATGTAATTTTAAAAATAAAACATTTGTAAAATGATAAACTGTGAAACCCACTGTTGACAGGTATCCCTGATCTGCCTCTGGCTAACCTCTGCAATCCCCTTATCTCCAAATCACAGCCACTTTCATCTGAGCACCTTTCCAGCTCTCCTAGGAGCTTCCTTCAGTCTCACCTGGACAGCCCACTGGTTCCCAGCCCACAGCCCCTTTCAGCCTCAATATTTCTTTTTTTTTTTTGTGTGTCCCTCCCCAGCCTTAGGTTGCTCTGGGACAAATAGTGCTCCAGGAGGTAAGAAAAGATCTGCTGTGGCTTTGAAGGGATGAGGTGCAGAGGACATAGCAACAGTATTAGGACACAGTAGAGTGTGGAAGCACAGGTGGAAGCATGAGCAGCGTGCATTACTCAAAGAGAAAGAAAGGCTCCAATAGCAGTGAGGCTTCCTCTGAAAGGGTTGGGAGCAACTGTAATCAAAGATATGAAAATAAGCAGGCTTTGAAAAGATACTTTCCTTCCTTTCAACTTGATTTGCAATCTGCACTTCTTCCAAAACTGAGTTACCAAACTTATTTAGCTCATCTCTGCTGACAGATGTAAAGGAAGTAACACAACAGAGAGTTGGCAACAGAATTTGACACCCCTTTGACGGAAGGAGCAATTATTAAATACCGAAGAAACATTTACCGAGCAGTATTATTATGGCATTTTGTGTTCTAAAGGGAAATCAATGGCTAAAACACACCAGTAAAGTTGAAGTTTATGGCAGCCTTCAGAGACAAAGACTCATTTAGGTTAATACACTGAGCACTTGAGCTATGCTCTGATCTTCTTATAATAAATCAGGTCATATTCTAGTGGTATAATAGATGTAACTTCGCAAAGTACTTCTATGACTGAATACTTAATAAAAAAAGATAACAAACAAAAAGAAAATTTCATGTGGAAGGAACAGAAGTAAGAGACACTTTGTAAAGTGTTGGGAATACCACAAGCCAAACAAAATACTATTGAAGCAATAGTAGGAAACAATTCTCAAGGTTATTGGTGCAAAGGAAGAATTATTGTATGCACATATAACAAGTTCATAGGGAAATGATGTATTACCAAACGCAATTTAATTTAGCACAGGATATTATTGCAGTTTGTGTACTTCTTACTTGCTGGAGATAAGTCACAAGAAATTCTGAGAACCGTCCGAACTGCTGACTGGGAAACAGACTAACGCCATGTTTCAGGGGCACAAATATCAGATCTGCAACTAATTGTGATAGTAGTTCACTACTAAACTTCATGTTTGTCCTTTCAAGTCCTATTCCTGCCACCATTCTTACCAACTTCTTTTGTGCTCTATGTTTTAGAGATGTCTGAAGGAACTCATATCTGTCATTTTTGTGTGTGCTAGGAAATGAAATATACACATTTGTAACCCTGCATGGGCTTTCTTTAAAGTAATAATTAAAAACCAAAACCAGCAACAACAAAGAACAAACAAACAAACAAACAAAACCTCTATTGTAAACAGGGAAAGAAGGCTTAGAAATTATATGTAGCATAGCTGGTTCTTTATGCGCTAAGGGAAGGAAAAATATTTTTTGGAAAAAAAAGGCATTACTTTAAATGCTAATTCTATGAAGCCTTCATTTCATCCAGATTGCCACAAGGTGTTTTGTACTGGAAGAATGGTCAGAAGCATGGAAACAGCACAGTAAATCAAAGGAGTAGTTTTGTAACCACAGATTAATAAAACCCTATTCAGTTACTGTTTCCCAGCACACTTGAATTATATTTCATTTGAACACTGAATTACTTATGTTCAGTTGACATGGTGACTTTTAATAATTTATGACAGTAACATATTTGAGTCACCTAGTGAAAAATTTCTCAATGAGTTGGGAGAAAATGGTCCTCAGATCCAAACACAGCCTCATACTTCCCTCATAGAGTTTAATAAATGAAGGGGAATCTATATATCTCTTGCACAGAATTACAGCTTTAATAAACAAATTTAAGTCGAAAGATGCTCGTAAAGCTAGAGGCCTCTAAACTGCATGTATTTTAATCTATGTGATAGTTCAAGGACTGAAATGAATTTTGAACTCACCAGAGCTGTACACTTTTGCAGTGACAAAAATAATCACTTGACAAAGCTTTTTAGCAAAATGTCTCTTAGCAAAGCTTGTGCTTCAGAAGAATTGAAGCGGGCAATTAGTAGCTAACAAGGTTTTTAATGTTTAATTCATTTTACCTTGGTTAAAAAAAGAATGATATTTACCTGTGAGCCATAATTTATTATTTTAGTTGCAAGCATTTTTAATCAGCAAGCCCAATTAAGGATTCACTGTATAAACACAAACTTTTTCAAGAATCAGTGAGCTACAAGGCAGTATTAACTGAATGAACATATCTGGGGCTCCTGTTTGTTTATCCAGGACTGTTTGCACTAACAATTATCTAGTGCCCCCCAAGAACAAACACTCACAAAATGACTTAACGAGTTGAGCTTAAATGTCAATGGACTGCTAGTGTATGTCTTTATGTGAAATGCTCTATGGTAAACTGCAACAGGAAAGTTTGGCTTTGGGTCAAAGCCTGGAATGTTGCTAGAAAAAAAACAAACAAACAAACTTGTGTGTCATCTCTTGCTTTTCCAGTGTTACCTTTTGGTTATTCACTAGTTGTGTCTGAATATAATTATGTGCCTAATTTCAAAGCGAGGTAGTGCAGATGTCAGAGCACAAGCAGGGACTAAATGTCTCCTTATTCTTAACTGCTCTGGAGGCTACATGAACTGTTTCATTATTTAGACCATTTCTCAGTTTTGCCTAAATGACAGAGCATTGTATCAAAGATGAACAGAAGTTCTTCTCTGACTATTTGGCAATGCAGTCTGTTTTTTTCCTTCCATTATCTCTCGACACAGAATTTACTTATAAAAGAGATACTGGCATTCCTCTGCCAAGGCAATTGTTTCCCAGTCAAATATAATTTCATGCCTCTGGCATTATGCCTAATGATAATAGTTTGGAGTGAGACTTCCCACACCATATTGCAACTTTTGATTTTACCTACGTAAAAAAATCCAAAAGACAAAACCCACAACAAAAATAAAAATAAAAATAAAAATAAAAATAAAAATAAAAATAAAAATAAAAATAAAAATAAAAATAAAAATAAAATAAAAATAAAAATAAAAATAAAGGAAAAAAAAAAGAAAATGTACGAATCTCCTAAAGGAGGTAAAGAAACAAATTAAGGGTTGTAAACACTTAGGACACTTTAATTTGCAAGGTTCTTGGGAATTGCTTGCATACTAAAGTAAGCTAAAGACGGGAATGCTTTTGCTTCTTCAAACACTGAGCATGCTTATTCAAATTAGCAAGTTAACAAGCAGGTAAGATAATACTTAATGACAAGGTCATCATTACATGTTTTTGATTTGTCTTATCCTCAACTTAGGACATTTATTCAGAGCTAATATAATAAAACATACATTTAGCCCTGTGAGGTCCAGAGAAAGTAAACTTCAGAATCATCTGGTAATAACTAAATTTATATATATTTAAATGATCATAAAAGTTTCTAAGATTTTCTTACACGAGCAAAACAAGCTGGATTGATGTAAAGTCATAGCTAGGTCATTCTCCATCATCTTTGCTAAGTCGTGGGAAATGGGAGAGGTGTCTGAGGACTGGAGGAAAACAAATGTCATCCCAGTCTTCAAAAAGGGCAAGGAGAACCTGGCTATCTATAGACCAGTCAGCCTCACCTCCATCCCTGGGAAAGTGATGGAACAACTTATCCTTGGTGCCATCTCAAGGCATATCAAGGATAAGAGGGTCATTAGGGGCAGTCAACATGGCTTCACCAAGGGGAAGTCATGCTTAACCAACCTCAGAGCCTTTTATGAGGACATAATCAGGTGGATAGATGATGGCGGAGCAGTGGCTGTGGTCTATATTGATTTCAGTAAAGCATTTGACACAGTCTCCCATGGAATCCTTGCTGCTAAACTGAGGAAGTGTGGTCTGGACGATCGGGTAGTGAGGTGGACTGTGAACTGGCTGAAGGAAAGAAGCCAGAGATTCGTGGTCAATGTAACAGAGCCTAGTTGGAGGCATGTATCTAGTGGAGTCCCTCAAGGATCAGTACTGGGACCAGTACTATTCAATATATTCATCAATGACTTGGATGAGGGAATAGCAAGTTTGCTGATGACACCAAACTGGGAGGAGTGGCTGACAAACTAGAAGGCTGTGCTGACATCCAGCGAGACCTGGACAGGCTGGAGAGTTGGACGGGGAAAAATTTAATGAAATATAACAAGGGCAAGTGTGGAGTCTTACATCTGGGCGGGAATAACTCCAGGTTCCAGTATAAGTTGGGGAATGACCTATTAGAGAGCAGTGTAGGAGAAAGGGACCTGGGGCTCCTGGTGGACAGCAGGATGACCATGAGCCAGCACTGTGCCCTTGTGGCCAAGAAGGCCAGTGGCATCCTGGAGTGTATTAGAAGTGGGGTGGTTAGTAGGTCGAGAGACGTTCTCCTTCCCCTCTACTCTGCCCTGGTGAGACCTCATCTGGAATATTGTGTCCAGTTCTGGGCCCCTTAGTTCAAGAAGGACAGGAATCTGCTGGAGAGAGTCCAGCGTAGGGCAACAAAGATGATTAAGGGAGTGGAGCATCGCCCTTATGAGGAAAGGCTGAGGGAGCTGGGTCTCTTTAGCTTGGAGAAGAGGAGACTGAGGGGTGACCTCATTAATGTTTATAAATATGTAAAGGGTGAGTGTCACGAGGATGGAGCCAGGCTCTTCTCGGTGACAACCAATGATAGGACAAGGGACAATGGGTACAAACTGGAACACAGGTGGTTCCACTTAAATATGAGAAGAAACTTCTTCACATTGAGGGTAACAGAACAGTGGAACATGCTGCCCAGGGAGGTTGTGGAGTCTCCTTCTCTGGAGACATTCAAAACCCACCTGGACACCTTCCTGTGTAACCTCATCTGGTGTTCCTGCTCTGGCAAGGGGATTGGACTAGATGATCTTTTGAGGTCCCTTCCAATCCCTAACATTCTGTGATTCTGTGAAACTAAGATGAACTGATTCGCAAATCAGGAAGTGCAAAAAATCTGTATGACTACACAATGAAATATTTTTCAGTTTTACATATCCATAGACTAAGCAAATGTATGCAGAATATATAATACGGGAGCAGTAAAATACAGTCAGTGAAATTGTTTGGCTAAATATATTTTTTCAGGAACTAGATTCTATGTTCACAAAACTCACGTCACAAAATCCCCATTAATCCTAGCTCTGCCATTTCAGATTCAGACTAAAAAACCATGAATGCAATACCAGCACACAATTTTTATTTCTTCACTGATAAGAGGAGTATCCCTCCATTTCAGTGGGTGAATGCACCTCTATTTACTTTAAACAAACAAACAAACAACATTTAAAATTAACTGCTGTTGATACACTAGCCTGCCATGTTCTTTGGCCAGTGTTTTACATGTGTATATTACAGGTTATTTGTAAAAAAGCATTTATAATTTTAGCAAAAAATATGTAAAAATAATGCAATATAGTGACTTCTAAGAATTCGTAGAAGGTCTCATCCTTTCAGAAATTCTTTAAATGCCTGTATCCACTTGACATAAAAGGACATTTTATGTGCTAATGATTACACGAGTGTGGACAGTGTAATCCATTAACTATGTCCTCTTGGATACCCAAAAATGGAACAGTATTGTAATGTCATTTAAAAGACAACAGGTGTTGTAATTCCTAAGTACAACAACATGGCATGCCATTCAAAAAAAATAAATTATACATATATTTTTTATATATATATATAGTTTCCTCCAGATGATACGTTATAAAAATCTGCTTAAAAAATCAAAATAACAATGTACAATAAATAATGAAAATTAAAACCAGATCAAAGAAAGAAGTGACATGATACAGAAGACATTCATTGAATCAAATTAATATGAATACCTTTTACTTCCAGTTTACAAGTCTATAAAGTTGCACATATTTCTGTTTTGTTAATTGACAGAAATGTTTTCTATATATCAAGGAAAATGCAAACCAGGATTTCTCAACTGATATTACACAATTTCTGCTCATATGCTACCACTTGAATCACAAACTTTAGCATGTCTTGAACTAACAAGATAAAAATAACTAAAAGAAATGACAAAGTCTAATCTCAGAGAAATTCAGAAGTTCCATTAACGTCAATGAAAATAGAATGTCAAATCATTTTAAATTGCCCCAGGACAAAAAAAAAATTCCAAGGTTCATTTGAAACTTCATAACCACAACAATATTTCATTTTGACCTTTCCTCATTTTGATGGGATTGAAATTGGTTGAGTAAGTGAAAACATTTCCATTCTATTTTATCATTTTTAAATGAAATGGTTCATATTATTAAAAACAAAATTCCTATTCTACATTAGGCTAGAATGAGGAAGAATTTTTTTACAATGATGGTGGTAAAACACTGGCCCAGGTTGCCCAGAGGTAGATGGTGGTAGATGCCCTAACCCTGGAAACATTCCAGGCCAGGCTGGATGGGGCTCTGAGCAACCTGATCTAGTTGAAGGCGTCCCTGCTTATTGCAGGGGGTTGGACTTTGAAGGTCCCTTCCAATCCAAACTATTTTATGATTCTGTGATTCACAAAATCAAAACACTGTTATATTTTATGTTACCAAGTTACATATCACAGTGCAATAAAAATGTAATTGGTCTGAAATAGAGCAGTGGCAGTTTTAAGTCACTTTCCTGTCATGTCCAGACGTGTGAATCCACATCTGATTCTGGACTTGTAGAAGCTCCTAACTGGTCCAGATAGAATTGGGTACCTTGCTGGGATTTGGTATCAAATGCAACAGTGAAAGTCACAACACTTGATCAGTCCTTTCCACCTAGATGGTAACAAAAATCACAACAGCCTAATCAAAAAACCAAAACAAAACAATCTGACATGATGGTAACTTTCACTGTTTGTTTTCATACTGATATTTGTCTTGGAGTTTGCTTTCCACTTAGTGTTTACCATCCTCACTGGTTTTGCAACAGGTATTCAGTTTTCTCACTGATAACTTGGGAATGGAATGGGGCAATCAGAAGTAAAAAGGTTTAGGGAATATGCCTGGAAGTTGCCTAGGAAGATGGGCAGAGAGGCAGCTTGAGAAGCTGTGAGATAACACTGAGTCAGTGCAAGCTGGCAGAACAGATCAAATGAGGTATACTTATTTTCATTAAATCAACACTTTGTCGAGACACTGAACTTAAATGACTAAACTCTGGTATCAAAATCACCTAGGTGAAACACCAGAGAAAAGACAAATTGGGGATTATAGGTACAAGACTCTAGATTTCTTATTTAAAGTAGACTAAGGCTTCTCTCTGTTGTACTGCAGGTTTGAAAAACTGTGTTGTTTACTGTGTCAGGTCACTGATCCTTGAATGTATTTGATTTTCTTCATAGTCTTTTTTTCCCCTTTTTCTAAAGTATGAACTTAGAGATTTTCCATAAATAACCAAGTTAATAACCAAAAAAACCACAAGGAATAATTTGAAAAATTGATTGATAAAAATATTTCTATTATTAAGTTACCTTTTGACAGCTTTAGGCGGAAGTCTGAACTGCAACTTCACTTCTACTACCATGTCCTGTAATCAACAGCAACCTTCGCATCTAAAAAGAATTCCTATGATGACTCACATGTGCATACTTTCAGTGATCACCATTAAAATCTACGCATTTGTTTGTAATCTGTGGGACAGCACAGCTATGGCATAGAGAGTGCTCACAGTTTATTGCAGTTGCTGCTACAGTGTTGCCTTATCTGCAAAGTCTTTTATATAGACTACCATTAAACATTAATTTTCCTCAGGTTAAAGAGAAAAAAAAGAGAAAAAAAAAAAAGTAACCTATTTCAAATACCTGTCTGTCAAGGAAGGTACAATAATACTGTGCATGAACTAGGAAATTCTAGCCACGAGAGATATCATGGCCATGGTTTGCATAGTCTACACCACACTTCTCTTTTCTCAGAACAGATACTTCTATGTAGAAGAATCCAGTACTTATGGAAAACAAACACCAATAACTTAGCTCAAAATTAATCAGCATAATTAGATCTTCCACTTGAGTTTTCATATGATTGCAGCAAAAGCCTCTTTAACTCCTCTGGAACCCAGAAAGCTGGAGTTTGTAGCAATACTGTAGTAATATCATCAAGTCAAGTTTATTTATTGTCAAACTGCTCCTGCAGTAGTACATTGTCAAAATGTATAAAAAGAGAACTTGAGATACGCGAAATATGCCACATGGGAAACACAGCACTTAAAGTACTGTAAAATTAAAATAAACAAAGTTAAGTAGCCAGTTAAAAACACTTAAAGCCCATCAGAAAACATCCCTCTGAGAGCAGCACTCCTCTCTGAAAATTTTTCTGTATGGTACTGGATTGGACTGGGATGGTGAAATGGTCATCTCACCTGTCCATACTTGCAGGAGCAAGTTGTTAATCCTGCCATAAGGCTATAGCAGTAAGTTGCAAAGAAACACCAATTACAGCCTGCTCCAATTTTAAAAAACAAGGTTGATGTGGACAAACACCGGCTACTTGTAAAAAGTGCTGGTCCAGGAATGCTGAGTTGCCAACAATAACACCTGTGCAAGGCAGACATGAGTGGACAGAGATAGGTTCCATCCCTATTCAATCAGTCACCTCATGGGAATTTCTCATTTTGGTTATCTCATTGTCTACTTAATTGACTACTAGTCAGTTTATATTTTAATGTGTTCTTGAGCTCATTGAGGGCCAAGATGCCAAAAACTGAAAGTCATAAGATTTTTTCTTTGTGTGTTGAGTCTTGGACATGCTCATGATACAATCTAATTATAATATGGGTGGGACTAATATCAGTAACTCTTTCTATGATGGTCTTTTACACTTCACTAAATGTAGGTGAGAGACACTAAATGTCAATGAGGGAAGATGATGAAAATTTGAACTGTACAGTCAAATAGACTGGAAGACACTGCAGTCATGTTCAAAAAGTGTTAGAAGGAATAGAATGAGAAGAATTAGGAAGGGAATCTGAAACTTGGTAGATCAGCAGAAAGTAGTTAGGGTAGGCCAAACTGGGGAAGCTTTTCGGCCATGGGCAGATTGAAGGATGAGGAAGAAGAAGACAACTTTCAGGAGAGTGAAAATGAAGATTTGTAACCACCATAGAGCACTTGCGTCCAGCAAAATGGTACCCAAAAATTTGATCAAAACTCCACAGGCATTTTGGTAGTGTTACATCTGTTTTATCATGCAGAATACTAAAATTAAGCAATGTCAGCAAATGTATATATGATTACGCCGTTAGTATGGGCACTAATATGGATTTAGTCACACTAACTAGTACTCTTCAAAACAACAGGCTACACGATTTAGGAGTTAGCATAAGGATCATTCTCAATAGGCAATTTTCTCACAGCCGTGCTACTTCAGAGGATAAAGCAGCTAAATGCCATGGATGTAGGCTGCCTTCTGCAACTACCCTCAAAGCCAGAAGCCAGTTTCATTGGTAATGATAAATATAAACTAGGAGCTCCATCTTTTGGAAATTTACAAAAAGTGGCAGAACATTACAGCCATCAGCTCAAATGACAGCTCTAAAGCTTCCAAGCCTACCCGTAAGAGTACCAGAAGATACTTTATCATGGGCCACTTTTTATGTGAACCTTTTTTAAAAGTGGGTCTCAGTGGAAAATTTAGATTGTGATTTGTGTAACTGAAACTGAGTCATAGTGTATACACAAAATTACAATGGCTTAAGTTTGTATAGCTATACTTAATTCAAGTATTTAATAACTTTTAACTTACTTGAAAGATTTTAGACATAAGTCTTGAAATCAAATGGGACCCAAGTTTAAAAAATTCCATTGATGTCTCCAAAACTCACAGCTATAGTAGGTGTACATCTATATTGGTACACTAAACAGTATCGAAGGACTTCCACTCTTCAGAAACAGTCACTAAAGCAAAGCAGGAGTTTTGCTCTTCCTTTTTACTTTCCAAGTCTCTCAGTCAGGAGAGTAGGAGAGAGGACAGAGTTCAGGTCACAATTCCTTTATTCACTTTAATATCTATTTCAGGCAATAAAAAGCTTATAGTTTAAAGATTCCATGCCCTCACGCTGGGGGGATATGGAACTAGAGGAAGGTATAGGGGTTTTTTTCAGCATATTTTTGCCCCAAGGTAATAGAAGTAAGAAAGAAAATTCTCCAAACTATCCACAAAGTGTGTGTGTTAATAAATGTGACACAGTGCCCAACTGAGAATACTGATGAAAGAGGAAAAAACATAAAAAAAGGAGAGAAAAACATGAGAGAAGAGAGAAGAGATAGTTGATAAGAGAAAGGGCAAGGAAAAAAATGAAAGATGTGAAAGAGAGGAAGATGGAAACATGGAAACATGTTTTTTAGAAAATAATTTGCATTTCTCCATTAGATATCATTTTTCAGAACTGTTTTTTATGTAAAAGTCAGCTTTATGAAACTCACATGTACTAAGATAAATTTTGTTAGTTTTTCATCAATAGTATTCCATATTCTAACTATGACTGGTAAGCTGAAGGGAAAGTATTTTAGGTACATGAAAGAACCTAGCTAACTTCTTTACCTTTATTTCTTTTTTTTTTTCCTTGTATCCTCAGCAGACGTGGGAAACAAAAGATTCAAGTTGGAGAAAGACAAGTAATGTAAATCTTAGGGATAAGCTGACTATAAGTAGTAATGTTGAGAAAGGAGGGTCAGAGATGCATTAAGACATACCTTCTTTACATTGTCAGTCACATGGTTATGGTAACCGTGTTGTTTTTTTTTTTTTCACAAGATTACCAGAACTATCAAAGTTCATCACTTGTGACACACCTACTGAAAACAAATTACTTGGGTGCAATTCTGAGTACCACCTGAATCACATTTGCTGAAAAGCATTCTTTGGCATTTTAGAAATATCCAAGTGAAAGACAGAGATGTAAAGAGAAGGAGCTCTGTAACAGAAGTCCAGTGACACACTGAATTAAAGCAAATTAAGTCAATGTTAGCACAACACACTGATGCAGGAAATGAATATGGGTGTTGTGGGGCTGTACAGCATGTCTGAGGATCTGGGATTTGGCAAACCTGTCACAAAGGAATGATTAAGGCAGGAAGCTCAGCTAAATTAAGATCTTGCAGCAGAACAAAATGCATGATTATTTTTAGAAACTGTTGACGTCCACATAGCCCAGGGAAAAGACTAGCCTCTTACTTTCAGTGTAAGTGACAGCAATGCCATCAGGGTAAGCTACAAGGACATACTGAGAGTAAACGGCAGACAAGTTAAATCTGCGCCATATACAGGACAATGTGAAATGATGGCTTAGCAGAAGTTCTGTAAACTTAATGCCAAGGAATCTGCTGCCCAGAGTCCTCAAAATAGAAGTTCTTTTGGCAGTTAATAAACACAACAAAGTGCATGTTTGTCTAGGACATCATGGTATCATGCAGCTTTATCTGAGCTTGAAACTATGTAAGAAAAAAACTATTTTTAAAGTGTAAATACTGACATAGAGTGGGAATCCTTTTTAGTGGTTCTAGCTTCAGAAAAGTTGTTCTAGACTTATTGTGTTCCTGATGCTTGATCATATTTAAAGGAATTCTTCATAAAGCATAACTGGATGAGACTGATTTAAAAAGAAGTGAAAAATAGAATGCTAAAGAAGATATTAGAGGGTGTTTCACTCTTTGGGGAATGCTTCTGCATTGAAAACTGAGATTTTTTTTGTGAGCTGCAGATACTGCCTCTCCTAGCAACAGCACAGCTTCTAGGTTCCTTTATTTCTTCATGGTTGTAACAGTCATCAGCCTCTGTTTAAAAAAACAGTTCACTCAATGGGAAATATTTGTTTCTTGCTGTTTAAACCAGTCCAAAGCTTACATTACTTTTTCTTTTTTTTTTTTTTTTCCCGATTATTGCATTCCTTCTGTAAAAATGGCAGCAGTTTTCAGGCAGCAGTTTTAACAATCATTGACGGTCAACCTATAAAATATTGTGAGAGTCCAGAAGTATTCCTATGAGAATTTGTAGCCTACCACTTGAACATAAGCATGATTTGGGAGAAATTGTAAGGGCATAATTTGGGACAGACCGTAAGGACTGACTACTAGTAAATATACGCCAAGGTTTTCATTCACAGTTCTTTTGGATTTTTAAAATCAGATGAAGGAAGAAACAGAAGAGGACACTGTTAAAAACACATGAGAAAAAACTTTCATTACTACATTTTATTTCTTTAGACATAACATGAGAATAGTTTAAAAGATAAAAAAGAAATGTCCTTAATATATGTAGTCACATGGTCTTCTACTATCTCCTCTGACTTTTAAAAGAGACTGTCTTAGAAAAATCAATTGACAGTCTGCTGCCATAATTTCAATATATTTGAAGAAGCAATAAGTACTTCCTTCTTGATCTTGGTGTACCTACAATTATTATGAAACTGTGTTTTTTCCACTTTCAAAAACACACTCTTTATAGAATTTTGGGTCATGAAACCGATCATGCCAGTCCTTGCAGGGATTGGGATAGCTGTCTTCACAAAGTCTGAAAAAAGCCAAGTACCTGAGTTTTTCCTTCATAGTCCATCTTTTTACATTCAGCTTGAACATTTTAAAGGAGAAAGGAAAGCAAACACCAAACCAGCCTCTATTCTGTCTGAAGTTTTGAGCAAACTTCAGTTCTGCTGAGTATTCTCTAGTAAAAACACCAGCATAGCCCATAAATAACTGCCTATCTAGCTTTCTTTTTAAAGAGTAAACCTTGTCATCCCTCCTTTCATCATCCAGGATCTAAAGTGCATGCTTCTTCCAACCTTCCCTTCAATTGCGCTGGGCTTCTCCCTTACTGGATTCTCCCTCCATTACTGATGCACCTGACAGGTTATGGTTGGTGAGGTCATATGAACACACAGCAACATCTTTGTACAGGAGGTTTTATCAAAGGATTTAGGCTACTGTTTGACAATCATGACATTCTACCACTGAACACAAAAAAAACTCTACAGCATAGGCCCATTCCTAGTTTTGTACTCTAGAGTTACAAACATCTCAGACTTGGAAGAACTTACCAGGCCATGACTGTAGGTTTTGTTCTCATTTTCTGATATTCATCATTGGAGACCTATAACTATATAACTCTTAGGGGAAACCTGTGTAACAGTTTGTGTAATGCCTATTTTAAAACAAGCAGAAGTGAGCTGGACATATGGATGTTCCTCATGTGTCTTTCCAGAGCTCTGATCTACCTCTTTGAAATCTCCTTCCCACTGTAACAGACAACACAGGATTCATAATTTTGACCCTTCCACTGTTTAGTGTATGGGTTCTTATTCCATAACTGCCTAATAAACCATCATGTCTTTCAAAAGAGTGACCTATACTTTCAGAGTCAGGGATAATTCCATATACTTGATAGAATCACACTAGAATAAAGCTGGGATGAGATCAAAATAACATCTCAAAATCAATATTTAAAAGTTTGAAGATAAAGTAATACAAATTAATGCATCATTATCTAAGCATAACAACATCTGATGGAGTATTTCAAGGCTTCACAACATTACCTAATGAAGTATATAAAGGGACAACATTTTATTACATTCTGTTCACTTTTTAAGTCAAGATTTAGCAAAGGAGTTTCTTCCTTTCTCTCTCTCTCTTCCTTCCTTCCTTCCTTCCTTCCTTCCTTCTCTCCATTCTTTGCCAAGAAACAGCTTTATGAATCTAACAGTTAGAAATACTCACATCTAAAGTTAGAAACAGATTAAAATACCTTGCTGAACTAAGCCTTCACATCTACTAAGAATGAATTTTCTTCTCCTGATGTGTAAAAAAATCACGATGCTACAATTCTTTTGGGATTATCTAATTTCCAGAAGCAATAGATTCAATAAGGCTTCTTAACTTGAAGACAATATTTGAATTAAAATTTTGATCATGCCATAAAAAATGAATATGACCAGTGCATTATATAAAGATATCAGATGACATCTTTGTAGAGTAACAGCAAATCCTCAGGACTTAAGGAATCTGAAATAGTCCACATGAGCAACATCAAGTAAAAACTCTGACATACACTATTATCACAATTATTGGACAGTCTCAGAGAGGGAACCTTTATATTTACAAGGCTGCATAGTACAACACATAGTCCATAAATACAACACGAAGTACTTTAAAAGCAACATAAACTAGTCTAACTACTTCAGCTGTCACTCAGTTGGTCCTGAACTCCACTAGATAAATCATATTTCAAAAGCTAACATTTAATGGTTTTAAAAGTATTTATCTAGAAACTGCATTTTATGCTTTCATTTTTTTTGTTGTTTTGTTTTTGTTTGGTTTGGGGTTTTTTTGTGTTTTGTTTTGTTTTGGTTTTCATCTTTTATCCTTTGTTTTATGGGAACTGAACAATCAAAAAAACCCCCATTCATTCCATGTTATGAGATACTTTACTAGCCTCTACTGCTCTGGGTGAGATCACTTGCAGTGACTGCAGTAATTTTCAGGCTTTTGTAAAAGACAACATGCTTCAAACCTTAATTCCTTTGTGGATCAATGACGTTAATCATGTGGCATGTATTATATGATCTCTTTTCCTGGACTTCCATTTTCAGCAGAGGCCATTTAAAAAAATAAACAATGAGAACAACAA
This sequence comes from Caloenas nicobarica, assembly GCF_036013445.1. Lineage (NCBI taxonomy): Eukaryota > Metazoa > Chordata > Aves > Columbiformes > Columbidae > Caloenas > Caloenas nicobarica. Next base: position 122,304,508 of record NC_088246.1, on the reverse strand, counting down.
AAAAAAATCAACATGCTACTTGAATTATTTTTTCATCCAAGATATCTGGACCATGATGAAGGTGAAACTCTAATCTATAGATTATGTGTGACTGAACTATATTTTCTATATTAAGTCCATCTTATGTTCCTTGGGGAAGCTGTCATGAATTGCTGATTTGCATAGAGCTAAGAATATCAAGAAGCTGACAGAGAATGTATTATATATATTTAATGTATTTATTATTATAAATATGTTCCACAAATAAAGTAAATAAATACAAATAACGTATGTATTATTATAAATACATAAAATGTGCACTCAGTTATCCTTTTCCCTTCTAATCTTTTTGCTTGTACCATCTTAAGACCTCCACAAGCTGATGATATTATCCTTACTATGCTTTTTAATTTTTTATGTCTCACTCATTATCTTTTTACAAGTTATATTAGGTCTTGGTTTCAGCTGCTGCAGGAGTTCCTCCTAAACTCAAATTCCTACTATTTATGACTGACAGTTATGTAAAAAAAGCTGAATGTGGAGCATCCACTCTAAGGTTATATTATTACAAATATCTTACAGTACACAAATATTCAAAAGCTTGGACTGGAAGAATTTGATGTAATGCTCTAGCTTCAAGTCCTATATTTTTCTCATTTTGTAATCCTGAAGATGAGATATCACATTTATCAACTTTTGGACAATTGTAGGTCATTTAATCTAATGTACCCAGAGAGATGCCTAAACATTTTTTTTTCTTCTTTCTCTTAATCTGCCATATACAAGAATCATCTCTCAAAATCAGAAGATTGTTCAAAACCAGAAAATAAAATGACACTGGAAAAATATAGCAGAGTGTGTTTCCCACATCCTAAGGAAAGAAAAAAAAATATTTAATTTATACACTTACAGAGTGATGCAACCTACATTTGACCAAATATAAGTGGGAAGAAGTTTGAAAAATGCCCTGTAAAATGTTGAGAAGTTCTCCTTCAGAAAAGGAAGAAAAACTTCCAGATGTCATACATTGCAGAGTCTGCTGTGTCATTAAAAGAACATGTTTCTCAATATGCAGCTCTTTTGACAGATGAGCTGTGTCCAGGATGAAACCCATTGCTCATAGATATATGTATTTTTTAATGTGACATCATTGCTTAAATAAATGTGCAATCGGCTTATACTAGGTGAATTTGAATTCAGGCACTTTCCCAAATTCTTCATTTTCTACAAACTTTCTTTGAAAAGAATGCATAATAAAATTAGTAATGCTTAGCAGGTAACTGTCCTTCACCTATTACACTGACAAATGATGCAGTAAACTGATTGTGGTTTAAATAACGCAACAGTTTTGAGAAATTGCTCTTATCCTTTGAAGTCAGGAATAAAGTGAGGCTTTGCGACCCACACACACATTCGTACTCTGTGCTTTGTCATCCAACCAGGTAAAAACCTGCAGAGACACTTTTCTAAAATATGGAACAACCCATCTTAGAAACATGTGTTACTTTGAGATTAAAATTCAGAGGGCCATTGAACTAGAGCACTAACTAATACGCCTTCCTTTTTTTCTCTACCACCTCTCCTATCACATTTCATGAAACCACGTCAGGACTGGTCTGCCGAAGGAGCATTAGAATTCCAGAGAGAAGATCTGAACTGATGAAATGTTAAACTTGTCAGCATGTTACAATTCCACACTTCTTCTCTACAGCCATAAGTAGTACAAGGTCTCACTGCCTCTTCCTAATCCTCAGGTGAAAAGAACAATCAATGTCAGCCACATTCACCAAGCACCTACTTATTGTGTCTTACCCGGGCTGCAATTAAGTGCTGCAAGACAATTCAGAGACTCTGAAATTGCCTCCTAAAGTTAGGTATGATATATGATGTGAAAAAAATAATATACATATATGTAGCTCTTATATATTAAAAGTATTTTGCAAAAGCCAGTAAGAAACATCACAGAGTTTTCTGAAGGATTCTCTTGATAATAAAGATGATTATGAAAAGAAAACCTAAGACAAAAGGTCTGAAGAGAAGCTGCCAAATTAATGTATACTGTGATTAAGTTATAAAAGACGTACCCATCATTAACCAGTTGACATGAAATAAATGCTTTCTGACCACCTGCAAAATGAGGGGATATTTTTCAAGTTTTAGATCCTTCTGCATGACAACAGGGAGACAGAAGATTAAATGATACATTGTTTAGAAGCAGAGCACTTAGTTTATATTTAACTAATAATTAATAGATGTATTGTAATCAAGAAACTAAAGAATTATAACTAACATCATCAATTATTTCTTAGTCTAGATGTATGTCAAAATTTTTAAAAATTGTAATGCATATGTAATAATTATATGAATATAAGCAATGCAAGAGCATCCAGTCATTGGAACGCTCATGAACGATGATCCTCAGTGTTCCCCAGCACTGAAAAAATAAAGAATGCCATTTAACCGTATAATTGACTCTGCTGTTAAGTTTATTTCTTCATTTTGGGTCAATATATACAATTTAACAAGGAAATTAATGTATTATTTAAAACAGTTTTGCAGTTTCTGCAGTGGGATTCAACAAATAAAGAGCTCTAATCTAGGTTAATATGCTATAGAAAAATATCTTCCTTTTTCTTTCTGCTATTCCTTCACTAAATGAATTCCAAATCAATAAATAGAAACTCCTATCTGCTCAAAATCCAAATGGCAAAAGTCATGAAAAGTGGGTGCAGAATTATCTCAGGAAATAGTCACACTACATAACATTAGAATGAGCAACACATTTTGATGCATATCAGAAACAGATAACGCAGATAATTTACTTTTGCATTCAGTGTCCTAATGTTAACTCACAATCGCCTAACCAAAAGCAAAATGTCATCAGCTCTGCAACTATCAGTCAAATAGCTCACTTAAGATTAACAATTATCTATTCACTTTTATCTGTTGTAGATAAAACGGAATCAGTAAAGAAAATTAAGCACAGCAGGATTTTGTTCAGGTTCAGTTCACCTTTTTAGTCATGAAAATTCATTAATTCATCTGGGTTTTAATAGTAAACTCAGGGTGAGAACATGGCCACAAACCATGGGTTTGGTGGCTGTTGTTTAGCTCTCCGCAGAACACAGACGACACAGGAAGTCTGGCGACTCAGAGCTTAATACCAAGCTGTGCAACAGCCCAACATTCACATCCTTCCCACAGTCCCAAATTCATATAGAGGATGTGCAAAGTGGAAGAAGGCATTTAAAGAGGGATGACAGAGGGCCATACCAAGGCACAGGACGTGAAGACCACTCATGTGTCCCACCACGGCTATCCCTGGCTTCTTGGCTACATTCCTCCTTCCCACATTAACTAAGTGGGTGCACAGGGAGAGAGCATGAGCTGGAAAGACTCAACAGATGGATCCATTTTATTTCGGGTACTAGTACCCTACCAGACCACATGACAATGTATGTTTGCACACAGGCTTCTTACTGAACGATGCTTTCTTCATGCTGCCTGTACAAAACTGTAAACTGTTAGTTATTCCTGCCTCAATAAAAAAAAGAAAATAGAAACCCTCTTTTCCAGTCATATATATGCATAACCCTAGCAACAGGTATAGCATGCCAAAACATCATCTTCAATCCATTCATTTCACTTAAAAGTGTTTCTTTTCAAATAGAGAGAAATAAAATAACTCTTTCATGTGGCTGGCTTCAATAATTAAAGTTCTAACAGATTTCATCTTTACAGAAAATACAAACATTCCCATGGCCCTGAAAGCACTGCTAGTTCTGACTGTCCCTGCCCAGCTCTTTAAGTGCTCCCCTCACACCCAACCTGTCCATCTCCCCAGGACCCCATTTCAGCTCCCCAGGACCACCAGTCCCTGCCCCAGCGATATCACAGCAAGGCCAGTCTCCAGCTCCCCACAGCCCAGCCCTGCCTGGCCATGGGCCCCGCTGAGCTGGGCCCACCAGCAGGCCCACCTCCTAGTCCAGCCTTGGCCTGGCCCCATCCACAGGGAGGTGCCAGATCCATGGCCTCCCCGGGTTCCTCTGCTCCCGGCTGAGGTGGTGGGACAGGACAGGCTCCAGGCCCTGCCCTGGTGTCTCGAGTGTCCTTGCCCCTCAGCTGCTGGCCCTCATGCTGTCCTATCAGAACAAAAGGTGATTATATAGTAGAACATAGTTTCAGCAAGATGGTAGAATTGCTGTATTTTTCCATGGCAGTTTTAGCTTATCTGAAGACTTTAGGTCAGTTAAAAATTCGATTAAGTCTCTGAAAGGACATACTTTCTGGTTATAAGGTAAAAGGATATACCCTTTTGTAGCACTACAATGCAGATGCGCACATGGTATTTTGGCTGGGCTGAGTTACCTTCTCATCTACTGCAATAACAAAACCAAATCGAGTCTGTTGGAATAACAGTACTACTTTCAGTCTACACGAGAAAGCTGAGAGCTGAACCCAGAGCACTTTGGGTTTTATTTTGTTCTTCACTGCAGCTCCTTGGAGTTTTAGCGCATGAGAGGGATGCTGAGGCTGGTTGCTTGGTTTGTTAGGTGGCGTTTATTTTTGCTAGTGTTTTTTTGAGAGAACAGGACATACCTGTATCTAACTGTGGATGTAACTTCGCTGCTGCTGTCTCCATTTCGAATTTAACCTTCATTTCACAGAATAAACTCCACTTCAAATTATCCATCAGTTTTGAGCTAAATGGTGACAGATACTAAAAACCTGACACGAGATGTCATCTGAGATTGGTGTAGGAGCATTAGCTCTGCCTTTCTCTCAATCACTGGTCCATCACAAAAGGAAAATTGCCTCTTTACAAATGCAAGTGTAAAAGATGGAGACAAAGATACCATCTGTGCCAAAAAGAGGAAGGTCTTACATTTAAGGAATAAACCTAAATGAAGAAAGGAGTCATCCAGACCTACACATCGGACAACCAAATTGGAATGAGAAGGGAGGAAGAAGCATCAGCTATGCCCAATATTTTTTAAGATACTTGTAGATTTTGTTTCAGGATCAGGAGAGAGTATCGTATCTGAAAAGAGTCACTATAGCCACAACAGACAGAGCTCTCAGCCACACTCCAGTGCACTAAGGTAAATGGAAAGTGACGGCAGATCCTTTCAGTGTGTCAGGTTGTGCACTTTGGCTACAGAGGACAAGATGAACTGTCTGTTCAACCAGCTCTGCCACCAAACAGTGTCCTCTGAAAGAGTGTCGGTGGACAGCAGACAGAAGCAGCTCCACATAGGCATGAAGATTCAAAAGAGTATGTGAGTGCAGCCATTTCCATCTGACAGAAAACGGGAGTAAAAGGAAGGAAAGTGCACATCTTAATTTTACCATATAAAGTTCCGTGACTCTCAAAGATTTTCATCCATTTATAAGACATACATTCCAAGCTTGCCTCTGATCAGAGGCTGAGCATACCTATCATTTACAATGCACAATTAAAAGTTGTATTTAGTGATTACAAGATTTATTTACTTTCTTTTTTACGATAATATACGTCATACAGTTTGCTGCAAAAACATATTTTTAATAGTTCTCCTTTTCATTGAGGGTATCATATATGCCATAAAATTTAAAATATTGCTGCAGCTGGAATTATGGCTACAATTACGGAGTATTGCTCCGTGCCTTTAGCAATGGCATAATATTAACTGCTACATAATAATCCCATTTCCCCTCCAAATGTTCAATTAGATTAATTTACACAAGTACATTGCCCTTTTCCTTACATGCCACAGAAACAGTTGCCCTGGAGTGAAGGATAATTACTCTGTACACTGGGTGTTGTGCAACTGAAAGGGGTGAGACTTTCTCATTGAAATGCAATGATTGTACAGCCAACTGTTGTACAACTAACTGCTGAAAAGTTGTTTTTGTACAAAAAAGTTGACTTCCATGACTACCGTTAAAAATCTTTGCATCAGCAAAGAAAAATGTTTTCACAAAAGATCTATTTGTCAGATAACTACAATAACACTTACCAGTTACACTGGGTAAAGGAAAATAATGACCAAGCACAGTAAAACCAATCCTCAGCGATAATCTTGTTTTGTAAATATATGCTGCAAAATAAAATTTAGTATCAAATACAGCATTCAAAGTGAAAAATAAAGTCACTCTGTCTTTATGGCAATGTATGTGAAATCATGGACTGTTTAAAAGTTTTATACTGCTCTGTCTGACACTAAATTTCAAAGGACTGGGCAGATATTTATATTTACATATTTAAACCTTCATAAGTAATAAGATTTGCTCTGAATATGGAATGAATTATACATATATACATAATTATACATAATGAATTCTATGTCTTATACATCATAGACTTATTAATGCTTTAAAATAATATTATTTTCCTACTGACAACATGTCATAATTTTCCATCCATTTTATGAAATCAGATGAAGTTAAACAATGAAGACGAAAGCTATAGCCAACTATCAGATATCTAAGAGAAAACCCAGGTAACTTACAAGTGCAAAATGTTAATTAACTTGTCCTGTTTTTACCTATTGTCAAATTTGTCTTTTTATGAACTCTGCAAAATTTTCTAGACACCAAGAATATTTTACTATCACTAGCTATGCCTTACTTGTTCAGAGATTTGCTGATGAAATTTTCCCTCTGATGACCTCAGTGGAAATTTTGCCACTATCTTCAAAGACACTAAGGATTTCATGTTTCTCGGTAGGTTATCCTCCATTAATAAGACAGTGTTGAATCTCTCAATATATTTTCACATAGCCGTTGGACTCTTTAAAGCTATAGTAACTGTCATAGCTAATGAATCGCCCCCAAACCTCTGGTTCTGTAACAGATAGATCAGCATTTTACACAAAGGTACAGTCATGATACTGAAGTCCCACAGTTTCACTTAGACCAACAGGTGTAAGAACATGTTACAGGGACCACTGTCATGAGAAGAGTCTTCTGCATTTGTCCTTCATGGAAAAACCAACATGCCACTAGTCCCACAATGTATCTTCACACAAAGCACATAACAACAAATATAACTAATGTTTTCACTTATACAATTGACAGTAATGACACTTCTTTTCATAGTAATTGAATGGACATCTGTTAGAACCTGTCAAAAGAGCCTTGCTCACCAAAATGCTCAAGCAGAAGTAACAAGTTCTGATTTTCAGAAGAAAATGTAATTCACCATGATACATGTGATGATAAAATGTAAGGATCTTAAAACAAAATTCTTAAAATGTATCAATATTGTTCATGAAATAGGCACAAATGAAGAATATGAAATGCAAAAATGAACAGATTATCTCACATGAAGAAAAAACAATATTTTCCGTTGTTGTTGCCACTAATGTTGATTCAACTTTACAACAATGCTGAGCTCAGGTTTTTATTTTAATTTATAATCTCATACATGCTTCTCTTTGAAGGCTGGATGTTTTCTATTTATTCATGGACCCTGTTTCAGTCCCAAATTTACTACTAAAATAAACTCATTAAAGAAAGATTATCCCCATTTTTTAAAAATAAATGTGAATTGAAAAAAAATGTTCAAGTGACCTTTACCAGCTATATTTTATCATGTGCACTACAAAGTTCATCATGGGACCAAAACAAGAGAAATCTCTCAGACATGAATGAAACTGGTTTACATGTTAATGTTAATGAAAAGAACAAATTCTTTCTACTTGTCTTTCAATTTCAGTTCTAGAGACCAAATAGTTAAATTAGTTCAAGGAAGCTTTGGATCAGTAAACAACACATTAAAACAAACTCTCTTCATCTTTTGTGATATTTGCATCCTAGTAACTCTCTCTACTTCAGGATTAAGTAAGGAAAAAACACATAAGGAGAGGTATGGCACAGAAGGTCAGTCTGCCCCAACCATAGTGGACAAAGAAATTGCTGTGGAGATTGATAGAAAACTTGCTAAAAGTCATAAAGAGATTTTTTTTTTTCTCAAAGTCCATCAGTCTTATCATTATCTCAAGTTACATTCAGCATATGATCATCACAATCCAAAGGCACCAAAGCAGTACCTTTTCTTTTCATCTCTGGGCCATATTTTTTTTCTGGTTGCACAAGAGTCTCTGCAATTTGCCATGTTTCAAAGACTTTATAAAGTCAGTACATAAAAGTATTACATGTAACAGGAACTTTTATGATACCAGCTGTCCAATGATTTGATGGATAAATGGCATATATTCTGGCCCTAGCCCCTTAAACAATCTTATGGTCTCACTCGTATTTACAGAAAAAGGTTTTGTTACCTGGGACCACATTATTTCCAAATTTACAAGAAAATTCCTCCATTTTTTTCTGATAAATATATTTTTTGAATGCTCCCTATGGCTTTGTCTCTTATTTTATCTTTCACTAAAGAAAGGATCCCCAGAAGAATTCATTGAGGTTTTCCTCAATGAATAGAAACTGGCATAATAGACTCAATGTTTAATTTATTTCTTACTTGGAATTTAATTCAGAATTTTTTTTTTTTTTTGCAAAGTGATTCAAACCTGATTCACACTATATAAAAGCAATTGCCAAACTGGGCAGCAGCTTTTGATAGGACTTCTTAAATACTAGCATTAAGCCAGTATCAGTATCTGCTTTCATACAATTCCCTGTCATTTTTAATGCTCTGGGCTAAAACTGAACTGAAAATGTCCTCTTTTTTGTTTTGTTTTATCTGTCCTACAGGTTTCAGTTTTCGAACATAGCTGTCTGCCACTGCGTATGAAATGTATTAGTGTAATCACTGCTAAGCAGAGGATGGTAATTCTGTAGTCTTTCTCAATACTAGCTTTAGAACAGAACATATCATATATCAGGTTATCCACTGTAATAAAAAATTACACAATGGAAGTATGAAGATAAGCAATCAAATTTTAAAAGACTGAATTAGTCTTTAAATAATGTATAGGAAAGGTTCCACTGTGATAATGCAACATGCTTAACTTCAGTAAGATCTCTACATCTTCTTTAAATTCCTGTCAAGGCAGCCTTTGCCTTGGGGAGAGAGAACTCCTCACAGCACTGGTCACGTATTTGGTAGGCTGCTGTGTTTGCATGGTGTCCCAGCAAAATCAGTGGGGTATTAAATAGAACCAGCAATCTGGCATTGTGTAAGAAACTGCTAAATGAGTGACTAAAAGACAGGCATGAAAGAGGAGATATTCTGTAAAACTGAAGGAGAACGTAACGGACTTCTTTTTTTTTTTTTTCAGAAGCAAGCTTTTAAAAGTTTGAGAGAGCTGCTGAAACAAACATCATCAACTGAAAAAACATTATATGCATTACCTTGACTATATGTGCCTATTTTGGAATATATCTGACATATAAAAGCAACCTAGATTTTTCAATAAGCAGGAAATGTGAAACAGTGTGGATTTTTGCAACTTAGCTTAGTGCTCTGGGTTTCCAAATTAAAAAAAAAAAAAAAAAATCACAATTTTAATGCTGGACTGTAACTTTACTGAAAATCTCATTGAGGTAGTATAATCCTCAATGATATAATTTGTCTTTGAAAAATATACATAGGTTATAACAAAAAGAAGCTTGCCCTTACAGAAGAGTATATTCACCCATATGAGAAAGTCTACCAAATAAATTAAAATGCAAGGTAAAGCCAAAGGCCAATGCATTTTCTGTGTTAAAGTTACTGATGGTGCACTTCTGGTTTCATGACCATATCCATGATTAAGCCATCCATTCACCAAAAGGAGAGTAAATATTTTTTATTGTTGTATGTATCAATATCTCAATAAATGGACAGTGTCAACCACAATGGATAACTGATCTAAAAAGGAAAGGTCAAAAGCTAATGATGTTTCCATTACCTTGCATCTTACTTTCAAAAGCATCTCACCGTATTTCCCACTTACTCATTTGTAAGAACATATGAGCAGTATGCTTGGTCAGATGAGTACACTAGTTCTGAGGATGCAGACAACGTACTTTAAAGAAAAACAGCTGTTCCCACTGTGCTGTACTGAACTTGTGTGTGTTTTTTTTTTCTTTTTGATGTTGCAAGCTTCGGAACTCTGCAATATCTGAAATATCAACGCTAATGTTAGTTGCACAGATCTTCTTTACTGCAGAGTCTGAAGTGTGATTCTAATGTTCCTCAACTGTCCAGTTGCTAGTAAAGTTTTCCATATGCTAGTAAATCCATATGCTAGTAAAGTTTTCATTTTAATTTCAGAAGCAGAAGGCTCTATCAGCAGCTGAAATGAGGTTTCCCTCACATTGCCAATGGAAGATAGCCTGAGATAACTGCAGTAAAGGAGCATTTGTTCCATCCTATCTGCTCAAGCACTGCAAAAGTCTCCCATGGTCTACTGTTCCTAGTTTTGGATACATCAAAAAAACAAACATGAAGCAGATGGAGAGAGTTCAGGGGACAGCAATAAGAGTGATCACACATCCAGAAAGTATGGCCTGTAAAGATAGACTGTGAGAATTTAAGTCAATCCAATCCCTAATAGACCGAGAGAAGGCAACACGTGCAGCCTTATCCTATACATACACAATACATACATGCATATATGCACACATGAAAAGAGCAGAGAGAATGGAAACAAACTGCTGTCCATGTTTAATGTACATCAGTCAAGAAGTAATGAGATTCACAGTGAGGAAGATTTGGGTTACACACTAAGAAGAATTTTCCAGTAGTGAAAACCCTTAAGCAGGTTCCAGAAATCAACTGCCTAAGGAAGCCATGAACTTCTATCCCTAGAGGTATTTTGTTATTTTTTTTTCTAAGAACTAATTAAATTAAAATATTCCAGGAACAGTTCACGTACAGCTGATGTCATGCTCTAGGGAAGGACTAGACAGAATGGTTTCTCAAAGTTCATTCCAACCCTCTTTTCTAGAATATTACCATTTTTTAAAGCTATATTTCAAGTAAATTAAATTTCAACTTATATGTTTTTTAGCTGCAGCAACAAAAACCAAATCCAGTATTATATTCCCCCCAAATTATATGATTCAATGAAAAATATGACTATGCAATACATTCATTACATATCAAACGCTAAAGTACTCTGTATACAGGTTGTGCATACAGATTTAAATCTTTTTCATTTAAACCAGAACTGCATAAGAAAAAAAAAAGTCAGTCATATTCCCAAGTGCTGCTTTTATATAGAAAATTAAAAAGAGAAGTGAATTGGGGAGTTACAGAGCATTTTGAAATGCACTTTGAAAATACTTATGCTCTGATCATTAAAACTGCCAAAACTGGGTGCAGCACAGATACCAACTTCAAAACTGCTTCATTTATTATAAGCAAAACCAGGAATTTGTGAAAAGGACCAAATCAGGCTTTACTTAAATTTCTAGTCAAGTGATTTGCTGTCATTTATTTAAGCTATTTATTATTATTAATGTTATGGACAGTATTTAAAGTTGACACTGACCACCTCTTTAAAGATGATCTTTTTTCACATTGAACACCAGACCTCCAGTATGTACTTTGTGGGTTTTTTGGTTGGGATATGATAGCTTTGTCGATTTTTTTGTTCTATTTGTGTCCATTTTGTGTCCATTGTTCTGACAAAGAACAGGAAAGTGCAGAACAGCGATGAATGACTGTTATGTCCAATTTGTAAACAGGGATCATTATATTTCTTTTGATTCATTCATATAAATCAGATGAGACACCTACAAAAAGCAAAGTCTTAAGTCTATTTGTAAGGTCCTGCTATCTTGTAGGAAATATTTTTTAATTACTTTTGCAGTGATAAACCATTTTATTAAACCTCTGCCTCCTGTATTTTGCTTAAGTGCATTATAAAATATCCATTTAGCAAAATCTGTACTAATCATAAAATTGCCAGGTTTCCATCAAAACCTCGGTGTCATGATTCAGATGTGCAAGGGTACTCAAATACAAGTAATTTGCTAGCTGCAAGATGTAAATGTTATTCAGAAGAGTAAAATTCACCCTTGAAACAGGACTTTCACAGGGCATAGACCTTGTGCTGGCAAAATATATCAGGGCTCAACTCCAGCAGAGGTAATTCTTACTGTGATTCAGAAAAAAAAATCCATCTGGAGCTGCAGAAGTTTTGCTGTGGAGCTGGCAATCATTCACTGGTAAAAGAGCACTGAAAGGAAAATATGTGTTATGTCAGAAAAATAATCACTTCATGAGGCATTCTAAATGTACAAATTATTTGTTTCATCACCAGTGTTTCATTAATGATGATGATACAGCAGATTTTTGTTTTGATATATAGGACTTTCAATTCACATTCACCATCATAAATTTCTCTAATTGACTGATGTAGACAGAAAGTTCCCATAGCCTGAAAAAGACAGAAGTGCTCAAAGGGAAAATAAATCAAAACCATAAAATTATGAATCTGGTATCTCTAATTAGGATCTCCCCTGAAAACATTTAACCTTCAAAACCCCCATGCCTGGATTATTTCCAGTCATATCTTTTCTTGGAAAATTGCATCTATAGAATAAAATAATAAAAAATAACACATTTACTGCATTAAAAAGTAACTCTTTCTTAAAATGAATGGCAGAAATCCAGTAAGGAAAAGTTTATACTCATTGGCCAAATGATTACAAGTACATTAAATCTTATACTTTGAAGACAGTGTTTTAGTTGAGAAAACTGGAGTGTGGAAATCCATTGATGCTCTAAGCATCAATAACACACTTTTTTTCTTATATGCATCAAGCTAAGGACCGTAATCTTTTTGGCAATAGGGGTGGCAATTAGCAAGCCTGAAAAGACAGGACCCATGATGCAGATATTTTCAGGGCAATGCAGCATGATTTGTGGTTCTGCCTGTACCTTTATTTACAAATTAGTTCAAGTCCTCATATGTCATGTCCAAAGTTGACTTCTACTGTCATTGTCTAAAATGTAAATCTTTTGTAATCAGGATGAAAATGTGATGCTATTTTTTGCATGTTTCAGATCAAAGTAATTTCTACTTATTCTTACTCTCATAAAAAAAAGCAATACAGTAAATGCTCATCTAACAATATCTATAATTCTGAAAATGCTCTAGTTTGCTATCTTTCCCACCTTTTGGGGAAAACCAAACCAAACCAAACCAAAACAAAACAAAAGTTACAATTTCCTGTTTGTTTCATGTGGTAAAATAGACTGCAAAATTGAAATAAATTATTTTATTGAGGAGACAATTACTGGACATGGTATACAGGTATCGAAGAAGTTTTAGTTGACTTGAATGTCAAGAATTGCCATCTTTCTTCAGACAGAATTATATGCAAATACACTGTGTAACAGCTGGATTATATAAATTCCACATTTCCTTCAAAGACGTTTTGTTCATGTGTGGTAAATTCAATGTCTCTGGGATATATTAAACACAGCATGTACTAGTGATACCTCTTTACTCTGCAAGTCTGCCCCTCCTTGAAATGTCCAAAGTGCTACCTTGAATGCTGTAACCAGACAGTGCAAGCCTAGGAAGCAGGCAGTGTGGGAACTGCTGGAATTTTCTGATACTCAGCAGTCCCAGCAGTACTACATGGTAGATCTCAGGAGCTGGCACAAATCTGCAAAACTCACCCAGAGAAACTCCTTAGATATTGCAAGGAGGCTGTCTGAGAATTCCTCAAGAATGGCAGCTGTATGAACATATAAAGTACTTAGCTGATTGTATTAGATGTGAATCTAAAGGAGACATATGATTAAAAGATGAGAATATCTTCTACTCTCACAAGTATATTCAGCTGTTTATTTACAGTGAGAAGCTGGTTCGCTCTTAATACCTTTGAATGTCTACTTTTTTACTTAGAACACCAGGAACCATACTAGAGATACTACATAAGTGACAGCTGGTATGCTATGGATATTTCTCAAGAATAAGCTATAAAAATATCTATCAACTGTCTCAGATACCAGCTGGCTTGGAGAAATCAATTCTTTTCACACTTATCACAGGCTAACACTGGTCAGTAACATGAGCCAGCAAAGCCATATAGAAAAGTGAAAGAATCTAGTTACAAATTCATTTGAAGTCCAGATAAAAACTAAAGTCTGTATTTCTTACAATTCACTGTCAAACTTTTTAATAACATAAATTTTCAAGGTTAGCCAGTCATGTATTTTATCTTCAAAGTAAGAAAACGCTTATTTTGTCTTTCTGTAGGAAGGTAAAATAAAACACTGCTACATGTGTATCTCTAATGCTGTCATATTCTTATTTTTCTGTTTAAGAAGACCTGGCTGTCCAATTGGGGCATGAAGCAATAAAAGAGTGTTTATCATTCCCTTAAGCATGGAAATTCTTTAAAATCAGATGCCCACCTCTGACTGTGAAGGATGAAAACTGCTAGAGCACAATGGAAGTAATAATGAATTCTCTGAAGTTAAGCATGTCATGGTCACAGATGCAGGCTCTGCAAGCTAACAAAAAAAAAGGAAAAAAAAAAGAAAAAAATTAATCTAGATAGTAGATTCCTGTTGAATTTCTCCACTGTCATCAACCGTTTATTGTCATGCTACATTATGAATAAATGAAAGATTTAAAAGGTTTCAGCATTTATTAAATTCCTAATTGGAATCACAGATATTGAGATCTGAGACTACTTCAAGTCATTTTCACTGATAAGCAAGCTCATCATAACATCCTCAAAGAAGCTATTCAATAAATATGCATAAGCAGTTGCTGAAGCAGAAAGCTGTTTCTCCCCAATCCATAAAAGTAAAAACTTTTGGGTAAATGCATCTAAATCAATAGAGTCGGAAACAAGCTGTCTGATCTGAGGCCATACTGGTGTGCAGAGACAGATGTAAAACAGGAAAAAAATATGAATTAGGAAAGTACTTTGAAGTGGGCATACTTCACAAACTCAAGGAAATGGAAGAGTTAGGATTTTTTCAACACAGTGTGTATAAAACCTCATAGTGTGTCCCTGTCCAGGATGTGTAACAATTCATACTCAGAAACACTGCGCAGAAATTCTCTTGACAGAGAAGAAAACAGAGGTATATGTTCCTGATGGAGAACTTACACAATACAACAGACAAAGCAATCCAGATACGCAGACTCCACTGGACTTATACTATAACTGGAACTTTGATGAACAGTCTCCACCACATCTTTCAGACAAGGACATATCTCTCCTACGTATAATCTATAGTAATAGCCAGTATTATCAGTTCATCTTAGACAAGATTTGGGAACTTAAATACAGTGACATTTAAAGCTATACTGTGTGTGCCATTAATGAGCCCTTATTTTGCTGTGAAGTAGCACTTTAAGATCTTGGAAGTGGTAACTGCTAAGTACCTCCCATCAGGGCAACTGTCAACTTATTTTGCTATTCTATCACTCATACAAAAATTTCATTCTTTGAATTCACCCATCTCTCACTACTATCTCCCTTTTATAAGTTCCGCACAAAGTATCAAAAGCAGAGTTAAGAAAAAGAAATAAAGAAGAAAAGTAATCTGGTACTGTTTAATGATCACTCTTTTGAGCAGCTGCCTGGATCTGAGATTCCATGTTCAGAAGCTAGAGGGTGAACAAATGGTAAGCACAGCATCAGGGATGAGGCAAATTCATACCAATGAGTTAAAAGAACAAAACAATGCAGGTAAAAGAAATGGCAAATGCCAAGTTTCTAGATTTGGATAGAAACCTACAGGCAAACTGGTGTGATTTGTTAGTTGAAAAAACAGACTCCTCTACAAGGAATTATCTTATCTTCTATGTAATTTTCAAGCTGTCAAAACTAAGCTTACAATTTTATTGCCCTTAAAGTTGAAAGTATCCTCAGGGAAAGCATTAGTCTGAAATCAAATTGAATTGCAGGCATTTTAATATTAATCTGCTTTACTCAATACAGCTCCCCCATTCAAATGACTCTTGGTTGTTCCAGAGCAATTCTGCCATTGACTCTGAGGAAGAATGACAGGGAGCTTGACACAGATAGGTCTGAATCCCACTACCTGCCTGACCATAAAAACCTTGGGGACACAACCCAATCTACCTAAATCCTGCCAGTCTTCACTTTCTATATACTGAATAGAGCTTAATTCTAGAATAGTAAGGTAAACTAAAGTAGACTAGATAATTTTCTGTACATCTCCAGGGATACCTGCTTTTTTTCCTGTTGCTTCCATGTAACAGGAAGCTTTGGCTCACCCTTTATAATTAGGAATTTCCATGTATTTGAAAAGAGAAAAAGAAAAGAGCATATATAAGAAAATACAGAGGGATCCTCTCTCTCTGGCAGGCTGAATATTGCAGATATTTCAGTTCTGGTTTATTATTACTATTACTATTATTATTGTTATTAATACTATTAATCACTACTACTATTGCTACTACTACTACTACTACTACTATTATTATTATTATTGTTATTGTTAATTGCATGTACGGAAGTTGCTTCTGACATTGTAGACAAACCTTTTATTTTTTTTCATAGCAGCAATTAAAAGGAAGGAGCCTATACAGATTTGCTGAAGAATCTTTAGGTAGACATTCATAGGTATACCAAAAAGATCCACAGTAATCTGTATCGAGAAACATGCAAGTGTGCCAGAGGAAAAGATTGCCAGGCAAGTATTACTGCTTCTTTCTTTGTCCTGTGTGCAAATAAAAAAGCAAAGAGGGGGACCTATGAGCAGTTCCAAATTTTACATAACGGGAGATCCCAAATGAAGTAAATCACCTTTAAGAGCAGACTACTGAAGTGCAAGCTACAAGGCCAGAAAGTTGGGACTGTTGCTTTCGCATGCCAGGAAATATGCACCTTTCAAAAACAGTTGTTCAGGTAATGATGTTTGCCAGTGCAGGAGCACTGCACAATGCCATCATCAGATGAGACTCAGACCACCTTCTTTTTCTTTTGTTCTCTGAAATCATCAGAGTTCAACCACAAAAACAAAATCAAATGAATTCTCAAAGGACAAAAGCATAGAAAATTGCTCACAAAGAGAATGGTCGCACTATACTGCTGCTTCCCAACATGAAGGAATGAAAGGAGAGAAATAGCAGTGTTTCTGAGGGATGCTGAAAAGAAGGCATTTATTGTCTTCTTGTTAGTGTAATCTGGATAAAATGAACAGCCCATCTATTTCCTGTAAAGTGAAGATGGAGTGAGAAAGAGTCTTAAACAGGGACTGAGGTGCTGACTGTGAAGCTCCATTAATCTCTAAAGAAACACACATGTCTAAGGAAATTACAGATAAACATTGTCCCATAGTGGAACAAATGACTGCAAATTGTTTACCTGGTCCAGCAGGTGCCAAGTGCTGCTTTTCCCTCTGTTTTTTGTCTCCTCACAGCTCTCAGTTCTATCATTTAGACATTGGTGAGGCAGCTTTAACATTTATAGCCACATCAGTTTCAGTGTAGACCTATGGAACACAGATTTTGATAGAGGTGCAAATGTTTCTTGTATTGATACACCCTGTGAGGTGGGCTGAAAGACAGGGACGGGAAGCAAAATGAAGCCTCAAAAATCCAAGGGGAAATGGTTAGCGACCTGCTACTCCACTTAGACTTGCACACAAGTCTATGGGGCCATATGGGATCCATCCAAGGGTACTGAGGGAGCTGACAAATGTGATCACTAAGACACTTTTCATTATCTGTGAGCAATCCTGGCTAACTGAGGAGGTCCCAGTTGACTGGAAGTTGGCAAATGTGACACACATCTAGAAGAAGGGTCAGAAGGATGATCTAGGATATTACAGGCCTTTAAGTCTGACCTCAGTGTCAGGGAAGATCATCTTGAGTGCTGTTATATGGCACATACAAGACAACCACATCATCAGGCCCAGTCCTGCTCGACCAACCTATTTCCTTCTAGAACAAGGTGACCCACTTAGTAGATAAGGGAAAGGCTGTAGATGATGTGTACTCAGACTTCGGTAAAGACTTTGACACTGTTTCCCACAGCAGTCTTCTGGAGAAGCTGGCAGCTCATGGCTTGGACTGGCATACTCTTCACTGGGTAAAGAACTAGCTGGGTGACAGGGCCCGAAGAGCTGTGGTGAACGCAGTCAAATCCAGTTGGCAGCCAGTCAGAAGTGGCATTCCCCACGGCTCAGCATTGGGGCCAGTTCTGTTTAATTTCTTTATCAATGATCTGGACAAGCGGATTGAATGCACCCTTAGTAAGTTTGCAGATGAGACCAAGTTAGATGCAAGTGTTGATCTGCTTGAGGGTAGGAATGCTCTACAGAGGAATCTGGATTGGCTGGATCATTGGGTTGAGGCCAGTTGTATGAAATTCAACAATGCAACCCCATACAATGCTACAGGCTTGAGGAAGAGTGGCTGGAAAGCTGCCCAGAGGAAAAGGATCTGGGGGTGTTGATCAACAGCCAGCTGAACATGAGCCAGGAGTGTGCCCAGGTGGCCAACAGCATCCTGGCATGCATCAAGAATAGTGTGGCCAGCAGGACTAGGGAAGTGATCATCCCTGTGTACTTGGGGCTGTTGAGGCCCCACCTTGAATACTGTGTTCAGTTTTGGGCCCCTCACTACAAGAAAGACATTGAGGTGCTGGAGAGAGTTCAGAGAAGGCCAACAAAGCTGGTGAAGGGTGTGAAGCACAAGTCTGATGAGGAATGGCTGAGGGAACTGGGGCTGTTTAGCCTGGAGAAAAGAAGGAGGCTGAAGAGAGACCTTACCGCTCTCTACAACTACCTGAAAGAAGGTTGTAGCGTGGAGGGGGTTGGTCTCTTCTCCCAAGTAAGAAGTGATAGGATGAGAGGAAATGGCCTCAAGTCACAGATAAGATATTAGGAAAAACTTCACGGAAAGGGCTGTGAGATATTGGAAAAGGCTGCCAAGGGAAGTGGTGGAGTCACCATCCCTGGAGGTCTTTAAAAAACCTATAGACGAGGTTCTTAGGTATATGGTTTAGTGCCAGAGTTAGGTTATGGTTGGACTCAATGATCTTGGTGCCTTCCAACCTAAATGATTCTATGATCCTATGATTCTATAAGGTTCTTTCCTGAATTTTAATCTCAGGAACATACATAAGGAAGACGAAAAGTGTGAGTTTGTTTTTGTAGAAACAGCTAAATACAAACACCAGACCAAACCATCAACCCTTGATGAGCATAAAATAAAGTCTCTGGGAAGGAAACTATGTCTCAGGGCATGTCTGTGTGAGGGGTTATGTCTGCAATTCGGCTGGACAGGACAGCAGCACTTCTGTAATCTGAGGCAGCCAGATGTGACCCGGCTACAGACAGGAGGGCCTGCAGCTGTATTTGTGGAACACCATCATGAGCAGAGCTGCACAGTTTGCAGTCTAAGATGGGTCATGTCAATCAACTTGCCAGCACAAGTGGGTAGAAGATGCCCAGCTTTCAGTCCAGGCAGCTCTTTCAGTGCCTAAATATTTACTCAAGTACTGCACATGGGTTGCCCTATTGTAACCAGGATGAGCACATAGTCTCTGAGTTTATATCCATGACCCTTTTCGAATCCATCAAGTTGGATCTCTTGCAAGACCCACTCAGTCAGTAGTTCTCAGATGACAGCTACCTGTGGAGATTTCGTAAGCCTACACAGACAGATTTTTATGGCTCAGCTGCAAAATCTACCCTGTAGTGTGATAAGCTCTTTTTCTTTCAGTCATGAAAAGCAGACTTTATTATAGAAAGCCATTGTCATTTCCAAACTGTAACTCATTTCCTTTCTAGAAAAAATAAATATATTCATTCCAAATTTAGAAGGCATTTAAATTTGGTTTATATGAAAAGAATTAGGTTTTAGAATAGACAGAATGGATTGCAGCTAAGCCTCAATAGTCTTAGTTTTGTCTGTACTACAGAGAGTTTGCAGGAAGACTTTAAAATGACTGTGGACATTTAAAAATGGTAAAAGAAAGATACATTAAGTGTCAGCAACAAGAGTGATAAGAGACAAAAAACCAGCTAACCTAGGAAAATATTTTCTGATGTAATCAACTGAAGGACAATGGACATACTTGACAACGATAATCATTTTTAAGGTAAAAACCATCAGTATGTGAAAGTAAAGGCAGTTTTTAAATGTCATGACAGTTGCATCCAAACAAGAGAGGATAACACGAGATCTGAATACTGTGAGGCACAGGTAATTTAGAAAGAGCTGAAAGAACAAAGCATGAAAAATGCTTCACTACTATCTTGAAAAAGAGAGAGAAAGTAATTTTGATAGAAGAATATGAATGAAATACAAATGATGGAGAATTATAATAGCTTGATAATCGAAAAAAAAGACAATAGGAAATTATTATAGATGATCCAAATAATTAGTAAATAATTAACATAACATGGATTATGAAATAATTAATTTCAAATTATGATATGTTTATATGTATTAAATATAAGCCAGAACAGAATATCAAGTGAAGTAATATAAAAATGCAGTACGAGAATGTAACATACTAATAAAAGGAAAAAAAATAATCTTGAGTAACTTTGCAATGAAAAAGTCTTTAAGTGGGAGCTGAGATGAAGAGCTGTAAAATCAACCATCTTGGACATAACAGGACATTTAAAGAAAACAAAATAATGTTGGGAAACAAAAAGTGCTAAGCTACATTCCAGTAAATTTAGGAAACCTGCACAAAATATCCATTTTCATGTAGGCATGTGATTCCAAAGGAAAACAGAAATGTATTAATTAATTTATGTGTGTAGTTCCAATGTAAATTCTTGCAAAAATGCTTGGCTTCACTATTCCTAACTTTAGATATACAGATCAGGTACCTAATCATGGTAGGCTCTGCTCTCTCTGTTGTCAACAAAAAAGAGAGTAGCAGGCAGGCACTCAGATTTAGACCCTCTGAAACACCTTCTAGATATGTTTCTTTCCATTATCAGGAATACAACTATTTTTTAATGGAAGGGTATACTGGGTAAATAAAACATGGTAAATAAAATGCCTGAGCATTCAATAAAAGATGCATTAAAGTATATACACTTACTTGCATTTAGAGAAGCAGTGGGCAGGAAAGAAGAACCTACTACTTATATACAAGCAATTTCAATACGCATCTCTCTGAGGATTTAAAGTATCATAGTATTTAAAACCATTTTCAGTTTGGAAACACTATGTGGGAGATACGATGTGTGGGGAATCTGTACACCTCTGTGCAGACATGTGTGGAATCTACAAAGTACTATGTCTAGCTGAGTGAGTGTTTTCCTTGCCTTGGAAATTATTCTGCTCACTTTGAAGCTAGTAGCAATTTAAGAGAAATTAAATAATTCCTTTGTGTATAAATAACAATAATATCAAGTAAATAATACAATTACATAATAGTAAACATCAGTAGATACGAATTTGCAAGAAAGACTCATGCATAATGTGCAGAAATGTATCACATGCTAATACTGTGAGTACAATATTCTTTAAAATGTAATAAATGCTCAGCATTTATATATTGCAAAAGTAGTAAATACAGTTAGTAAAATAGCTGGAACTAGTTTTGAATGAAACACGTTATCAGGTGGAGCTATAGTAAAATAACACTACTCTGTTGAAATTCTGACTGTATTCTGTCTTGGAGATAATCGTGCTCACACTTTAAAGAGGATTATCCAGGTTCCTTTGAAACATCACATATGAACTTTGTCATTTCATAGTGAAAAAGGCTAATACAGGTAGGAAACAGTACAGAAGAAGGTCATAATAAAGAAAGTTACAGATCTTAGCTCCTGATAATGATTAAAGAAAACATTCACCTTTCTAGCTGAGGAGATCTTACTAACCTGAACAGAAGAAGGAACTTGAAGCTATAGACCTGTTTGATTTGTATCAAACACAGGCTCAGGTGTTCAGAAGTCCAGACTGAAACAGGAAAATGTAATAAAGTGGAGGTGGAATTCTATCAGTGTGTAGTATGAGAGGAGGGATAGAGAGAGGCCAATGTTACAAAAATAACTTTTGACTCAGCTGCTTCATTCACCTAAACATGCACCTTAAGTATGCCATATCTTCAATAGATTTTCTGTCCAAAGTAATAAATACTATAAAATATTCCTGCCTCAGACTACAATAGACTCTTATTATTCACAGATCCTTTCGTAGGAAATTATTGCCACAGTCCTCTGGCAACAGCAGAATCAAAACTGAAGACCACAGCACTTACAAATTTAAAGCAGAATAAAGCTTCAGCCTCAATTATCTACTGTAAAATGTTTCATGCATTTATTCAGGGAAATGTTTGCTTAAGTTAATCAAACAAGAAAGACTTTCATCTTCAGTCACAAAAAAACTCATAATGGAATATTAATATAGGCTAACTGGTTGCAGATGTACATTTTAAAATGCGGTACACTCTAAGATGCATTACATACATGCCAGCTTCTTTAAAATCAACATATTAACATCATATGAAATATGGAATCTGATCACTCAGCCTATTCTTCACCTCGTTTGTAAGGCCATAGGCTGGCTACGCTCTCTCCTGCTTAAGTTTTCACAGCCAGTGTGTCCTGCTTAAGGAGATGGGCAATCCCAGACATGCATCCAGACCAGCTTGCAGTTCCTCAATACGGGCAGATGCTCCTTCCATCTTTCCCCTTTTACCCCATACCTGTTTTCGTGCAAAGTGCATCTTACTGTAGAGCACTCTGAAGAGGCGCTGCTAACCCAGGGACTAGAGGAGCAAAGTACATGGCAGCACAGCAAACATTAGAAGGCAATTTGAAAAGAAGCCTCAGATACTGACAGAACTAAGGTGGAATGTAAGCTGGTTCCCTTTTTTCACAATCCTGTATCTGTATTTCAAACTGGATTGTTAATGGCTGTTTGATGGGGTTTTTTAATGGTATATCGAAAAAGAAATAAAAAGGTCTTAAAACATCAGAAACTCATCACTGGGACATCTCAAAATCTATGCTATACAAAGCTGAGACCTTAGACTTTAGATACTGAATGTGACAGATTGCTATCTGGCTGCTGAGGAATTTCTGAATGACAAAGTCTGCAGTTAGACTATAGAATTAGCAGCACTGTATACGGAGCATATCAGCAACAGTTTTGATGTGAATATACTTTTCGGAAAACCAGAAGCTAATTCTTATTTCTTCTGAAAATATAGAGAAGATTCCTACAACAATACCCAGCTGTGGATTTAATCATCTGGAAAGAACCCAAAGCACCCCACAAAGAATGCAATTAGTCTGCAAATGGGGTAGGCCTAACCACTTCCACCTGGCTGCTCCTCTCCATTTCATAAGTACCCAGCTCTATAGGGTGCCCGCATCATGTAGGCAGCTACAAGATGAAAGCTATGTCTACTCTTCAGTATCAGCCCAATGACTATTTTGAATACTTAAGATTGATCAAAAATTAAATGGTTTTCACAGTGGCCTACTGTTTCTTTAATTTTACCTATTAATTTGATACAGGATGTCAAACCACTCTAAAAAGGATGCTTGGAAAGATTCTCAAATAAACCTTGCCAGTCAGTCATTATGCCCTGCTGATAATAAGTTCATGCAAACAGCAGATTATTAAGCACACATGCAATTCAGAAGCACAGAACAAGTAAAATGTTTTATTTCATCAGCATTACATAGTTTTTAATCCTATAGCAGAAAAAGTCCCTGGTTCCATGTTTTGGCATTACAACAATATTGTGCAATTTAGATAAACTTCTTTGGAAGAGTATTCTCTAGTTGTTTTATTAATAACCACAGAAAGCTCTGCTGTCAACTAAAAGACATACACTACCAACAAAAATTCAATCCTACACTTCGCTCCGGCACAATCAATATGGATATCTAGAAGGCTAACATATGCATATAACTTATCAGAAGAAAAGCATCAGCTTTATTCCAGCATCTTCAGGTTTCTTATTAGCAGATTTTCATGAAAGTCTTCAATTAGCAAGCATAAGCAAAGTTAGATGACCCTTTACTACACTGTTTCTCTCCTTCACAAAGAAAATAATCAGGATTCATGGAAACCAGATGATGTCACAGAAAAATGAGACATTCAAATTAAACAGAATAAATTCACCCAAATGGGTAATAACAAACATGATGAACACATACTGACATTTCTCACCCTTCTTCTGAGAACTTTTCAGTGTCCAGACTAAATGTAAATAAATTTTATTTTTCTACAGGTATTATTTAAATTTTAAACTTACACTCATAGATAGTGACAGAGATACCCCATTTATAATTTTATTTGACAGGCATGTTGTTGCATAAATATTGATTCTCATCTTCCACATAAATGGTGCTGTTGGCCTTTAAATATAGTATTCGTGCAAACATGTGTCTTATTTCCACCTTTCAGCAGCCTTGCCCTTGTCATGGTAACTGACAAAACAATGAGTCAAGCCATATGACTACCCTAGGTCATATATACATATACACACACAAATAGCTGTATCTATATCTACACATGCACAAATACATACACACACACACAGCCCTGCCCTGCCCAAAGCACGGTGCCTACCAAGTTATGCAGTCACCCCAAGAGCATAGCGGAAAAACTATTAGCAAGTTGGGCACATCTCTATCTTGAATTCAGTTTAAAAAACTTCTTAACACAGTGAGGTTCTCATAGCAAAGTCAGATGGGCACACAGATATTTAATAAGAAAATATCCAAGCTAAAAAAAACCAAAACACCCAAGTAAAGTCCTGATACAACTTAAAGTCTGTTTTGTCTCAGGAAAGCCATATTTGGTCTAACGGAACATTTTCTTTATGACTATCAGTCTTGCTAAACACTATAAATTAAGGAAATTAAAAGTGAATATTTGTGCTTCTAGCTCCCGAAGCACAGTAAGCGATATGTATTTTTTCACAATCACATTAGATTTAATGTAGACAAACCACAAAAACATTCCTAGTCCCTTCAGAATTAATTTTGAAAATTACAAAATATTTTAGGAGAGAAGACAGGAAAAATTAGTTGAACACTTCTCAAAACACTCTGTGGTCCTAACAGTTCACTAAAGAAATCCCATTCATCATGTCATACTTTAGATTTTTCTTTTACATGTGATGTATGCCATTCATTCCAGAGCTGACATCTACACAAAGGTTACCTTTAACCTGGGCGGTCCCGGACAGTCTCTGTTCTCTGAAGTACCTTTGCTATCAGAGGACAAAAACAAGCTCTTTTGGTCAGTTCAGATGATACAGTTAATGTATGTCGATCATTCTCTGTAAGGTATGATATCTGTTAATTAGCCTTCATAAATTATTGTTCTTAAAACATAGTTTAGGTTATAAAGGATGGACTAGTCAGAAAATAGAAGCCAGATGATCACGCTGGATTCAAGAAGACACTAATTCTAGAATCTCTGTGGAGGTATTGACTGATCCTGTTATTAAGGCTCTTAATTAACTGCAAATATTCTGCTTAATTTAAAACTTTTAAAGTGAAGGATGTGTAAATATTTTCAGGGCTTCTCTGCTAGCTTATGTAAATTACAAATGATTACAACAGAAACTTTGTGTATGCACAAGGATTCATTATCTTCCCATCCAAGCAATTAGATAGCAGCATAAACATATACAGCAGCACATAAAATAAAATAGGCCACTATTTCTTCTGGTATATTAAGCTTACTTATGTACACATTCTTTTATCAGTGTAATAAAATATGGGTTCACAAAACAATAAGTGTTTTCCTTGTTATTTTTAAAAAGCATTTACAATTTACTTAATGTCAAAGAATGATCAGACTTAAAAAAAAAAAAAGAAAAAAGTATACAGTTAAAATTTTGATATATCTGGCAATAGGAATGAAGTAAATATCCCTATTTTTAACTTGTTTTTTTCCTCATTAGACTATATCTATTTCTCACCCCCACACACACACAAAAAACCCAAAAAACAAACAAACAAAAAGCCAGAAGGATCAATGAAATCTATGCATGGGAGCTTCTCAGTAACATTAGCCCTTCCATAATGAAAGTGGTCACTTAAGTGTCCAGTTTTCCACCTTACAGCGACAGTCTTTAAAATGTAAGTCACTTGTTAGAAATCCATTTCTAGGTAGGTTTTAAAGCACTCGAAAACCCTCCTCATCACCCTTTATCACACAGCTCCAGTCTTATTTTTATTTTTTCTTCACACCTCCCTTGTACCTGAGGTTAAATCCCTGATGCTCTCCCACACTCCATGGCTGTGCAGTGGGTACGTGGGAGGACAGACCACAGCCACAGGCACACAGATAGCTCACGTGTACAGGTTATCCAGCTGGAGAGCCCTTCCAGGACAAACTGTTTGTCCAGGGTACTCCGATAACTGCAGCTCTGCCCTCCTTCCATGAGGAATCGCTCATGCTGACCCCAGCAGGCAGCTCTGGGGTCTCAGCAGACATAGGTAACAGTTCCCAGAAAGAGGGGTGGCATGGCCTGAAATCATGACTGGAATTCTAGTAACTCATTAGATCAAGACTTCCTTTCACAAAGCAAAGCTGCTTTTTTCTGGAAGGTTTCTCACCCAATGATGCATTTCTCAGCCTCTTCTACTGCTATGGGGACACAGGGTCTTCAGCACCCTGAAGACAAAGTGATAGCCGGTCCAATGGGACTAACAGAGCATGAGGAGACAGGGGCAAGAGAGAAGAGTCTTCAGAGAAAGGCAAATTCTACAGAAAGGACAAGTGGCAGAACCTGATTGTTTTTCTTTAAGCCACTTTACTACCAACTGTACAAAATAAATTTGTTCCCATCTTTAAGGTGCATCATATGCATATATACACATATATGTGGGAACTGACATTCAACATTTTTGCTGTTTTATCTCAAGCTAAGACTTTTAACCTCTATTATTGGAAAGTATTTATTTTATGTCTTTGGACTTTTGCAACACAGATGTAAAATTATATACCATGATTTAAAACAACAACAAAAATATTAAAAAAAAAACCCAAAAAAACCAAACACCCCAACCAATCAACCAACAAACACCAAAACATAAAATTTTTTATTTCACTCGAAAAAATTCAAGGATTACTACCCAGTTTTACTTCAGTAAGGGGAAGAAGCTCTTGGTAGATATATTAACTGAACAGTCTGAAGAAACTCTGGTAAAGATGAAGATCACGTAAACACACTACAAAGCTCTGGAACCCATCTAAGCTTTTTTATCATTATAAATGAAATCCATTTAAACAGAGGCTCTGCTAAATTTCCAGCAAATGTAAGTCAACACTTATCTCTCCAGATCCCATCATTCCATTCAATAAAAACTCCCAATTTGTGGTACAGAGATGGTGTACATGGTCAGACTCACTCTTCAACCTTACTGTAGAACATTATTTTCTATTGTGTAATTTATTACTTTTAAAATAAATCATCATTCTTTTTGTTAGAAAGAATTGAGGACTGGGAAAAAAATTGCATTGTGGAAACAGAACAAAACTGGGACTTTGGAAAATGTGCAAACACACCTCTCAGTGGGATCTTGTCACTGTGATCACAGCAGCATGAAGTAAATAGCTTCTCTTTAGCTGAGTTGGACAGGCTTTAGAATGAAATTATTAGTATTAAATGGAACCTTTGGAAAGTAGTAATTTATGTTATAAATTCTCTGTTGTTTTGTTGAGGTTTTAAATGGGAAAGCGCAACTCGTTTTAGAGTTTCTGTAAATAGGAAAAGTTTAATTGAAACTTTCAAATTATAGTCTTCAGAAGTTAGACACAAGTGCTTGTGGCAGGCACAGTTTGAAATCTTAAACTGCTAACGGCAAGATATATTTTTACATTCACTCAGAATGTTAAGATTTCCAAAGTTTTTAGAAAAGCTGTGCAGGGTAAAAGTTCAGCATGTGTGTGCAGCTGATGAAGAATCATTTGGAGACATGCACATACCTGGGGCTGGCAGAAAATGTTTTATGATAGAGACAGTACATTAGGTCAGAGGTAACTAACAGTGAATCTCAGATTCTTCAGGGACATTGTCCTTTTAGTGAATAAAGGGCAAATGGCCATCCTCCCTTTCCATTCCTCTCTGCAGGCTTCAGTGAAGCTGACCACAAGGTAAGGTTGTACTGAGTGATAGGTACGGCCAGGTCCCAGGGGAGCTGCTTAAA
This sequence comes from Caloenas nicobarica, assembly GCF_036013445.1. Lineage (NCBI taxonomy): Eukaryota > Metazoa > Chordata > Aves > Columbiformes > Columbidae > Caloenas > Caloenas nicobarica. The sequence goes on along the minus strand of NC_088246.1, from coordinate 122,276,499 downwards.
AGGCCTCTTATTTGTGATTTCTTTTATGTGCAACTATTTTTTTATCCTTTTCAAAAATTAAAGGCTGCTTCCAGAAGCAGTGTTGTAATATCACAGTCACAAGTGCTAATAACATACTAAAAAAATGCAAATGATACTCTCCTACCTACTCAACACAACTACTACAGTGCCACCAAAATGGTCCAAAGGCTTTGAAGAAAATCAGGCCACAGGTGAAGAATAAGCATCCAAAACTTAAAACAAAAATTAACGCTCCTTGTCCCCCCGGCCCCCAAAAAAACCCTACCCCACCCCACCCCAGCCAAACCTACAGTAAAATTTCCTTGAGTTAAAAGATCAGAGTGACAGATGGTGTGCGGTACTTAGTTCAAGGACCTTTGAGGTTTTTTTTTGCTAGAGCTCAGCTTTCATTTATTACTTTCAAAGTGATTTGTACTCCCTCTAGACTAAGAGATTTTTTTTCCCATTTATAAGAATCTTAGCTGTTATTCACCTCTTTATCCTCCCATGGGTCAGTTACAGAATTGCAGTAAACCTGGAGATATTGAAAGTATCTGAGCACCTAGGAAACTCCCTAATAAATACAGAAATCTACAATAGAATTATACATGCAGCTTGACTAAGTTACTTTATCAAACATAAGTTCTATACACTGATTTTCCAGTATAAAGTATCAAACTTTAGTTCTTTGCTCTCATCTTCATGTTGAGATCTCCAAGCCAGGATTCAGAACAATTGAAGTTTCCTAAAGCAGCAGATGAGGACTGAAATTGTTTATTGCAACTTCTAAGACAACATAATTCTATTTGGAGAACTGTACTCTTTGCCCATGATGCCAATATACAGCTTTTGAGAGCATCATCATGGTCCAGCACATTGGGTAATTAAGGACAATGGGTTTTAGTCTTTTTCTAGCATAAATGTGCAGCAACATACTTATACTATAAAGAAGCAGCTAAAAATAAGAAAACGCCTACTCCACTGCATGTATTTCTCCTCCTACAGATAATACAGAACAAACAGTATATGACTTCACACACAACATAAAGATATTCTGATGCTACCATAATGCAATAGAAAAGCTTCAGAAACAGGTAACCGCTTCTACCAAATCCCATATCTGATACATGTACTTCATAACGAGGCTTCTTTTTTTTTTATTTCCCCTAGCTTTCAGCTATATTTCTACTTTTTCAGCTTAAAATGAAAAGAGGATTGTATACCTAGGAATCTACCTACTTACTTTAACTATGGATATTACTTATCACCCTTGCCCTGTCTACATCCTTAAATACTCAGCAAAAAAGTGCTCTTGCTGAAACTGCAATCACATTGTGCTTACATCCTAACAGATGGAAAGGCAAGGAAGTGACTAAACCAACATTCATGACTTCACAGGAAGTGTAAGAAGGAGCAAAATGTGAACTAACAAGGATATGTGTCTTCAAGAATTACAAGGCAGGCTTAGAAACTATGTATAATTTCTGTAATTTACAAACCTTATTTCAAAAGGAAATGTATTGCAATATATATATACATAAGTAAAAAATGTTCATTAAAGTTTTATGAAATCTGACCAAAAACTTTGCAGATGCAGATACAGATACAAGGTAAACCAACATAATATGAAGGCTTCACTACCACCTTGTGGAATGACAAATTCCACTGTTTCCAATAGGTTTGCTTTATTTAAGTATTGCTTAGATGAACTACTACTACTAGTCTGTGACCATATGTTAGCAAATTTCTGCCTATGTTGAAAAACAACCTCTGGGCTGGAACAAAGGTCAAGTGAACTGCCAATGCAAATACAAGAAAAGGTCATTACCAGGCTAATACCAGGCAGGTATGGACTAAAGCATAGACGAACAAAAGCTATGAAAGAGAATGGTCTACTCTGCCTAAAAAACTTCTGTAGAGACAAAGTCTAGCTAGTTCGGGGGCATTAGTAAGGCTAGGCTGCAGTAAGAACACCACAGCTGTCAGTTTCTGTAGAGATGAAGTACAAGATGGTTGATGAACAGTGAAGGGTGATTTGCCACATTCTGCACTTGAGTATCTTGCTGACACGTAAAATCTCCACTGGCTGTCATGTACACCAACCCATCACACAGGGCAAGAGTCAGAGGAAAAGATATATACACCCAGGCAATATACAGGGCTATTTGCAAATGACTCTACACATTTCAGATCCATCAAAGGAAAGGACGGGAAAATAAAGTTTTAGGGACTATGAGTTCACATAGTCTCTTGTTTGTTCCTCCTTCAGGCACAGTAATAAAAAGACCTTACCAGATAATCTGGTCAAATGAGTTATGAAGAAGTAAACAGGAATTTCAAAGTTAGATGGTGAGTAATTACATTCTAGGCATTGAAGAGAAAAGGATTAAAAGTTTAGGCCATACTGTTCTGATCCATAGATCACACTGTCTATCTGGATGCAAAGCAGAAGGTCCTGATCTATGAGAGCTGGATGTCGCTGGAAGGGGTTAATGCAGAATGAATTGGCAGTTTAATAAGCATCTCTGACTGAGGCAATAATTCAGACCTATAGTAAGGAAAATTCTGTCAGAGACTGATCAATGCCATTTAACCCATCCTTATTTTTACTTCTACCTCTTCTGTCTGCATTTTGAAAGAAAGGACAACAACAGACACCAAAAGAAAACCTATGTTTTCTCTAGGATTTTTGGAAACAGTTTCCTCAACAACATGTTCTTTTGCAGGTTCTGGTTCTTTCTAAATCTGGTTAGGGTCACCAGTCCTATTTTTCTCCTATGTCTCCTCAGACCAATACACCATCTAGATGAAATTCCCCACCTCCAGAGTCATCACAACATTGATGTAATTTTTTCAGTGAAACACCTAAGATGAAAAATGTAGCCCAAATATCACTCCCACAAGGAATCATCGATGATCATAAACCTCTGCCCTGGTTTTCTATGACCAACTGCCAAAATCCTGTTTACTAAGTGTAGAAAAATATCACCTACAGTTTCTGAAAACATTTCAGTTCTACACAAATAATGAAATGGTTCTCTTTTACACAGTAATGTAATCCCTTTAGAATACTAAGTGAAGTTCTTCTGGTCTCTCTATATTTCCCAGAACCATTAGTAAATCCATTCCTTTTTTAAGAACATTTCTTGCATCGTGATGCTCAAAGAACCAGGCACTTTCAGATTTCTGTTTGCTGATCTCTTAAGAAGTCTCCCTTCTCTTGACGGATGGTGTTTTTACATACTATTATATGTTCATTCATAGTCCTCCCAGTTACTACTTCCCCTTAGCAGGGGAACATACGTAACACAGTTGATTTCTTTTAATCAAACAATGGATATTCTCCCCCTGTATAACATATGGCACCTTTCTGTTGCACAGTAGTAATGGATAGCTAGTCAACTCACTGGATATTGGCAGACAAGGATATTTAGTTCATCTGAACAGTCCACATGAATGAGATTGTCCCTGTAAATCCTGCCTTTACCCAACCGTTGATGTTACTGATTTTTTTGACACTAATACCACTGTTGCTGGCACCACAGTGTTTTATGCACCTGTTTCAGAAGTAGAACTAGCAAACCTCCCAAGTTGCTCATAAGCACTTGTTATCTCCTGCAAAGTTGTTCGTTCCTTTCAAGACTTAATTCTTCTGAACTAGTCCTCGTGCTTGCCCATGCTGTGCACATTCTGCTACCAGTTACAAGCTCTCGGGAAGTCACGTAGGCCACTGGGGTTCCTGCTGTTTCTTCCAAATGCTTTGGCTTTCAAACATATTACCTTGGCTAGCACTCACAACAGCATGTGCAGCTCCAAGTAGTGATTCTTTTGTTTAATTTTAATTTTTCTAGACATTGATTCTGAGCTTAGCATTTCTTTCCAGATCAGATCTCCATTTCGATATCGCTTTGTGTCCTGAGTTTTGCCAGAGAGACTCCAGAGGTGCAAAATAACAAGTGTGGCACAGCATAGCAATGGCAAACACCCTAGGGAACCTGGGGAATATACAGAGCTAACCACTCAAAGGGAAGGTGACTCATTCAGAAATGTCTTTTATTTCCTCTTTATATCTGAGCAATGTCCTCTGTTGTCCAGCACTGATATTACAAAATAACATGGACTTGTTTTATTACAGTCACTATTTTAAGAATAACTTTCTGTTATTCTAGTACTTAGTAATTAGGTCATTAGTTAACAGACAATCAAGTAATTTACTCCTGCTAGTGTTTGCTTATTTTGTGATTTTTTTGGCCCAGTACCAGTGTAAGCATAGTAGAGAATGGAGCAGATTACAGAAGGTACATCAAAAGTCATGTTTACTTGTAGGTTAGCTCTCTAGACATCGCAATCACAATTAGTGCATGTGGATTTAACCTCTGGAGTATTAAAAGTAAACAGTACAAGGAACTACAGAGACCGCCAAAGCATCCAGTATCAACCCAATAGCCTGTGGCTATTCAGCTTGTACAACACAAACATAATGCTGCACTTTCTTCCATCTATAGTCTATTTGGGACTACTTTAACACACAAAAAAACTTCAGTATCTGGAAACGTAATTTTATATGCATGTTGCTTAGATAGAGTTTTGAGCAAAATGTTCGTTTTTTTCTTCACCAAGTTTTCTTTGTAGCACATGAAGTGAGCTTTCAAGGAGTTTTCTGAAACACTGTACAGTAAACCTTCTCACAGTATACCTTTACCTACATCTACTTTCAAAAAAGTTGAGCATTATTTGGCATTCATTCACAGTGAAATTTCAAAACTTTCAAGATGTGTCCATTACCACTTTTGAGACATCTTCTCAGACCATTTATCAGGTAATAATGAAATGTATCACTGAGAGGTAACTAAAAAGAATGACTGGCAGCTATAGCCAGTCCTTGGTAGAACAAAATAGTGTGTGGTTTATTAGGCATTTTCCTATAAATTGAATGATATAAATCCTTTGTGACTTAAATACTGTGTGGGTTATGCTAGTTTGAAATGCAGATGTGATAAATAAGGCCAATAAGTATTGAATAAAATTATAACCTACTCTTGTAGAAATATAAATGATTAAACTGAAAGAACTCTCTGAATTTCGAATAGGCCCAAAATGTGGGTTTTTTCCAAATAAATCACAGTGTAATTGTAGCATTTAAAAAATCTAATTAAAACTGTTCTTAAAGCATTCTCCTGCAGCATTGAAAATGCAAACATTTACATGTAGCATTGAACTAATTTAAAATTTTCTTAAGGGATATGAGAAGCTTAGGTCCTGTGTAATTCCACTGCACAATGTCTTTTAATAATTTCTGTCTGATTGTGAATCCAACTACAGGGACTTTCATCTATTAAAACAAACAAGTGTAAAAATCAAACTACAAAAGACTGAGAAGAAAATTGGATTTTTAGAAAAAATCATCAAAACTATACTAATAAAAGCAGTGCAACCATTTTTCTAACAAAACATGACATAGAAATCCTGAAACATACAGATCTAATTTGTGAATGTTGTAGCTTCACACATACACATTGAAGCTGCCTGAATCCACTCAGATGATTTGTTTTGAATGTATTATTGCTACTTTCATTGGGCTTACTTCTACTGTCTTGCCTAAGGCAAATCATCCAGTACAAGAGAGACTTCTTCATTCACTAGTACCTTTCTGGATGAATAACTCCACTGATGAAGGCTATAAACTCTATTCCTAGATAATGATTTTAAGGTACTTTGTTTAAATAAGAGAAACAAAACAAAGCAGTACAATAGAAACTCATTCATTTCTTAGTGAAAAATAGAATATGAAACAAAAAACCTCAAGTCTTTACAGGCATGACCTAGATGCTTGTATTTTTGGTTATGCTTATAAAGATTTTCTTAGGCACCAGATTCCTTTCTAACTGCTTAGGCATTCAAGTTTTCATAAAAGGGACTTATGCACTGAAGTAGCTTTTTCATGCATGACTATCTCAGGCTAGCTACCCTTCAGATGCCTTAAGCATCTTGAAGCTTACTGGTGGCTGCCCATCTAACCATTAAGCATCATGGCCCAATATATCATGACATCAAAATCCTTCTACAACTTTTGCAGCAGGTCTGCGAAATGCAAGTGGGAAAGCTACAGCTGATACAAAACCTGGTTTTTTTTGCTTCATAGAACAGTTCAAGTTACATGAAAATCTGAGACACAGACCATACAGTTGTAGGGAGGCTAGACCATTGTATCTTCTTGTACTTTTTTTTAGTAACAGCATAATTCTCACCAACACTGTTTTATGAGGAAGATAAAGAACTGAAGTAAAAGCCAATGAAAATTTCCACCATTCCCAAATTCCTTTTGATGTACAAGATATGTCTAAAATCTAAGCACAGGAATAAAAATCAAAGCACGGATGCCCATACATAATTGGTATCTCTTGTGTATTTTTCTTCTAGGCTTTAAATATATCCAGACAGATAAAAATGAGAGTACTAGCTATAATAAAATGTAATCTGTAAAAAACTGAGGAAGAATAAGGAGAGACTATGGAATACAATGTTTTGCCTTTGTCCATTATGTTTATTAAGGAATCTACAAATATTAGTAAGTGCAGAAAACATCGTCTCGTGTAATAGAAATAAACAAGACACATGGAGGGAAATAAAACCAGAACCTTGACAGAACTCTTTCCTTAATCTTTAAATATATAAATTTTCCCAACATTAAAATGCAACTTTCTGTATCTAATCCACAGAAGGCATACCGCAAATGCAGCCAACATACAACGACCATAAATTTTAAGAACATTACCAAATAGTATGACTAAACTTGTGATTTTTGGAAATGTGAATCCAGAATATGAAAATGAAGCCACAAACTAAACAGCAGTAACTATAGCTCCAGCAAGGCACTCTTCATCAGTTTGCCTTGGATACAATTTCATTCAATGCACTTTAATAATAGGAGAATAAATAATTATGATTTTCATTTGCATATTCAAAATGTTTCTATTTTTTAAAGAACATAATCACTTGGCGGGGGGGGAAGTCATTAAAAGAAAAAATCTTAAAACAGGTTAAATCAGAAGGAACTGACGCTGTTCGTGTCACCTCTGTGCCAGACGTCGCATCTGAGCCTTTTGATTACTGAACTCTCCATCCATTAATAAGCAGTAAGGCATGGACCACACATCTCTCCCAGCAAGTTATTCCTCTCTTTTTATGTTTGAAGAGCCTGCAAGCCATTATTCTATTGCAGCTGTCCATGGCATAGACAGAAAAGCTGGTACCAGATGAATAATACTCCGGAAGTACAGAGAGTAAGAGCTGCTCAAAGTGATTACCTGGTGCCTAACCTGGAAGCTTTTGATTGCCCTGCTCCATAAAGGAAAATATGGCAATGTTAGAAAACATACTGAGGTTTTTCAGGCAGAATTAATTTCAATAAATCAGATGCCGGCACGTTTCATCCTTGAATTGTTGTTTAAAATTAACATACCTTGTTGCGGTGTGAAATAGTGGGAACGAAGGAAGAATAAATGCCAGCCTTTTTTCTGGAAATACACCTTCATTTGCTGTTGCGGTCTTTCAGATGGTGCTAGAAGATGATGCACTAACGAATACTTGACATTAATCTGTGACCAGTCCCAGACTCTGTGCAAAATTTCTCCTACATGAAATGGAAATCTTTGCACCATTTTATAACTGATGGACTCAGAGGTCCTTTTCAGTAGTAAAATCACTAAAAGCCATGACAACAAAATCCACAGATTACTTTTAGGATGAGGGAGCTCTATCTATATTTATTTCACCAGAGCATTTTGAAGCTGTGATCTTTTTAGGTGTGTTTATCATTGTGACAATGTACCTAAGAAGTAATAAAGTTTTGCTTGTCCCATTTTAAGATGGCAACCACTGGTTGCCACAAGAAGGCCAGCATCAGAGAAGCTTGAGCCAAATATTCTACTACATAACATACAGCATTTTTATCACTGGGAAATGTGATGGCAAACACTGAGCTCATAACACTCATCGTATAAAGTAGGTATAAAGCTAACGATGCTGTATTAATTGCTATTTCTTACGTCTTAAATACATATTTTACTAGATTACATTCTACGTGGTGGGAGGGTGTTGAAGTTATTCACATAGGGTTGTTTGGCTGTCTGCAATGAAGCTCCAAACAAGTAGCAGGAATACTTCAGTTCTCAATAAGCTATGGTAGAGATTTTGGCCTGAAACCAGCCTCCTACTCCAGCTTTAGCTCTGGGCCACTGTCATCTTCTGCAAACCAAACTTGCATGGCTTCTACAATTCAGCATTTAATAATTAAGTATTAAATTTAGCTACTTAATGCTTGACAGATTTGTGCACAAAAAATGAAAATTAGAGTTGCCGAGCCAGAATAGCCAAAAAGACAATAGAAGGAACCATGTAGTACTTTGGATATGATATGGTTCTTTGTACTCTTCACATCTACAGCTATAAATAATGAAAATAATTAAGAGGGAAGGGTCACTCTGATCAAAACTATTCTACAGTCAATGTTTATACAGACTACATATATGTGTGGAATATACTTTTTTGAGAAAAAAGAGTAGAAGACTGAAAGAAAGGTTATGCTAGGAAAGCTCTGGGAAACTCAAAACATTATAGAGTACTGCTTTCTCAGCTATTTTATTAGGAGTAAGACATACTGTAGATATACAGTTTTAGCTGTGGAATTTTATAATCTCTGAAATCCCCCAGAGTCACAGTTACTATTGACCACTGTGGAGCAGAATTAACTGCTGATCATTTTTGCAAATCCATGCTAGATAAAAGACCTGGAAAACACGGGTCCAACCTAGTCCTATACCCTTAGCATGCCAGTCATTCTTTTTGTTAGGCTTGTCACCACACCACTACAATCAAAAATGAAAATGTGTTAGGCTGGTTTTAACGACTAGGGCCTCCCACACATGCCAAAAATAAACATTCTTTCACCACCATGCACAGAGATAGGGAAAGAAGCAGTTAAAATTACCCCATTTTGACATTTCTTTCTCTCCTTCCTTCCTAGCAAAAGAAAGGATTTCGGTATCCAGTAATGTACAAAGTTTAAAATTATTCTTGTGAACATTACCTTCCTTGTTCTGTGTGATACTGAGAACTGAGTATATTGGTGCATAGGGAGTTAGAAATGTAATATATTTACTATTTCTTGTACAAATATGTTAGCACATACAGTTTCGCTGTACCATTAACTGTAATAGCTTGTTACCACACTAACAGTTGATGTTCTCATGGATTTTTATGACTTTACATAAGGTTTAGACTTAAAGTTTCTTAATAAACACACTTTGAGATTTCTTTAAATAGAGTATTATAAAATGGCTATGCTCATGGGCAAAGATAGCTACATATTCCTCATATTGCTTCAGTCTAGAACTGTTCGAGTAGCTGCCTTTGTGGATGACTTCCAGCTGTATTAGAGCTCAAAACTCTAAGATTAAAAGCCCAGCATCTGAGTTTTCGCACAAAGCTGAGAATCATAATGATTTAGGCATAGTAGACTTAAAAAAATAAAAGAAAAAAGAAGAAAAAAATTGTGTCCTGTTCTGATTTTTTTTTCCCACATATGGGCTTTTTACTTAAATAAATAGATTTGTGAAAAGAATATTGGGTACTAGAATTGTTTGAATTTAGCTGGTGACTTTTAAAAGTTTGTTTTCAGAAAGGGAATATTTTAAAAAATCCTACATATATTTATATATCTTACTATGAACTGTTTCTGCTTGTGTTAGATGTATTCCTTCCCCCTTCTTTTGATAACCTCTCTCTGGAAAAAAGTACAGTACTGCTTAATTTTTAACAGAAAGTTAAAACATTTAAGACTTATTTTCACATGAAAGAGAATATTTATTTGCATTAAGATGCCCCTAGATACAAAGAATTTTTAAGCCGCTGGTTCAAGGTTGTGTTTAACAACAGTGAGCTGGAAATATGAGAGACTAACTAACTACTTCTGTTTGATTTTTTTCTTTAAATTGCATTCAGTTAAACTGGAACAAGCATGAAAATCAATCTTACTTTACACGAGAAAGAAAAGTGAACAATAAGCAGGAAATACAGCTTCCACTTATCTGTTCTGTTATTATATATTCATTTCAAAATGTATTTTTATATGCATGTTTTAAAGAAATGTTCATTTAAGAGTTTTACCCAAAGAGCCAGCTTTCTTTTTTCCTTACGTTTACTATACCTGTTGTTAATATATCAAAATTTATGAAACTTTTGAACCTATCAACTAACTATTTCTTATCATGTCTTCATTCCCCACATAGTAGCACATCTCTGCTTTCTCTACTGCCCTACTTTCCTAATTCATAGAGTAACTTTGAGAATGGCCATTATGCCCAGTTACAGTTCTGACAATCAGGGCTTGTGACTGTCATCTTCACAGAATCACAGTATCACAGAATGTTAGGGATTGGAAGGGACCTCAAAAGATCATCTTGTCCAATCCCCCTGCCGGAGCAGGAACACCGAGATGAGGCTACACAGGAATGTGTCCAGGCGGGTTTTGAATGTCTCCAGAGGAGACTCCACAACCTCCCTGGGCAGCCTGTTCCAGTGCTCTGGCACCCTCACTGAGAAGAAGTTTCTTCTCACATTTAAGTGGAACCTCCTGTGTTCCAGTTTGTACCCATTGCCCCTTGTCCTATCATTGGTTGTCACCGAGAAGAGCCTGGCTCCATCCTTGTGACACTCACCCTTTATATATTTAGAAACATTAATCTTCTCCCTTTTCCTTACATTACCAAAAAATTGTGATCTAAAAATGGAATTACCACTTGCTGGTAAAACATACGTATTTTGTACTTCATTTGTCTGCTGGGACATTGAGATATTGTCTGGCTTTTAATTATAGATTGCACAAAAAAAAAAAAAAAAAATTGCAGTGTGTCCTCAAGGCTAAAGTGCCATTTTGTATCGAATCATATATCTTGAATTTAATTTTCAGTCTTGACACAAGCCACAGCTTTTGTCAGGAAGAATTTTTGTTTGGATATTAGCTTTTTATAAATTGTGAGAGAAAGCTGTCTGATGCATTCCCTTATCCCAACACCATAGTCAGAAGCATTCACAGCCATTGTGAAATGCCTCAAGAAATCAGCAATTTAGAATGCATGAAGATCACACCAGAGGTTTCAAGAGTCTTTTTTAAGCTTCTTTCTTCCTAAGTAATCTTCCCACGTACCTCTCTCATTGGATACATAGGGAACCATTAGGAAACTAGAAACAGATATTGCCACATTAGATCAGTAAAATGTTCCAAACAGTGACCAATACAAGACATTTCAGAATAATGAAAACAAACCAAACAAGCAGCCTACAGTAGGTGGGTGCAAGAAAGCTCATTCTTGCTGCATATGCACACTACTTACTGATGTTCTCTAACATCAGCAAAGGCAATTTGCGATTTACAATGCATCTCAAAGTAAGGCAGTATTGGAAAAACAATATTGAACAGCAACAGTGAAGAACACTAGCAGTTCTCTGGCACTGTTCAGTGAAGATTCACTCTTAAACATGCTTAAAAGATAAAAGTGAATCCACAGGACAACCAGATACCCTGGAGGATGCCTGAAGGCTGGACACGTTTCATCTTTGACAGCATACATGATGTTGGGTTGCTCTAGGAAGTAGCTCAATAAACTGTCCTCTTGTCAACCATAGGATATGTCTCCAGGAAAGTGTGGAGTAAAACATCTTAGGCTTAGCTCTTCTACAATGGAGTCAGTGGTATAGAGATGCAGAAAGACTTTTCACCAGGATGTGTAGTGACTGGACAAAGGGTAACAGTTTTAAACTGAAAGAGTATAGATTTGATCACATGTAAGGAGGAAATTCTTTACAATGAAGATGGTGAGGCACTGGAATAGGTTGCCCAAAGAAGTTGTGGATGCCCCATCCCTGGAAGCTTTCAAGGTCAGGTTGGATGGGCTGTGAGCAACCAGATCTAATGAAAGATGTCCCTGTCTACGGCAGGGAGCTTCGAACTAGATGATCTTTAGGGTTCTTTACAACCCAAGCTGTTCTATGGTTCTGTGGTTCTACACTTCAGCCTGTACTAAGGAATAATGTGGACTCCACCTCTAAACTTGACTTTTTTTTTCTACCCCGGGTCTTCACCACATTTACTGAATGATTGAATGTAGAATAGGATTTAACATGGGCTGATGCTTGAACTTAAAATGCAAAATATAAGTAAACTAAAAATATAAGAATACAGACCTATAAAGAATAAGTAGATAGGCATTGTGTTTTGTCTTTTGCCATACAGGAAACTTGCAGAAGAACAAATGCCAAATTTAGATCCTAGTCACTGGATCTACTTCACCCTTGGTGGGGAAGACCTAAACCACTTCACTTTACCCTCGCGCTTTTTTTAAGTTACTGACATTATATTAACAAAATAACACTGTCCTACTAAGTTTTTGGCATCTTCAAGGGACAGAATTTCGTAATGCAAATGGACAGGCAACAATTTCACCAAATCCTCCAAAAAAGAGAGCTGCTGAGAAATCATTTCACCAGAGCTGGGAATCCCACACAGCTGCAGCCCTGGGCAGCTGGTCCTGATATGGTGCCACAAAGGAAACATCAGGCTTTCTCTTGATAAATTAACATATTTGACCTTGATGATAGGGTTGCAAAAGATATTAAGATGGAAAACTGTTATCTGTATTTTTCCTGAATGATAGTTTACATTGTTTATGCAGAGCTGAGCTCTTCTATTCCAAACACTGAATAAATAGACCTTGGTCAACTCCTTTGACTTGATTTGGCTTCAAATGATTTGGAGGTATTATATGAATGTTATTTTTTTGGGTTTAGTTTTGGTTTGTTTGTTTGTTTGTTTTTAATGATCATTTTCAGCAATGTACTCTACAGGGGATAACCTGTTTTACTTTTTGAAATAATTGTGTTTTACTTTAGTCTTGTATACCTTTAAGGAAAAATGTTTAGATCCTAACCTGAAACCCAAGGAGTCAGTGGAGAATGTAGAAACTGGATGCAAATTATTTTACAGTACAGTACATTCTTGCCAGTCTCCATGTAGAAACTGGATGCAAATTATTTTACAGTACATCACTGAGAGTGTAAGTGAAGATTAAAGTGATAATAGATATAATAATGCATTTTAAGTGGTGTTCAATTGCAGCACATTAATAGTGCTGATACAATAATTCTAAAAAGAAACATTGACTAATCTACTAAAAAACCTGAAACATCACTTAATAATACAAGGAAAATACATTCAGACACATATAAACTCCATCATGTCTGCCAGATCAGTTCAGATGGTTACAGCAAGCCAATGGAAGTCAATATGAAGAATATGAAACTTTTTTTTTCAGTTATCTGACATATCTGTGTAGATATTGATCACCAAAATCTTAAATATTACATAAGAGAGTGTACAGCACAAATGGCCCACTCACTAAAAAAAAATGAAAACGGGGTAAGTAAACAGAAGTATTCCTAATTTTCAAGAGAGAAAGGAAAAAAAATTAAAAATGCAAATGCACACAGACATGCACATGTATCTCTACACATGATTATTTTTTATTATATTAATTTATGCATATGTGTGAGCGCAAGTGTAGGTATGGGATAGAATAGTCACTCATCCTCTCTCTGCAAGTGATACATTTATTTTCTTTCAAAATGAAGGATAGGATGCCAACTTGGAACATTCATGCTAAGTTAATATTGATGGCCAATATATATTTTAGAGTTAAGCAGCTTAACAGAACTGGAAGAAGAATGCTATTAAGGTTTTAGGAACATTCCTGATTCCTGCTGAGACTGCTTGTGTTATCACAATGCAGTCTTTTGCCAATGTTTTATGATAAAGCTTTTAATTATATAGTTACATAGTTTTGCAAGATTAGTTTCTGAGGAATAAATGACAAACTCTTAACAGAAGAAATGTCAGTTTTCCATAGCACCAGTGATGTTGCTACCCTTAGTTATAAATAAAAGGAGATTAAAATTCTGCAAAACACACACTAAAGCAATGAGTAGCCTACTGGTGAAATTTAATGTATGCTTTTTTCTGCTCATCTGCAGGACTCAATAAGATCGAATGGGCAAATAGAAAGAAAATTGAAATTATAGTGAATGAAATACATATCAAAAATAATATCCAAACCTTCAACTACTGGTTGTGTCCTTTTTTCAACCAACCTGCTACCGCAAAAAAAAAAAAATCGTAAATATGTTTAAAAAATTTTAGAATATATTCTAATTCTCACACTTACATGTGTACTAGATGTTTAAATAATCAAAAATGTTTGTCTAGGAGGTAAAATAAAATGCATTTAAATTGCAGGAACTCTTGATCAGCAAACCACAACTTTTCTGCTTTGTTCTAGTACAAGAAAGGAAAGATGTTTTGGCAAGAGCCCATGCTGAACAATACATTCATACACTTCTAGCAGCAGGCTATCTGATAATACATAATTAAACTTTGATTAATGACTTTAATTTAGACACTACAATCATTTTCTCAAAGACTGTAACAAGCAGAAAGAGTTACACAAGTATTTTCTAATGTAAATAGCAATAACTCTACTTAAATCAGGCTTGGATTCATTCTCTTCTAACTCCCTTTATCCAATCCTGGCTAATTTTTAAGTGTAGATGGAGTTTGGTTTTATCTTTATCTTTCCTATGTCTGAATTTTTATTCATGCTTCAAGGTAATTTCTGCCTTTATTCTCAGAATTTGCTTTGTTATGGTATTCCTGAATCTTGTTTAATCTTGCAGAACTTAAGAACCTGAAGCTCAAAGAAGATATTTAAACTGGGTCTCAGACATTATCTCAACTTACCTGTGATTCGAAAGATTTAGAGAGACTACTGTACAAATTGTACCAATAACTGTATAACTTATACCAATAACTGTCTAGCTGAGTGCTATATAGTGCAATTTAAACGTCCACATACATAGCAATGGATAATTAAAACATTTGCAGTAAAAACTTCCCTAATACTCATTTTATACACCTGAAACCATTGGATTTATAGCAAGTCTTTTTACAGATTGCCTTCTAAATTTTGGCCATGGTTCTTCAACGAATATGTCCATTTCATTAGCAGCTACACATCAATACCTGAATCCACTTCAAAACGGTTGTCCTAATAGTATATGCTGCCAGAAAGATTAATTTTGCCTTGCCTCACACATGACACTCATTCACTCATTCTCATCGTTGTTTCTGTCTTTTCTCTATTATGTCCCATTTGCGAAGTTTTATTAAGCTTGTGAGAAGCAGAGGTTGCTGTTTTTGCTCTTGGAATCACTAATTCTTTGCAGCACTTTCTGTTTCCAGTAAAGCTCTCAAAATTGTTTTGTGTATTCTTTTTTCTTCCTGGAAGCTCTAAAATTCAGACCATCTTTCTGGTGTTTCTAGACAGCTAGTTCAAATAGCAACAAAAGTTGCTCACTCTCAAAGGCTAACATGCAAGGTCCTAGCAACTGTATCGTTTATTTCAGTGAATTCAGAGTCTCAAGGCTTTCTGCACAGTATGTGTGTAGTGAGAACAAAATGTTCAAAATGAATTAAATTAGAACACCTTCACTGTCCAGCACACATTAACACATTGCTGCCCAGAAAGCTTGGCTGTTCATGTGGTAAACCAACAGCAGGAAAAACAAAGTAAGTATCATCAGTATCACTTCCAAACTTTCATTTATTTTTCACTATTAAAATTAACATGTAGAAAGTGATAACTACTGCAGTGTTGTAACGACTTTCAACTTTTTAAAGACAATGTGAAAGGAAAGGAAATAAGAATCAAAACAATTAAGATATGAGTTCAAAATACTTTCATCAATATAGCAACACTCATAATACATTTTCTCAGAAGACATACCTTCTTTTGCTAATTAAATTACTTGAACATAAGAAATAGAACCAAAATAACAAGTATTCACCAATACATCCACAACCACTTGCTCCAGATATTAATGTGTGGCAAGAAAGTATCACAGATTGAATATTTATAATTGCTCGGCTTTTAAGAGTTAACACAAGTATGAAAGCACTCTGTCATGACATTTGTAAAGCCCACTGAAGTACTACTGTGTAGGTCATTATTCGCTAACGCAGCTCATTTTCACTTCACATCTTAGATAGGGTGTCGGGGTTTTTTTTAATTTCAAATGAATTTGGAGAGGACTATAAAATAACTGCCCCATTTCACACACAAGTACTTATTCCCTTGCCAAACTTGTTGTCCTGCTCTATAGAGATCATGATAAAGCTAGTCATCTAGGTAACATTTTCAGTGTCTTTTGTTCTACCATTTTAACACGGAATATGTCAAAATTGGCACATTACCTACAGGAATCTTTAATAGAGTGTACAGAGGACACCAGACTCTCACAGCTTTTCCTCATTGCTTTATTTCAATTTTCAAATCAGAGTTTTTCTAATTAAAAAATGAAAAAGAATGTTTCCAACCTTTCCCACTCCAAAATGTCACTGGTTTAGCCATCTTTTTTGCCTGCACCTCTCATTTCCTCACGCTTGTCATGCTCTGCTGCTGTTGATAGCTCTCATTTTCCTCCATGACTGGTTTTTAACAGTTCAGTAAGCATAACTTCTGCAGCTTGTTAATCCTGGGAATCATTTTCCTGAACTCACTGTCTTGTTACAGTGCTATAACATTACTTGGCTCCTGCCTTGCAATCTGAATTTCTTCCAAGGTTGCTGTTTTATGAAAATTTTTAGGTTTGTGTATTCTCTTCAGTCAGGCAGCTATTGGATGGTGTCAGTTGTCCTCCAAGCAATTTCAAGCTAACGCAACAGAGGTTCTTTTTCTCAGTCCAGTCAACTCAGGAACTTAGCGTAGGCCCAAAAGCTGTGAGTCTTGAAGGTGATTTCAGGTTAAAACTTTGAACATAAGAAGAGAGTTCTGCTAAAGACATGAGAGGCAACTCAAAAGCAATGAATTAAGTGGGAAATGCAGACAGAGACAGCAGCATTAAGGAGATAAGGTGGAACAAAGCATGAGACCCCAGAGAAACAGAGAAGAACTAAGATGTCAGCAGAATGATTTTCTGCTTAAATAGCTCAGAAAGGATTCAATAAACTTCGCCTCAGAAAACTTTAACCCTGATAGTTTCAATTATTATATTGATTCAAAAGAAACTGTATCACCTTGCAATATGATGTTTAGTTTGCAGTTTTCTCTATCATTGGGCACTACCTGCTTACAGAATATTTGGAAAAAAATCAATTACTAGTCATAGGCAGTTGTCTTTTCCAAGAGCAGAAATTATTGTTTACTTTAGGATAGCTGTTGTTTACTTGATTTGGCATCATCAACTGATAAAAACAACCTCTTTATTTCTTTTTCTACCCCTGTAACCCAAAAAGGTCACCTTTTATTTTCATCCTCTACATCCCACATAACATTAAAACACCAGCTACTTCAATATACACAATTATTTCACAGACATAAAGGAAGTGCTGAGGGGAGACCTTATCACTGTCTACAACTACCTGCAAGGAGGTTGTACCATGGAGGGTGTTGGTCTCTTCTACCACGTACCAAGTAATAGAACAAGAGATAACGGCCTCAAGTTGAACCAGAGGAGGTTTAGATTGGATATTAGGAAAAAATTCTTCACAGAAAGGGTTGTCAGGCAGTGGAACAGGCTGCCCAGGGAAACGGTGGAGTAACCATCTCTGGAGGTGTTTACAAGGTGTTTAGACGAGGTTCTTAGGGACATGGTTTAGTGCTAGAGTTAGGTTATGGTTCGACTCGATGATCCTGAGGGTCTCTTCCAACTGAAATGATTCTATGATTCTAAATGCAAAGTCCAAGTACTGAGCCACCAAATGCTTTCTAAATCCTCAGATTAAAAAAAAAAAAAAAGCAAACTTAACCAAGCAAACAAAACAAAACCAAACCATAAATAAAACACTGTATATGCACAACATCAGGACTCTATGCCAGGCAGACAGTACTCACCAGTACTCACTGGACTATCACTTTTTTCCATCTGAGCTCCATTGAGGTAGCAGTGTGGAAGATACCACATATAGGTTTCCAGTATATTATTTTACTCTATTTTGTTAGTCTTTCCTAAGGCTACAGATGGATGGCATGGAAATAAGCACAGCCATCAAGGCCTTTCCACACTGACTCCTATAATGCAGGAATAGCCTTTTTAGCTAATCACATCCAGACCAACATGGCAAAGGATTATGTTGGTATAAAGGTACAGCAGCACCGAGGATTGTAGTTTCTTAGAGTTCAGTCTTGGGGTCCAGCAGCTAAATTAAATGTTGGAAAAAATCATTATGACTAAACTTTTTTTAAAAAACTTACTAATTTGTCACAAAATTAATAGATCTGATTTTTCTGGTATAGAAAAATCCCTGAAAGATTTGTGTAATCTAAATTACAGGCATGATATTTATTCCTCTGTCTTTCCCACTATGTCTGAACAGTTTCTTTATACATAAACGTTTCTCATACATTTTTCCTTAACTGGGGAGACAGACACAGATTCGAAGCCCCTAGTTCAGGAGACTCATTACAGCAGGACAGAAACATTATGGACATGGAGGGCTTTATGTTTTCAACTTCCTCAAAGCACAAACAATTCTTCCTCCTTATACTTTACTAACATAAAGCTTCCTGAAGAAAGAAGCTGGGATCTATAAAACCACCCAATAGTATAAAAGAAATATTTAATCTTTCTTCCTTATCCACCATAATAGTAGTATGCTTATTTTATCCTTTATCCATATGCTTTTATCCTCAGTAATATCTTTTGTTATCTGAATGCTCACATTTCAGCCTTTTGCTTTCAGCTTTTACAGTATTCTACCACAAGAGATACCAGTCTTCAAACTCCATCAGATATGTCTATTCATATCCAATGTATTTTCCTTTCACACAAAATGTAATACTTTAATTTGATCTATCTGCCTGGCAGCTAATCTTCCTGAGTTTTGGTCCTCTGCTGCGATTATGGCTTCCATTCTCCTTTTACCTCCGAACAACTAATTAATCAGAATCTGCACCTGAAATCTACAATAGTCTTGTTGTTGAAGGATATTTCAGAGGAAAATAGCACTTGTTGATTTGCTCTGTAGTCATCTGCTGATCTTTTAGGTTCTTTTTCAAATAAAACCATGGCTTATAGTATTTCTCCTTAAAAACATGACTATCCTAACCTTAGATAATAATTTCTAAAAGAAAACTACTACTAAATACCCAATAAAGACCAATAGAAACTAGAAGACCAGTCCTGTAGTCACTGTAGTTGAAAATTCCTAAGGCTGGACAGGAGTCCAACCTGAAATGCAAGATCCTTTGCCTCAGCTGGAAACAACAGTAGGAGTGAATTGTGTAGGTCATTGGGGACTACTAACAAGTACTGAGTATAGCAAAATTCACCCATGCTTTATATTTAACAACTAGAATATCGTACTGCAGGTAGAATAGTCAAATATTTTACATTTTAGTGGTTAAAAGTTTTTACGTTATTTTAAAAGACATGGTTTTGAACTTAAATTCTCCATTTTCTGTATCAAATGCATGTAAGAAGGCACAATGGCGGTATTGCATGTTTCCTCATATGACTATTTTATAATATTCCTCCTCTGATTTTTCCACACCTAATTTTATGATTTTTAACTGTTTTTCACAATCACTATTTCTTTATATAAAACTTAACTACAAAGGTTAACAAATGCCTTCATACATTACTAAATATTACACAGTGTGATGATATCTATATAAAAAAAGCTTGGACAAAAATAATTTAAAAAGTCAGACAAATGTTAATTTAAAAGCATAACTGAACATTATGAACATGTTTAGGGCATGACTTATCAAACTAGGACTCTCATGAAGAGTGAAAGAAGCTCAAAGGCTGGAAGGGAGAGCTAAGAACATCCCATGGTGTGACATGAAAAACAATATGGTATGCCTGTCAGAAGTCAAAAAGGGAAGATAGCTCCTACAGTGGGTAGTGGCATAAGAATTACCCTTTAAAACTGGCAACAGAATGGAAAAAGAAGCCAAAAGATGTATGGCTTGTGTTCATTTTTGCATCTACCTCAGGATATAACCACTACAGCCTTTAAAATTAAACTTTCCAGAAAACATTAATAAACATGACAAAAGGGTAAATGAACAGCACAAAAACTGTATCTGAGGGAAAGCTGACAGTCTTAGGATTGGCTTTGCATGGAAAAGATGCAAAATACAAGAAAAAGCCTTTCCTGAAAAAAGTATGGTACACAATGCTGTACTGGAGAAACAGACTCAACAGTCCTCCATTTCTTTAATCTTTCAGCTCACAGATACAACTTCAGGCTTTCTGGATGGAATCTCATCCAACAGACTTCCATTAATAGCCAAACCTCTTTTAGACACTGAAGAAGCAGCACCACAGATATGACTGAGATTCAAAATTTAGAATGCAGTCTACAGCCATAATTAACTGCAAAAGTTGGATGACATCCAGAGCTGCAGTCCTTAGCTTAAAAGTCTGGCTATAACAGAAGGATCCAAATTAAATCCAAGTTAACCTAGAATATCATTTTAATGCAGAGCATTCTGCATTCATTTTAACACAGAGAATACTGCAGACAGAAAATGTAGTCGTTTTTTTTTTTAATCTCTCGGGGTTTTTTTCTGTTGGAAAGTTTCAGCTATAAACAGTTTCATTCTCTATAAGAATGAAACTGAGGAAAGAAAATTATTTCTCCCATGTTAAAAAATACTTTTTTAAGAACTTGAGATCTTACATCATAACATCCAGGAACACAGGGAGTTAAGCAAAAAATTGGCTTTTACATTAGAAATAATCCTTCAGGCATTTCCACAGAAAATGGACCGAATTAGGCACGGTACAGGCCTTCAATTTAGTTTAACAGACATGCACTGCACACGGACTTGACTTTGAAGATTTCAGCTTTACGGTGCATGGTAAAGCCATTACAGCTTTTTCATGTTTCTAGGGTTCCTATGTACCTGAGAACAGCATCCTATGGCTAAAAGGATTGTTAGATTTGTCTCTAGAACTATTTGTTACGGCTTCTTGATCCAGTGCAGCGCTATATATATGTGTGTGTATATATATATATATATATATATATATACACATGCATGTATATCTAAAGGCTGCTCCTTCTTATCTTCATTCTGCTGCTGTCCAAAGTGTTTGGATAAAGAGATGTGATCTGGGCAGGTGGTGATAGGAAAAAATGGAACAAAATAACAGTGAAAAACAGATTTTAAAAGTCTGTAACCAGCTGAGGATGTGTCTCCACAGGCTTAAAATCAGCCAGTATTGGCTCTTCATGGTCCTACGCCATCTAGCAAAAAACTGCAAAATCAATGGGAAATGTACGCCTCTGTTCTTGACCAGAGGCAAGTCTCTATCGGGAAAAAAGGCTTTCACCTCTTCCACTTAAACTACTGCCTTCAGCCACTGAGGGTTGTGCTGTGAAATATTTGAGGTGTCCAAGTGAAAATACTTAAACCAAGCTGGGAATATGAACATTAGATTCAATTTCTACTTTTTCGGTTTCTTCAGACTCCAGAGTCAGTGAACAGGAACACTGAGTCGTCCACGACACGTTTCTTCAGGTTCCTGGTATAAATATATATTAACATGTGCTTAATTGTGCATTTTCATACACCATTTTTATCCCCACAGAACTTCTGCTTCACTCACTGCACTGGCTAGACTGTGCCCGTGGGATGGATTTCTCAGTCACATCTGAGCATCACAAGGCAGCAATGGGTCGTACTGTAGTTAAGTCAGTTATATGCTACTCTGAAACACTGGATTATTTTCTTGATACGACCGCGCAGTCCCTACCTGGTGATGGACAAGAAACATAACACAGGTGTTACCTGCTGCTTCAATATCTTTTTAGTGTTATCATAATATTCTCATATGATTCAACCTCTGGGATCCTGCAAGTGCTCTGTTTACTTAACTAGTCATGGAGGCCTGTTTTGAATAAATAATGTACTACAGCATGCAAAATAGTCTAAAATAATGATCTGACAACTTTGATAATTTTGGCCTTAATATTTTTATGTGTGAATTTTAAATGTATGTAAAGGGGAAAATGCATAACAGGTATGTTATGAAGAGAAATCTGTTTATATAATAAAGCATCTTGAAACTATTCATTCAAAGCATGGGTATATTACAGAACTTGGCAATATCCATAATTCAAGGAGAGAAATTGGCTGTTCAAGTGAATCCTCCTAAACAAAAGAAACTTGTCAGAAGAAAGATTACAGAATTATGCTTGCAATCAGAACTGAAATGTTTGGAGTCATGCATCACTATCTCAAAAGTCAGGAAAGAATAGCTTCAAAATGCAAGCTAAGTGCATACTTATTTACAACAACAGGGAAAAATGCATCTTTATAGAAAATTGCAAGTGTTATCAAAGACATGAAGATTTCTGGGTCTTGCGGATTTTCTGCTCCTTTGGAGACCATTTCTGAACATGAGATGCATCCACTAACTACCACTGTCATTTAATTACTTCATATATAGAACTCCCGTGCATATGCAAGATTATTGATTTCTTTTACTTCCCATTAGTGTATCCCTGGTACCTTTTTGTAACTAGAATAATTCAAAGGACAGTATGTCAGCCAACTAAGTGACTCATGCAGAGCCCAGACTTTTGCGGTGCATCAATATGCATAGTTTTCTGTAACTTCAGGAGTGCTTGATTATGATTCTCAATATATTCAGTCAGAAGGGGTTCTGAAGAGATTTTCGTTTCAATTATGCATGCCTCATTATCATACTTTTAGTGAAGCGGAAAGTACATTACAAGGTGAGAGCCAAAAATGATGAGATGAAAAGCACAAAGCATAAGTATCTTAGAAGGATTTCTAAATTTGTCTGAAAAAATATTAATTCATAATAATTTTAATCATCCTTTCTATAACACTGCATTTTTACATGGCATTTTACAATCAGCTCTTCAGAGCATCTTTCACAAGATCAGGTATGGCATAAAGCTTCAATAAAGAAACCACACGGTTATCACTGTGGAGATGAACAAATTAGAAAGTATCCTGTGATGCAGTGGGATTTAAGGAGAGATGTTTTTCTAATGTTGAAAATAGATGCTTAGAAAACAGGAAAGCCAAGAGGAAATGGGGCACTGTTATGAAAGGCAGAATTGATGGAGATGAAACCTTAGTCTAACAGAGGGAGCTAAAACAAGAGAGAAGCAACATAAAATTAAGAGATATTTGGAGCGTGACGCTGAGGTCAGCAGATCAGAAAGTACAGCATGGTTTGGAAGGGAAAGAGAATAAACTTGACTCTGAAGGTAAAACACAGAACACAAAAGCACAAAATAGACAAATAGTGTGGTTAGAAGAACAAGACTTTCAATAGCAGTATTTTTGACAGACAGGAGAGCTGAAACTCTCAGAATGGAGACAGAGAGGAGGGATAGATATGAAGGAACTAGCTGAAAAAGCTGTTGGGAAAAAAAATATTAAGAGCTACAACCAGAAAAGACATGGAGAGTTGATAAGCTCAGGAAGGGAGAAACTAAATGAGGAATGAGAATGATTTACTGTGACAAAGACATCTGAGAGACAGCAGAAAAGGCATAAGGAAATAAGAGAGAAATCTATGTTTAACAGTAAGACTGTCTTTATAGAGCAAAATACAGGGAGGCCAGATTACAGATGTCCTAGAATATGGTTGATGGAGGAACAGCTTAGGCACCCTTATTTACACTAAAAAAATTTCAAAGGCAAAGAGGGAGGATGGAGTTAGTATGTGAACAGAAGAAGAAGAAAAAAAAAGAGAATTTTTTTTATTAGGTCAAGACTGTGGATAACATAGGAAAGAAACATAAAAGAATGTATGAGATACAAATTGTTAATATAAATACACATAAATAAAAAGGATAAAAAATTGAAAGGAAGGAAAGAGAGTAAGAAAAGAAGTGAGAAGAAGGAAGAGTACAGGTTGAGGGATTGTGAAGATGTAAAGAATGGGTTGACAGAAAACAGAAGAAATTAAAGTCCAAGGGAGGTAATAAACAGCAGTGGAGGAGGAAAGCATCTTTATGAGTATCAAATTTAAACTGCAAAATTGTAAAAGATTATTCACATGAAGAATCCACATTTGTATGAAGGAATCCCATTGATGGATGGGGCTTTGGGCAACCTAGTGAAAGGTATCCCTGCCCCTGGCAGGGGGCTTGGACTTGATGACTTTTAAAGGCCCCTTCCAATCTAAAGCATTCTATGATTCTACCCGTAAGCTCTAAAACATTGCCAACAAACCTGATCTATCACCTGAAAATGAGTATGCAGTTGAATAAGAGCCAAACATTAATTTAATGGTAGAGTGAAGTTATGATAGCAGAATATGCATTAAAAAAGCAGTAAAAGAAAGTGCTGCACAGACCTTTGAGGAAAATAACAGAGAACTATAATGCTGTATAATATATGTTTTAGAAATGTGAATGGTATAAGCTAAGCACAAGTGGCAGATACGTGCCTGATGTTACAGACGTATAAGAATGTCTTCAACAGACTTAAGTATTGGTCTACAGATTTCTGAATTTTTGTCCTGAATAAATGATTGACCTGAAAGTATCTAAACATAGCAGATACTTTTAAAATTGGCAATATTAATGAGTCTTTTTAAGCTTGTAGACTATGAGTAATTTCAAACAAATTCAGATGTCAGAGTTTGATTGGAGTTATGATGCATCAGAACAGGTACTTACCTTCCTCACTAAAATTAATATAATATTATGATAACACTGCTATAGAAGGGAGGTGAGGGGAGGGGAGGGGAGTGGAGAGGAGCGGAGCGGAGCAGAGTGGAGCGGAGCGGAGCAGAGAGGAGAGGAGAGGAGAATCTAAACAATGATAAATTAGATTTAGACCAAGAAAATATTCTATCCTTATGATGCTTCAGAAAAATTCTGTTTCTCATTAAAAGAAATACTCCAAAATCTTTCTGGAATACTAAAAAATGTCTCTCCCATGGGATGTCCAACAAATCAGAAGTCTAATGATAAATAAATGGCAAAAGCAAGTTACATTGAGGTTGAAACATTTCACTTTTAATACATGAAAGTCAGGAAACCTTGACAGAGTTCCTGATGTGGTTGACATTTGAGGTCTAGAGTATTATTTTTTTCTCAATAAATCACTTCAGTTTTATATCATTTACATCCTTTTAGTAGGAACCCAGAATCTATCTATCTGGCTAAGCTTCTGTGCTAATCAGCTCCACTGCATGTCTCTTGTGTTAATAATCTTTACACCAAATCCAATTTTACTTTTCATAAGCACCCTGCTTCCTTCTCTGGATCTTTGAGAGAACTAAACATTTGCTCTTTGTATACAAATAGAAAACCAGAGAGAAGGACTGCTGTACATCTCATCTGTCACACACCAAAAAAGATTTCCAAATTTCATTTTCAAAGCTTTTTTTTTTTTTCTCCCCTCTGCCATTTATGTGCATATCTATCTACAGCTTGGACTTGCTCCTCTCTCAGTTCTGAGAGAATGCATGCCTATTTCACAAGAAGGATGAAAAAGCAACAGCATGAAGCACAAATCAAGTCAGAACATGAAGGAATGTATAGTATGCGCTGCTCATGCTCTACTAGCCAGAAACCTGTGCATGACGTAAATTCCATTATCTTAATCATATAAAGAAAGGAAAAGCATGATCATTTCAAAGACCTCAGAGGAAACCTAAGGCTAACTCAAAGCCGGTTTTCATCCAGAGTAGTCTTGGATGCAATTTGCATTGCCATTAAGCAAATAATTAACAAACTGTTTGACCTGTAAAATATTTCCATAGACAGCAGCTTCACATAAATGTGAGTAAATGTGAGCTAAAGAGTAGATCCAAGAGGGAGCAGAGAGAGAGACAGGGAGATTTATATATTCAAAAGCTGGACAACCCTCAGGTTCTTGGGATCTAAAGATGCTGGAAAAAACAGAAGAAAAATCTGAAGTTTCAAAACTAGTATAAATATAAAGCTATGTCCCTCACATTGTAATCCATTTCTGGCCCAAAAGCTTAAAATTTGCTTTATAAGACTTTTACATACACAAATGAACCTGCCACTTTTTAATGCATTTAGCATTTGTGTAAGGAAAGGGCAAGGAGGAGAAAAACACATATCTATTTTTTCATATTCTTTCTATGAACAATCTCTATCTTTGATGTCCTTATTCTGTTTCTAGATCGCAAGATGGTGTGAGTTCCAAATGTGGAAGCAAGAAAATCCCAGGAAAAACAAGTACTATTTCAGTTTTTGTTGGACTTTAGAGATGTCTTGGTGGCCAAGGCAGTTATATAGTCAAAGAAACATAACATCGTGAAATCACAGAAGGTGTCTGTCAGCATAACAGAGAAAACATAGAAGTGGAAAAAGACATAGAGGACATGAACATGACTGCTGGCAGTATATAAACTAAGATTGTATGCAAGGACTAACCTGCAAGTGCCTTTCTTAATACAAATACTATTAAAGAAACTATTACACAAATATCTTACAACAGGCTAACAGGGAGTCCACTAAAAAAAATTAACTGCTAATTAAATGCACTATAAAAATAATTGTTCCTTCCTTTCTTTTAAAAGAACATCTGTGTTAAGGGGGCACAAATTATAATGAAACACGGTTGATAAATCTGAAAATCTTCCCCAGAAAATTTCTGAGAATAGCATTGTTAGTCAGCAATTAACTGCAAGTAGTTAAAGATATAGTGAATTTTATTATTTAATATAATTTTCAACTAATGTTAAGAAAATATTTTACTGCTTTCATGCTTCTGAAACAGCAAACCTTCTCAGAAAACTGATTTTGCGTACATGCAAGCCTCTCTTCATATCCACTGTATATTTTAAAAATAAACAAAATAATGACATGCTTAAATGCCACCACTGAGAGAAGGTGAGAGAAGGTGAGATTTGTAATGACATTTAGCCTTTTTTGTAGTATACAGAACTTAATAGCCTAATATCTACAGTAAATCCAACCAAAATTTTCAGCTAAAGATTTGAACCACACAAATGCCTGTTTATTGAGTTGGTGACAGGTGGGCACAAAAAGGGCTAAACACCTTCCCACCAGCACTACTCTATGCAACAAGCAGAAGCATTAAATATTGAAGACTGATCTACAGAGCTTCTATATGGGCCTGTCCCCACTCACAGCGTAAGAAGTACACAGAAGAAAGTGAGAAATGTTTGCAAATATCTATGTGAAATTTGTGAACTTGTTAGTGATGAAAAATAAAAAAAATATCAAAATCTGAGAGTATGAGTATTTAATTTGCAATTTTCTTAGAAGATACAAAATGATACCAAATATCACACATTCAAAAATTAGCATTTTTTAATGCTAAACACTGTAATACCTATTATTCCACAGGTATTCCCTTAAAGTAGGAATACAAAATCAGTTCTCAATCTTAACTACAAATGTCAGATCCCATGAGAAAATGGCCCAAAGCTTTTTGTTGTCTGGATGTATTACTTGAAATGTCAATACAGAGGCAAGTATTGCCAACTCTCACCAGTTTATCTGACTTCCTCTGGAACAGAAGCTGATAGTTGTTCTACAGGTCAGGTACATTGTCAATACCCATAAGTGAGTAGTGTCTTCCAAGACGCTCTTCTCTCTTCCCCAGACCTCTTGCTAGGCCTTTGCCTATTCAATTTGTTCTCAGATCCTCAACTTAATTCAGTCTCCCAGGTTTTAATTCAAGGATTACCAATTGATCTAAGTAACCTGGCTTCTGCCAAGTCTTCCAGTAGGTAACTGCTGCTGGTAAATTCATGGAAACAGAGCCTTCAACATGAGTATCATTTATTTCTGAACAAAGTGCGCACAGTCTGCACTAAGCAAATGGGTTTCTCTTACAAAGAAATCAACAAGCGGAACATTTACCGATGTGCTGACATTCCCTGACTGTCTCCCAGAAGGAAACTGCTGCGCAGGGAACTTCCAGCCTTGTTGGATGTTGCAGCCAATGTACAGAAAGATCCTCTGCTGTTTGGGGACCTTCTCCCCTCATTTTGCCAGTAACCTGTTTTCAGTTCTCTGAACATCCCATGCTCCAGCCAGTGGGGAAAAAAAAAAAAAAAAGAAAAAAAAATTATCTTGACAAGAAAAACCTAATGCTTTCTTAATCTTAGCCTTCTTTTGGCTATTGCCCATGCCAGTTCCCAGTTTAACCCTTTGACTTCAACTAAGCAGTAAACAGTAAAATCAAGTGATACATAATGCATAGTCTGGCTAAGAAATAAGAGATACATTTTCCCAACTTTTAATGAATATTATACATGTCATATAGTATTTTTGAATCCTACAGTTCCTAGGTCTTAATAGCATGTCAGATAGGGGAGAGGCAAGTGAATTATTAGACTAGCAAGACATTGTGAGTTAACCCCAGTAGGCAGCTAACCACCACAACCACTCGCTCACTCCCATTCCCAATGGGAAAGAAGAAGAAGAAAGGAAGAGTAAAAGCAAGATAAAAACTGTTTAATAAGTGAAGCAGAAGTTGAAGAACAGAGAAAGAAAACAGAACAAGCGATGCAAAGGCAATCCCTCACCACCTCCCATGGGCAGACCGATGGCCAGTCAGCTCCTGAGCAAAGATGGCTAACGTAACTAAACCCCCCTCTTTTCCCTTTCTCTTGCTGACCATGACTCTGTATGGCACAGAATATCTCATTAGTTCGTTCAGGTCATCTGACTGGTTGTGTGTCCTCCCAACTTCTTGCCCACCCTCAGTCTAATCACTGTGGGGGCAGAACAGGAAAGCGAGAAGGTCTTGCTGCTGTTCAGCAATATCTAAAACATCAGTGTGTTATCAGTATTGTTTTTGTTACAAATCTAAAATGCAGCACTATACCAATTGCTGTGAAGAAAATTACCTCTATCCCAGCCAGATCCAGTACACAATGGATTTCTTAAAAAAAAATACCTAGAGGTGGATGGATAAAATGATGTCTTGTATCTCTGCACTCATATCATTGCATTTGACTTTACAATGGAACAAGTTTCTAATATATAAATTTTTGCTTACTAGTAACACTTTGTATGCCCCATTGCGATTTGTGATATTCTTTTGTAAATTACATTACTTTCATAAAACAGATATGACTTTCCATAATACCTTTATTAGTCTTTTAATATTAGGCCCAAACTCTGAGTCCGATTTGACCAAAGTACTTTTCTTTCATCTAGAAGTTCCAGTGTGAAAGATCTTCACTCACACCAACTCAGACTCTCCTCATACATGTAGTTTTCCTCATAGTGAAGATACTTCATCTGAAAAAGTCTCGTTTTGTTCATTAAACTTTACAAGCAATACTTAAGCATTTCTTTTGTCCTGTAACTGTGGTCCCAAAGGAGTAACAGTTTCCTAGCAACCTGTACCCAGGGCCATTTGAACACAAGGCAACTCTATCTACGCATGTCCATTCAACTTGTTTAGCAGGAGTTTAGTACCAACTCAAGAGAAACAAGATTTTACGTTCTACATTTCAGAAGAGACTGCTAGATAATTGTTCCAGAATTTTAAATCCTATTACTAATTTAAATCTGTTTTAAGCAAAAGTTAGCATCTAAATAGCTATAGGATATGTGGGATATCAGAAAAATAGCTAGGGAATAGATGTATATATAAAGGAAGACACCATAGCAACAGGTATATTTTTTAAGGTTTAAGCAGATAAGCAAGCATGCACTGACTTTCTACTTAGATTCATACAGCCATTCAAATTAATTTAAACTAGATACGAGACCTGTACAGCCCAATTTAATTTTATGAAGCAATTTTTCAAACAGCTATATGCCAGTTGCAATGTACAAGATGAGATTCGGGTGCTGTATCCTTTATTGTAGCAACTACATGGTAATTTGTCTGTCAACTCTTGCTAGTTGAAGTGTGTCTATTAATCTATTTGTGTTTGGATCAATTCCAATTTTCTAATCTTCTGGGCAGCTTTCACAAAGACTCCATATTTCACAAAAAGAACCTCCCACAACACACATTTTCTTCTGTCTTCCCATATGTTTCATTTTCCTTCAAGATAATTTTGATCTAGTGCCCAAGGCTAACATGCTTCTGTCATGGACTGGTTGCACAACTATTCCATTCTTCTGCATCTACAGAGATAAAATCACCTGATGAATTTTCATGAGCAGGAATTCTCTCAACAAGATATTTCTTAAGGGAAAGCGAAAAAAATATTTTACATTATTTAAACATTTATTTTGCACTATTTTTTAAATGATTTTACAAGGCCAGCATTGATGTCTTTGTTGCTATTAAAGCAGCCAATAATAAAACCAGGTTAGTAAAAACAAAGGTAAATATAAGAGTATAAATACATATATAAATATAGTAAACACAAGGGTAAATATAGGTTAACAATGATGAGAACTCTGCATGACTAACTCGTTGAGTGTAGAACACTATTTTCTGTGGTAAATTTCATTACCAAGATGGGATGACCATTATGCTAAATATGTAGTACAGACGTTCAAGCAGGTTATTCTAGCTGTCACATTTTTCCTTTGGGCTCTTTGAATGGAACAGTCAATTTTAAAGAATACTTTGTTGTCAAGAATGTAGACTGTTCCACTAACACTTTTGCTCACCATGAACACAGTACTGCTGGTGTTCATAATTATCTTGGCTCCCAAAAGACAGATTTGCTTAACCTTATCTTTGTCACCACTAACTTGATGGTACTGATATCTCTTATGATAAAGCAATTGATGATTAATGGTAACTTGACCTAGGAACACAGAGTCACAGATGTATTAGTTATGAAAAACGAATAGCAGATACACTTTGAAGGTGGACTGAAGAAAAGGCCACTAAAACTATGTTTTGCTATGAATTCTGATTGCAAGAGTTACATGAATAAAACATAGTGGGCACACAGGATTACGGGATAACAGGAATGTTGCCTTCTGCTTCTTTTACAGTTGGTGGAGAGAGAGGAACTTCTGCAGCACAGTCAATCCCATCCGTACCTTCACTGCCCCAGAGGATGCATGCTCTCTCCATCCACTGCAGGGAAGACTAGAACAGTTGGCTACACATCAGACACACCACACTCAAAAATCTAGCATTAGAGAGGATTAATCCAGGCCTCAGCGTTTTGCTATTCTCTTTTATTCACCCTGCATTAGAATTCTTGTTTTAATTGCATTGTGGTTAATGAGTTTAACACAGGGGATGGACCTGCCCGAGAAAAGGTTATGCAATTTCCTACACAGTGCTTAAAGACAAAACAATGTATTGTTTCTTCTCTGAATAGGCACATCCTAATAAGGAAGATGTTGAAAAACCTCTCCTTATAACAGCAATACATTGAAATGTCTTTAAATGTCACATTGTCAGCAAATATGTCAAAAAAAGTCTACGCCCTCTCTTTATGCATGAGTACAAGTATGGCCACCTCAGTGCACAGGGCTATTTCTCTTTGTGGCAGAGACTCAAAGTAATTATCTTGACCACGTCTGTAAAACATAGATAACTAGACCGTTAAAGCTGAACGGAAAAACACATAGTTTGGAACGAATTAATAACTCAGATGAAAATACAACCATATGCATTACTTAATAGGTAATGCAGTATGGCTGGTTCCCAGAAGGCATAAATAAAAACAGAATATGATCAGCAGTGGTTCTGTTATTTCATTTACAGCAAGGAGAGTAGACTTTTGTCATAATCCTACATCAAAGGGAGAAGGACGCTAGATGACTTGCTGCAGATTAACAAGACTACTGCAAGATAAATAAAGTCCACTCTGTATTTTCAGAGTATTAGAATAACTGTAGTCAATGGAAATGTTAAAAGATATGCTCAGATAAGCTGTTTTACTTCCTTAAGAAACTAAGCAATGTCTGCTAAATTATTAAGTTTTGAGACTCTTTTCAAGGAACGACCATTATTTACATCACTGAATGATTCCCTTGTATTATACACACCTTCTGTTGTCCGCATCAAGTAATGAAAATAACTATCAAATCATTTCTAAAAAGGAATTTAAAAATGTCTTTACTCATCCAAAATACCTAAATACATCAAATATTATATCAAATTCTGCCCATCACTCATAGCTACAGGGAAAGGTTCTCCAGTGACAATCTGAAAGAGAAAAATGCAGGCTTTTTAAAAGGCCAAAGTTTATTTCTCAAATAATGAATGATTCTCTTCTACCACAAAACTTCTCTGTGCAGAATATCATATTTAAAGAAAACACTAAGAAAAATCAAAGAAACAGAGAAATTTTAATAGTTTAAAGGATTTTCTTTCATTATATATTCTTTCAAGTGAAGGAAATCATGATAAATAGGTGAAAATATGTCTCATCTGCTCTTTTAGAGCAATTCACTACTGATAGTAGTCTGTCATTCCCATGATCTTCCACTCTTTCCCTTCAGTCAGAAGGACAAAATACCCAACTGCTATCTCAGCTGTTTTACTCTTCACCAGCAGGTTTTCTTCTGAAGATTTCAGTCATTTCTGTGACAGCGCTGTCTCTCCTGCTTAACAAACAAATCACGCTTCCTCCTTGGAAGATGAAGTGTTATTTTTGTATTTCAGTGATCAAAACACACAAATGTACAATTAGACTTTAATCAGAAGATAGTCAGCAGAATGATAGCAAGAAAACTGATGCAAGGCATTCATGCTGGAATTAATTCAGTGTGATTCAATCACCTAAAATGTAGACGTTTAGCCATAGCTTTCCCTTTATTTGAGGGAAAAGCATCAACGTATCCAAGGGTGATTCATTCTACCTACCGTAGATACCTCCTTTATAAGGAATGAATCCTCTTTGACAACATCTTTCGGGTATGACTGAGACCAGTGCTATTTAAGATGTATTAGAAAATGTACAGTGTTGTACAGCATACAACTGAATTAACTGCAAATTCTTCCTATAAAAATGGGCGTCAATTACTAAACAGCTATACAGCAATTATTCTTGGGTCTGTGTCTATAGGTAGATGTGTATATATATATTGTATATGTAGCTATTCATATGTACTATGAATATATACAGAATCACAGAATCATTTTGGTTGGAAGAGACCCTCAGGATAACTGAGTCCAACCATTAACCTAACTCCGGAACTGAACCATGTCCCTAAGTACCTCATATATATGACTTCTAAACACCTCCAGGGATGGTGACTCAATCACTTCCCTGGGCAGCCTGTTCCAGTGTCTGACAACCTTTTCTGTGAAGAATTTTTTCCTAATATCCAGTCTAAACCTCCTCTGGTTCAACTTGAGGCCATTATCTCTTGTTCTATTACTTGCTACTTGGTAGAAGAGACCAACCCCCTCCATGCTACAACCTCCTTTCAGGTAGTTGCAGAAAGCAAGAAGGTCTCCTCTCAGCCTCCTTTTCTCCAGGCTGAACAGCCCCAGCTCCCTCAACCACTCCTCATCAGACTTGTGCTTCAGACCCCTCACCAGCTTCATTGCCCTTCTCTGAAACCTCTCCAGCACTTCAATGTTTTTCTTATTATGAAGAGCCCAAAACTGAACACAGGATTCAAAGTGGGGCCTCAGCAGCACTGAGTACAGGGCGATGATCACTTCCCTAGCCATGCTGGCCACACTATTCCTGATACAAGCCAGGATGCTGTTGGCCTTTTTGGCCACCTGGACACACTGCTGGCTCACATTCAGCCGGCTGTCAATCAACACCCCCAGATCCTTTTCCACCAAGTGGCTTTCCAGCTACTCTTCCCTGAGCCTATAGCATGGCATGGAGTTGTTGTGACCACACTGCAGGACCCAGCACTTGGCCTTGTTGAACCTCATACAATCTATATATGAAAATATTTACAGAAGCGACCTATATTGTGAGCAGGACAGAAATCCACTCTTTTGTTTCAGTTTGATTTGTGGACTATTATTATAGTTTTAATTAGTAAAATACTCTGGAAAAAATACCAAGTCTTAATCTACTGGCATAATACACTTATTGCAGTCATTTCTTAAAACCCTCAAGCATTTGAAGATCCAGCTTTTATAATTTTTGTTTTATAATTTTTGTTTGTTTGTGTTTTGTTTGGTTTTGTGGTTTGTTTTTTTAATGACAGTATTGTCCTGGACGGGTTTCCACAACATTTCAGGAATATTTCCCATTCAGGAATGGCAGCTATGACATGACATTTCCTATGTTGAGAACATATATTTAGACTTTATCATTTTCAAGTGATCCCAAGGGCCCTATAAAACTCACATGTTCAGTACCCTATTGAAAGCTAGACCTTGTACCTGATCTAAATAGCCATAAGTAAGGATTACATACCATAATATAATGCCATCAGCCCCTGAGGGAAAGTGTTGCCATAACATCAATCTCACAGACATAAAAGATCAAGGTACCCAAATAAGATAAAAGTCTGTGCACAGAAATTGTGCATGATTTCCTGCTGCATATAACATATAACCTGCAACACCAGTGCATAGTCTGGGGCTGATCAGAAATATAAGAACATGAGACTCTGTTCAGTTCTTAATAAGCAAATGAATGACAATATAATTTCATGCTCCTCAATAATTCAAGACAAATGCTCAGAGTATTCATTTTTCTCCGGTTTGTTTTCTTTATCCCATGATGTTTGCTTTGTGGAAAAGAACGAAAAGCAAACACAGAACAAAAAGAATAAAGTATCAAGGCAAATGAGGACAGCATACAAGCAAATGAGCAAAGCAAAACCAAATTAAAAATACGAAACAATAGCTTACTCTAAAGAGAGGCATTTAGAGAATAATTCAGGTTCTCTGAAACTTCCAGTAACAAAGTGCTTGGTTTATTTTTTTTTAATAAAATAATTAAAAATAATTTTAATAATGTCCACCACATTGTATTGTGTGCTGACCTATGCTGTAATGTATACCATTTTTTATATTTTACAGCATTTATACAACAATTTGAGTTGTGATTCAAACATGAAAGTATTTTCCAGATTAGTAAACTAATTTACTTAAAAGCTGTGTAGAGGTTCTAACACCAATTGTCACTTCTTACTGCATTTAAAGAAAAGTTAAAGACATATCTAAGTTGTATTGTCTAGATTATGACAGTATCTAACATAAAACATGTAATTTCTAAATCTATAAAAAGGTGATTCTTAGCACAAAATAAAGATATACATATAGAGATGTGATAATTAGAAATAGACTGAAGAACAGAAAAATATGTTTAGAACCATAGAAGAGCTTCCAGTAGCAGAGAGTGGATTTGACATTTGGCCATTTGTTGCCTTCTCTTATTTATTTATTTTGACCTTGAATAAAACACATTATTTTCACCTCCACCTGTCACAAAGCAACCCTTGTTCCAGTTTTTGTTTGTATCATTCTCTGTTTCCTTCACAGCATTAGTGCTTCTTCCTCCACTAAGAATAAGTGGTCTCTTACAAGACAAGTATTTCAAGTAGTGATTTTGAAGATGACATACCTGACAGGAGTCCAGTGATGTGCACTTCACATTGTTATTACAATAAAAGTCCATGAGCATTTCAAAGGAGAAAATGATTTTGTGGAAAACCTTAGTGCACATATTCTTATGAAATTGGCCTTTTTGCAAAGACAGGGAGGAAGTAAACATGACAACTGACATCACTGGTAAAGGGAATAAGGCTAACTAGGACAATAAACAAAGGAATATGAGGCATAGGAACAAAAATCACTCATGGAAGTACTTGTAGAGATATATTTGATACGTCATACAAGTTAGCCAGGAATTAAAACGTTCTTGAAAACACCTGAACTCTACGTGGAATGGGGAAAGTATAATTTGAATAAGGGTTGTACATTTTTTTTTCTAATTGTAAAATGAAATCCTGAATTCTTGCTAAAACAATTTAAGTGTTGCCATTGAATTTGGTAGATCCAGAAATCCAGAAAAAAAAAAAAAATCAGATATAGTTCAGACACTCCCATCAACTTCATTGTTAAACCTGGCAACATTTGGTAACTGACAAAATTCTTCTAAATTTCACTTAATAAAGTCAGAAGAACAAATCCTGTCATTACTTGATATATTTCTCTCTTATAAAGTTTCTACAAGTAGCATAATAAAAATCAGACAGAGGCTGGTATTTCAGAATACAGTATTTTTTTGGATGTTTCCACAATTGGAACTTTCATTTCACACTATTTCAGTTTTTAGGCATTTACCCTGTATTTTACTGAAAAGTCTATGCTGAGTTACTTACGTAATATAATAAAACCTGTGGAGTCAACAGGTTCCTAAAATCCTTTGAACTTAAGCAGTTCAAATCTTTCTGTAATATTTTACAAGCAACCTTCATATTTTTGCGTTCACTGTTGTTCTCATTATCTAGGCTGGAAATATATTGTTTTCCTTAAGTCCGAGGGCTTTAGCTCAAAAGTCCTAGAAGATGTTATTTCATTGTAAACCCAAGATAATGATCTTTGAAATCATCATTAAGCCACTTTACAAGGGGTTTCACATTCCAAGAAGCCTCCATATTCAACATTGATGATGGTTTGGTTTTGGGTTTTGTGGGGTTTTTTGTTTGTTTGGTTGGTTTGGTTTTGGTTTCTTTTTGTTTGTTTGTTTTTCTTCTGAAAGACACAGGACCTCAAGCCAAATGAATATCAAACTAAGATTAAGAAGAGCCAATGTGGCGTGTGTACTTTCACTCAACTTCAAAAATGTAGCTGTCCAGTACAAATTGTAAAATCAAGAGACAACTCTTCAGCAGATGAATTAGATTTATGCTTCATAGGATGTCCAGACGGATTACAATTTTAAAACAGCAGAAAGCTTAGCAGAAGGAACTTTGACTCCAGTACAAAGAGCAAGTTGCATGTATTGATTCTGATCACAGTCAATGAGTGAAAAAGAGAAATAGTGTCAAGTATATGATCACAGCCAAAGCGCTCAAGTCCCACTGCTTCCCACAATCCCAAGCAAAACATAGTCCTGACACAAGTTAAACATGGGAATCGGTGTACTGGAATCCAAAAGCTCTGTTTTACATGGGAATAAGATAAATCGCATATGCTCACTTGCAGAAACTGGGCAGGCAATACCACAAGACAATAAACAGCAACTACAAGAAGAAAATACCAGGAGATTCTGAGCCCACTTTGAAATCAAGACTTACTACACTATTTGTGATTTGTGCTGTTTCTTCCTGAAGAGCTTTTGATGACTTTGGAGAGCCCGTAATGGCACCTCTACCCCAAAACTCTGTAGTTATCTCACCCTCACCTGTGGCCATGTCTGTTATACTTGGACATTTGCAGAAAATACTGAGAGGGTTTTGTACAGGTGGAAGGATTTAAAATGAAAAGGTGACATAAAAGAAAAGCTAGTTATAGTCTTTATATAATCGAGTGAATGAATCCTTGGCACGAACTGCACACATTAAGCAAAGATTTCTGCTCAGTAGGGATCAGGTGAGAAACGTAGGAATACAAGTAACGTTCTGCTTTAAAGTAATTCAGTTCCTACACAAAACCTCAGCAGTCTTAAATATCATTCTTCTCCTTTTTCTCTGTACTACAGAAATAAAATTTCCATGATTTGTTTAGGTCTTTATATTGTGGCCTTTATCATAGTAACCAAGATCTAACACTGGGCTTCATAAACTGAGATTTTGCTTGGAGAAATAATCTCTGAAAATCTACAAAAGCAAGATGTACCCACACTACTGCACTGAACAACTGGGCTCCAGCTGTCTGTAAAGTTACTTTTGTGTAGTTTAAATTGCACAGTAGTTGTGCTTACCTAAATGTTTCTACACATTGTCTAACTTTTTGAACAGATGGAAAATTATATGTAAATTCTACTTCCTCTTGTTCTTAAAAATCCTACAATACTGCACCTTCATTTCACTGTGACAATTTCAAAGTGGTGGCACAGCTGATCATTTTAATTTCTAAACCTTTCCTACATTCATGCTCTACCTAAAATTCCATCTGCTCATTAACAGTGTCACTTGCAGGGCAAGACTCTTTCCACCTGCTAAGAAAAAACACAGAGGACTCAGCAGTAAGCAAGAACTGACACAAGGAACGTGATACCAAGATTCCAAAACACAAGCAAGTTTTGATTCCATTAATTCCTTTTCTGCCCTGGGTTATAAACTACAATTCTTGTATCAAATGCAAACCAGACATTTGTAAATGGCAAACAGAAAGGCCAAACCATTTATTGCAACTTGATTTACAGTATCCCATTAATTTGCTTATGCAATTTCAGCATAACCAGGAAACATCATGAATCACTCAAGTTTTATGTAATGAAACACACATACAATATAATTTCACAATTTCAATCCGATATTTTTCAGATAGCTAGTTTATTGTATTTATTTATTCTTTTCTAAGAGTCTGTTTTCTTCTTCCAATGGTTTCATGCTCGGCTTTAAGAATGTGGGTAGTTTCCTGAAGCTCAACAGAATTACTGGAATGCTTAATTTTAAGTACACACATTTGCAAGCTCAGTTTTAGGCTTGTCTTTTCATACACCATGTAAAGCATGGCATATGAGGAAACGTTTTAATAATGGCAAAGCCCCAGGGCAGTGGCCCTTTGTATCTGAATCTTCATACTGTGAACTGTTCATCAGGCAATTCATTTTAAGCGTACCAGAAATGCTTCCTCTCTGGGAACAGATGCCTTCCATGGTCAAACTCTTTATTTGCTATCTCATACCCTGAGTTTCCTACTGTGTACAAGGTGCTAATCGTGTTAAGATTCTGGTAACACAAGAGTAAGACAGTTAAGTTTTATAGTTTAAGAGATACAAATACGGTTAAATATGCTTAGGCATCTAAATTCATCATAATAAACAAAAGCTAGCAGATAGTGCTTGCTTTGTTCACAGTGCTGGCTTATTTCTTTCTCAGCCTATTCAGTCAGCATGGTTAGAAAAAGATCAGACTTGCATTATGCTTGTATTTATTGCAGTACTCCTAATTTGATTTTCCATTGTTGTATTCTTAAGAACTTATTTTTAAGGCTTAATCTTAAAGATGATAAGTGAAAAGCAAATGGGAAAAAAAAATCTTCTCCTCTGCTAAAACACTTTGGAGCAAAAAGAAAAAATATTTGTTAATTACTCTGTATATTTGTGTCCAGCTTACTGCATTACCCATTTACAGGTTAATACCAGGTTAACAGCCAAGAAGTAATATGATGTAGTGGCTGAGCGTTTTATCTGATAGCTCAAGAAATGAAGGAAATAGAAAATGCAGTACATAATGGATGATGAGAAATGAGGAAGGTCTAACAAGTAGTACAACACCTAGATTCATGTTGTATATAATCAATAATTGTTACTTTTGAACTGATGAAAATAACAGTTTGGTCAGCACTTGGGTAATTCATTTCTCTGGTAAGTTATCATTTTGACTTGAGTAGCAGAAGCTAGTTTCCCATTTTCATAAATGAAGCCTTCTTCCTTTTGTCAAATTAGAATTTCCTGTTTTTTAATTTCCTCCCCCCCAACAAATGAAACTGTATAGAACTCAGATCTTGCACATCTAGAGTTGAGGATACAAAAAGTAAGAATGCCTCTTCCGTTGTATCTTAACTCACATGTATGTATCGTTCTTGTACTTGGTTTGTGTGAACAGAGTAGGATAAAGAAAAAAGGTTTTCCACTGTAGCATCATTATGGAGAGGAGGAAAACGTGAAATATAACTTTCAAGGGTTTTTATTACACTTTTATCTCTTGGCATTATTATAATTTGTTTTATTTGTTTGAAAGACTAGGTGATTTCTTTCTCTGAAGTCTAGTATATTTGTTTATGATTTTTTTTTTAAATCCAGCAGGCCCCATAAACAGAATAGAAATGCTGTGCATACCTTAGTTTGAATTTAGAGCTAGTAAGTATATGGTGTAGATCTTGACATTCAAGCTCCTTGTCCTTAAGCTGCCTTTATTTTTCAATTTTTATTAAAGTAACCTTTTTCTAATTGAGTTAAAAGGCAGTCACAGAAGTGAAAAATTAAACACAGCTCATGGATGTTTTCCAAACATTTCACTACAAAAAAAATTCTGCTAATAATTGTTATGAAAGATTTTTTTTCCTTCACATTGGCACCATGAAATAGAAGAAAGCTGAAATCTTACATGATTAACTTACTCCCCTTGACAAGAAATCATTAATTCATTAAAGAAACTTTAATTAATGTTTGGAGCTTACATTCAACTCAATTAAGCATAGACAAATATTTAACATTTTCCCTTCACAAAGTATTCACTCAGTTCAACATATTCTTTATTTTAAGTATCTCTGCCTCTATACTTAACCAGTTTGTGGTGAATACAGATTACCAAACCAGGCTTTCTGGGGGAAAACAAAACAAAACAAAACAAAAAAGCACGCAACAAACCACAACCAAACATACAACACATCAAAAACGAACTATCATTTTGTCATTCTAATTATTTACTGAATAGGTTTGATTAGTGATGTCAGGTTAAATCCTAAATTATGTTGCAAGAGTAAAAATGGATTAAGCAAAATTAATTTCATAAATCATGAGTTTCTGTCTGCATCACTGGTTGGTATGGCTGGGATAAGCATATGTATGTGATATAATACAAACAAAAGGGAGACAAGAAAGGATTCTGTATCCTTATTCAGTGCAGTGCACCACCAGTAGGTTCAGTAGTCTATATTCATCTATGTTCTGTTAAAGTTTAATACAGTTCATTTTTCCATGGAGTAACTTCTATGGCAGCTAAATAAAAGAACTTTTAAAAACATTTCACAACTAATAAGTCCTCTTTTGTGAAGAAAAGTATTGCACACTGTACATTTATATGACATATACAGTAAATGGTACTAGGAAATTTTATTTGAAGGTATGCTTATCTTTCCAATAAACTGTAACTGCTTATCCATTTCTATGCCTAGATTCCATCATAAGATGAAAGGCTATGGTGGCCTTGTTTTACTTTCTGTTAGGGTTTGTAGGATGCTATTTTTGCTGTTGACAAAAGTCTTGACATTGATTCTACAGCAAAATGGATTTTTCATGTCTTATATCCCTGCTGACCCGAGCACTATTTCTATTTCCATGCCAGTGAGTCAAAGGCATGGCTACCTCCATCTCCAGCTAACACAGCTCTAGATCATAACCGCTATTTGCTCTAAGCTGTCCAGCTACAAACATAGTTAGACTAAAATAACAACCATTGGTTTTAACATGGTTTTGCTAGAAAATTGCTACATTTTTCTTAGCGAGAAAGACTATGTGCCTCAAGGCATGCTGTTTTTTCCAACAGTACTTACTGGTCTAATAAAAAATATTCATTTACATTAATATGTGAAGTAAATGGAATTCTTCAGGCTGTTTAAATGTGAAATACACAATATTTCACAGAATATTTAGCCCACAAATTTTACTCTGTCATTATTAGCTCTGTCAGGCTAAAACTTCTGCTGCACTTCCTTATTTCTGTATGTTATACTCAGCATGTGTCACCTCTACACGACGAAAACCAACACTTCGTTTCAGCTTCCCATCACAAGCTCACATCTGAAGCCTCATTCCAGCACTGTAAGTGGCATACTGACCCTAACTCCTGGCACATAAGACCGTTACAAACTGAATGTACACATGTCAAATCTCACAGATTCATTTCTGTCAAATACAGACCAAAGGTCGTAAATCCTTCTTTCACCCATTCACTTAGAGAACTAAGCCTTTTTATTCTGCCTTTGTATGACTGTCAGATTCCAAGTGACAATGTCTTTCCAGTAGTAAGTAAACATACAATGACCTGAAAATCTGTAAAGGGAGATTTTTCCTGTGGTTACACAAAATATGTAGCAACTTAGGGCAGATAACACATTATCTTTGCAAAACTGGTAAGAACAGTTCAGCATGGATGTTCTAGGAGTTTGCAGCCACATTGCTTTCTAAGGTCCATTCTTAAAACATAGGTTTAACTTTACCTTTCCATTTAGTTATCTGAATCAGAATTTCAGCAACAAAAGTCTTATTTGCAGCAGGTATGTGATTATAAAAGTAACGTTACATACAGAATTGGAAAGATTGTCACTTTATGATACTCCATTTTGCTAAATTAGCTTACATTTTTATGCAAGAATATACTAGATTAAAGCTTATCACACAGATTCACCTCTGGATTGTCCATTCTCCTATCACAATAAAATGCTTTTAAAAGGTGGTACAGCTGGATTCTTCAGTCATTGAGTGATGTTGAAACACACAATAAAGAAAAGGACATGCTGCCTAAGGGTAAAGAAGAAAGACTGATCAGATTAGAAAATAAAATGGAGGAATATAGGACAGAAAAGACCATGTGCGTCAGTAGAGTCAGACCTTCCCAACAGGACAACAGCTGATGGATCCAGCAGAGTGCACTGATCAGCTATTCTGCACACCTCGGTGGGCTATGGCACTGCCAACAACCCTACAGCAAGGACCTACTTGGTCCTTTGGGTGGGAGACCAAAATACACAGTCTAGCCTATCACAGGAAGAGAACACATGAGACCAAAGACAAGCAGTTGGAAAATGTAAAGTGGACTTCAAAACTTAGAGAAAGACAGAGAAGAAAGAAAGCTATTCTTTTATTTTCTCTCATTTGTTGCTATGTTACCTCTAAAAAGCAGGCCATTCCCTCTTAAAAAGAGGAAAAGATGCTTGTATTTTACATATAATAAATGGCAACGTAGAACACAAAAAATGCTTTATGTACTTATACTTCCTTGTTTAGCATTATATCTAATATACCTAAGATTTCTTCACAGAGGACTGTTGAATTTGGACATAAATATGTACATTGTAGCTGCACTTTTTATTTTTATTTTTTTTTTAAACTGGAAACCAAGTTCAAGTTTTCACTTAGCCTTGTATGGTGTAGGGCACCAAACTATAACAGATAAAGGGAGTACCCTTCTCCTGTGAGCTAACAGTATATACCTCTAGAGACATACACGAGAAACATGACAAACCATGATAAAACATTTCTGGCATCCAGAAAAGCAAGAAACATATTGTGGCAGGGTTTGTCAACTCTTGCTCTGACACTAGGAAAACCTTTCTTCTTTGATTGCAATGGCAAGTGAAACATAGCACCTGAAATTCATCTGGGAGACACTTGAATCCAAGGTTATAGAGGTCTCACCTCTAGGTCACTGAAAGCAAAGTAAGCTGAATGTTAAAAATATAAGAAATGTAAATCTGACAATCAAAGTCCTGAGTGTTAGGTGGATTTTTTTTCAATAGTTCTCTTATAGAATTCATGCATTTTAATACATCTAATAATTTGCACATATTGTGAACTATAAATACTTTCCTCTCAGGTTGATTTACTACTGTTGGCAGGAAAGGACTGTAAAAGCATCACCTTTTAATTTTTTCAGATACTTGACGCAGTGACTGAGTGAATAGAAGGATTATAGATAATCAAATATTATACATTTTCAGGAATGTTCAGAAATTTTGAATTAAAACCACTCTTACAAAAATGTCACAAAAGCTTTGTTCAGCTTAATTCATGCCTTAATACTCTAAGCGTCTGATGAAGTCTAGTGGAGGGTATTTTCTCCATTCTTCCAAAAATAATAGTTTCAAGCAGCAGTGCTTCTTTTATGAAACACAGTATCTTATAATACAGTGACAACCTTAAATTAAGCTCTTCTTTAGGTTTCCATGTGTTGGAATATAACGTATCCAAGATCACTTGCATCCAGGACCCAGAAATCCCAGAAACTTTTTTATTCATTATCATAATTTCTTATTTAAATGACAGCAATGCAAAATATAGGCTGATTAAAACATTTCTTGAGGGCAACCTGTTGAAAATGACATCCTGCTCCATGTGAACACTAGACGTTACGCGGAAGCTGCAGTTTTTCAAATCCTAAATTTAGGAACAGAGGATTGACATTGACAGTCTTGATCATCTAACTCAAGCCTCTTGCCATCTCAAATCATTTTGAAAAAGCTGTTTAGTCCAAAAGGGTCATCCAAATATATATGCTATGTATCTTCACACAACACATGCCACAAAATATTTTTCCAAAAACACAGTCCACTATGAACTTGAATTCACTATGTCCTTGAATCACAACTACTTCCCATTAGTCCCAATATACTCCTCAGGGATTTGATTCTTTTTTTTTTTAATGTTAAAAAAAAATCCTGACAACAGACTATGTCCCAAGCAGTAAAGGAAATTAAAAGAAAAAGACAGTGATGGCTGACAAAGCAAGTTTAGAGAGGAACACTTCTGAACCATAAGATGGCACATAGCAATGACCAAGGCACAGAAGCCATGTACTTGACAGACTTTATAATCACTAAAATTTTACTTTAGCCTACTACACACCTTTGACACCTCAGCAGCTAGCCTTTTCAGGAAGAAGAAAAAAAACCTAAAATGTCCCCCAAAACTAATGTTACA
The DNA here is from genome assembly GCF_036013445.1 of Caloenas nicobarica. NCBI lineage: Eukaryota > Metazoa > Chordata > Aves > Columbiformes > Columbidae > Caloenas > Caloenas nicobarica. The sequence goes on along the minus strand of NC_088246.1, from coordinate 122,231,988 downwards.
ATTTGAGACCGCATCTGGAATATTGTGTCCAGTTCTGGGTCCCTCAGTTCAAGAAGGACAGGGAACTGCTGGAGAGAGTCCAGTGCAGGGCAACAAAGATGATGAAGTGAGTGGAGCATCTCCCTTATGAGGAAAGGCTGAGGGAACTGGGTCTCTCTAGCTTAGAGAAGAGGAGACTGAGGGGCGACCTCATTAATGTTTATAAATATGTAAAGGGTGAGTGTCATGAGGATGGAGCCAGGCTCTTCTCGGTGACAACCAGTGGTAAGACAACGGGTAATGGGTGCAAACTGGAACACAGGAGGTTCCACTTAAATATGAGAAGAAACTTCTTCACAGTGAGGGTGACAGTACACTGGAACAGGCTGCCCAGGGAGGTTGTGGAGTCTCCTTCTCTGGAGACATTCAAACCCCGCCTGGACGCCTTCCTGTGTAACCTCATCTAGGTGTTCCTGCTCCGGCGGGGGGATTAGACTAGATGATCTTTCGAGGTCTCTTCCAAAACCTAACATTCTGTGATTCTGTGATTCTTTCTCCCACAAATGCACAATATCATAACCGAGAACCAATGCAACAGCATATACCAGATCCACAGCATTTCTATTATCAGTCACAATCATTTACAGAGCTGGCAGATCAACCATGTATTAGAAGGAAAAAGATGTAAGAAACTGAACTTTAAAAAGTTGTGATGCCATTGTAATTTTTTATTTAAGAAAGATCCATAATCTCTTAGGCATCCCTCTTGCCCCCCTTCTCAAAATTGTAAGTTTAGTTTAACTTTGTGAGTCTGATATTTGTTTGTAACTTTTAAGTTGCCAAACATACAGTTTCACTACATAAGAGATGTCTAACTAGCTTATGCGAGGTTTAATTTGGACAGCATTTTACTTACAAATCTGTGATGCATCAGACTGGTTCATATTTCAAACACTTTTTAGTAAGCTGAGTTGTATTACATAAATGAACTTTAAAGACAACCACTTTTTAGAAGTGACTGTCTTCAGGACTGTTGCAAGGGAAGACATCTCTAAGTTATCTTCCAGCAGATTTCACAGATGGCTCACAAGGCTGTCATAAGGCACAGAAGGAAGACAGTTGCTAATTTCTTTATAGTGATGCAAGAGACAAGCACAATCTGGATTTAAGGCTAGAAGTTGCTTATTTATCAATAGCTCTTCGAAGCCTTATTCCTAGCTAATATTTCTTACATCAAAGTGAATTACTAAAACTTAAAATGAAAAGGCTGCACAGAAATAAGTATATTTCACATTGATGAGATGTCAAGTACTGTGATTCTGTGAATGCCTTATGAAAACACATACTATGTGCTTTTCAGGTACAATTTTCTATGCACTCTTCTATGCAGTCTATAGCAGAATCTATTTTGTTGGTACAAGCACCATTGACTAGTCATGGGATACACTGGTTAGGCTACTTCAGGAAAAAAGCAAGGTTTTTCAAAAGATAACTATGGATTAATGTTGTAGATCAAATTCTGACAAACAGTACCATCATCAGTTTGTGCCCTATCACTAGGTTGTGAAGAGAATCACAACAAACTACAAATATGTATGTTTATTTTTCAAAGCCTACCATACTCATCATAATAGACACTTCTACCAATGTATAAGGCAGAGTATGACTTTTCAGAATTTGCTTTTTTGTTATGGAAAACAACAAAAGGAAACAAGGTATAATGGATCACACTGGTATTCTTTTATAATATAACCTTCACATGGACCAATCCTTTTTCAGACTTCCAACAGCACTGTGAAGAATAACAATCCATTAAAAAAAAAAAAAAATCAGGATACATTTTCTTCTCTATATCTTCTAAAGATTCAAGTAACCTGGCTGCAAGCATCTGGCATCAAGCAAGTGGCATATGTAAGTTGTTTATGGACTTTGTGTATCTCAGATATAGAAAGACTTAGGCTCTTGTCAAGAAGCTTCAATTTGCTCCAAAACTCTGTTCTTCAAAGACATTGGTCTCTGAGACCTCCCATCTTTTTGGTCAGTAATGTTCTTCAAACAATTAGAGCATCCCTGATGAGTCTGGCAGAAGGAAATCACACTGGTTAAGTGTATGTGCCAAACTGAAATCCAGTGAGAGTGCTCAAGAGACATTTGGAAGTGTTAGCCTATAGTCTGGTTTTGACTCAAATTATCTTCTTTTTTCTAAGCTCAGTCCTTTTTTTTTTTTTTTTATTTTTCTTTGTCTTATGTTAAGGGTGAATATTGTATTACAGAAGCTCCATTACAAGACTGTACAAAAAAACCCCATACCTTACAATTTTTCAGTCTCCTAGGCAGTTGCTTCATTATACACTCCACTCTCATAACCTATAGATGCATCGAGAAATTACTCAAGACTGTAATATCATAGCATTTAGTGCAGCATTATGATTAATTTCATTGTTCTATATAAGGCTGAATGCAGTATGGGAGCCACACGTCTGTAACTCTCTGAGATTCTAGTGATATATTAAACAAATAGATGGGGAAAAATTAGCTTTTTTGTTACATAAAACAAGATGTTGTACTCAACTTCACAGGAAATTCCAACATCCCACCATTCTGTCTACAGCTCTCACACCAGCCACAGAAAGAATTAGTCCTGCTCTTGTCTTATATGGTTCTATTCCATACAGACCTGTTATCTTCCCTTTTGATATGTGATATAGCTATTATTACTACCTCTATGGCTGACATAATTATAGGGAAACATATTCAGTCAGAAGTCTCTTCTTCCTTTCCCAGATCTTTCCTCCCACGCTATGACAAGTCCTTTTTTATTATTCTCTGTTTCAATTGTACCTTTTTTTATCAATCCATTACATATATTTGTGTGTGAAATATATATTAATTTGACAGATCGAGGTAAGTTCAAGGAAGAGCAACAATAAATTAACAGGATTTTTAAAAAGCCCCAAACAACAAACCAAACCTAATACTCTGAGTCTTCTGAGATTTAACCATCACTAAAAATGGAGAGCCTGACATTTCTTTCATCTTTATCACACCTGAATAAGTTATTTTTAGCTTTTGTGCACTGTAATCCACTTGCTGTTAGCTATGACAAGCATCACAAAACAATTAACTTATTTCCTCTAGCGGTGCCATCACTGCAGGGCTGGTTTAGTTATTTCCACTGTGACATGTGAAGAAAATGTATTTTCTTTCCTTCACATATAAAAGGCAGTAGCAGCATAAGATGTTGGCTTCAATATGTACTGAAGTACTATCTCTAATGAATCATGTCTTTCATGTATTTTCCAGTGGCTTGTTAATTTTTAAAAACCTATCTTTAAACAGGTATCTTGAGATTAATTTCAGGAAATTTTTTAAGTATCATGCAAAACTTACTGCTAATTTGGGCAATGGACAGTAAGGTAAGCCACTGATATTCTTTTAGCAGCTTTCATCATCTTGATGTATATCTACATGATACATACATATGTATATATACATCCAGATAAATATGTAAAATGACATTAAATTGTCTGTACAACCAGAAAACAAGGGTTGTTCACATTGTTACATCAGTTTTGGAAAGGATTCAAATCTCTCTAACGTAAGCCTACATCATGTTGTTTTATTCAGTGTAAGTCAAACATCTTCAACATATATGTTAGTTTAAAAGTTACAGAGATCACCAAGTTAAGTATGGTTTAATGTGTTGGACACAAAGGATAACTAAAGCATTTTTATTATTATCTAGCTTAGAGTTATATATTTTCACAAGCTTCAATTTTAAAATTGAAAGTCAGTCTCCCTCTACTTTGCGGTATTCATTTCATGACAGCCACATGTGAGGACTTGAAAATCTAAATACTACAAAAACAACTTTTGGATTTGTTATCCTAACAAAAAGACTTTGTAATTTTCCTCATTACTCCTCAGATCACTAGGAGAGATGTCCTTTGCAAATAATATATGTTGTACAAAGGTAAAACAGGTCCAGAATAAAAAGTCTATCTAGAGGGCAGACAAACTGAAGCAGTCAACTAAAAGTTCTGACATTGCCACCAAACATCTATATTAAAACAATAATTGAAAACAACAGGAGAACAAAAGTAGAAGTACAGAGAACACTACCCCTAACTGACTCTTAGCATGGAGCCTATTCCATTCATTAGAGCTTTTGGAAAGTTTAAAAAAAGATTTTGAGTTGAAACAGAAAGTATAATAGTGCGACATGGCTTGATGGAGCAGAGCAATCTCCTTCGAAAACAGAGCATCTACTTCTTGCCTGGAAACATGGCCTTTTCATCTCAGTCTGGCTATTACGGGCTAAAGAGAAGGACTGAAAGAGTATTATCATTTTACCAGCTTTGAAATGCAGATTTGAAATGTAACACACCTATTATTATTGTGCAGGTTTTTCATATATATATATTTTTTTTAATTAACCTGTCTCTCTTCTGCCTCCCTCTGCCATTTTTCATTCTTTTGTTTAAAAGAAGCAGAGCTTACTTTACTAGGAGCTCAGGACCAGAGGAACATCTGAACAGAACTGAACATCTGATTGTCCATAAAAGTCAACCAGGTCATAGAGTAGTTGACAAAATGGTTTGCCACTCCTGAACTTCTGCTGGAGTAAAGTTATCAGTGACAATCAGAAGGAATAACAGAAACAGTGTATTCTCTTTGCTGTACTTTTCCATTTTTTTCCTTCCAGGTATGGATACATTACAAGAAACAACAGGTGCATCGTATCTCAACCAGCTTCTTCAAATGTGTACCTAACATCTTCATCATCACTTGGAAGATATGGAGTTTCCCTTATTAAACTCATTGTGGTTAAGCTACATATGTTTGTTTTTTTTTTTCTCAGTAAAAAGTAATATGTTGAAAAATATAGTTCTTAATAGACTCTAAAAAAAGCAAAGTAGGAAAAATGATGAAAAATGAAGACCTCAACTAAACAGTCAAGTGAGCTTTGATGAATTTGTAACTTTTCTCATTTTGTCAAACCAACTAATATAAATCCCTCTCTCATCAATAAATATGCAAGTATATTCCTAAAACTCCCATTTCTTCCACAGCATTATTGCAACCAAAGTCAATTACGCCTTAGTGAGCATTCAAACCAACTGAACTGCTTCTCATTCTTCTCTTCTTTTAATAAAAAAACTCACAACATCTTTGGATGGAAAGCAGGTCAATGTATCTGCAGGCTATCTTTATGTTGACAAGCTCTAGTCTGTCTTTGCTTAGGGTCAAGCATGACAAATTTCCATCCAGATAACACTTGTCACATCTTAAGCCCATCCAGACAGCAATCATGCCTGCTGCTCACAGAAGCAACATCTGCCGCTTTGACAAACAAGAGCTCTTGATTCACACAATCTCTTGCTGAGTTCCCAGCTCATTAGGATCCCCTAACTGCTGCTTCTTACACATGAAAAACACACCTATCATTGAACAAGCAAAGTGCCTCGCTCTCTGCTAGACCCTTGAGCAGAGCAGCTCCTGCTGAGCATGAGCTTGGCAAGAGCAAGAGTCCCCTTCACTCAAAAAAGCAAGATCTTGTCAGACTGTCTGTCAGAATTACCTGATGAGTGAGAGGCTCTTCAGCTGTGAAGCCAAATCCAGACATCTTCACAAGCATCCTTCTAAAACCTCAAGTGCAGCGCTGTCTGCTTTAGGCACGAGCCTAGAGCCCACACAAGGCTGAGCAAGGGGCTCCCTCTGCAAAGCCCTCTGGCACACGACCGATCTCCCTCCTTTGGGCACTTCACCTAGGAAGATATTTTGGAGCTACAGCATCAGCTTAACATAAACCAATGCTTCCTCAAAGCCCCAAAAGTTATCTAATTGCTTATGATTATACACTTGGCAGGAACATACAAGCACATTTAACTCCCTGCCCCTACTTAGTCATTCAAAAGTACCTGTCCTTGTACTGCCTTAAGGTTAGAAATTTTTCCAGTATGGAAAAGGACCTAGATAAACTTGGCAGTTAAAAGGAGCAAAGAATTTCACATTTAGCCTACTTCATATGAAATTACTTTTCTTTTAAAAGAAGCAGTGTGTTAGGAAGAGGTGAGATTCGAGTTGGGGAAAACTTCAAAAGCAGCAGGTTTTATAGGATTAACATCTAAAAGACTGTAACAGTCTAATTTTCTTTTTAAACAATCCTATTCATACAACATCAGCCTAGCATTACAATATAAGAAAATGGTCTTTCTTTGAAGGAAAAAAGAATTCATGTCTTCCTACATTTTGACAAAATTCTTTTAAAAAACACCTGAAGCAAAATGTAGCAATTTTACATGGCTCAAAAAAAAAAAAAATTAACAAGCACACTATATTCAGGGATTTGAGCTGATTAATCTTTAAAACATGAGACAAGTACTACTGAGATCTAGGGATAAAATCTTCAGTAGATACTATTGGATGCCAGAGGGTAAATGAGAGTCTAACAATGGGAGAAAAATATCCAAGATAACTGTTGCAGAGTGAAATACTACCTCTTGTTTTCTGGAACCAGTGTTTAATGTACCAACTAAATTGCTTTTTCAGTAGGCTACACAGAAAAAAAGGGTTATCCCACAGCTCAAGGAGTTTCATTCCAGAGATCTGCTTTCCATTTCTTACTGCACCACAAACTTCCTATGTGGTCCTCAGCAAATCTCTTTTTATCTCTTCCCAATAAGACAACACCTGTGAACTATAACTTAGGATAAGGATACTAAAGATAGGATTGCCAAAGTATTGTTATATGAACAGAAAAAAAATTTATGAATAAAAAAATTTCTCAGATAGTAGAAATCAAAATAGGTTTTTCTCAGACTTACATGCACTGGTAAACAAGCCCAGATGTCTGAAAAATTGACATCTGCTCAAATAGGAAGGACTTTACTTGTCCATTTGTAGAATAACAGCTGGATGAACTTGCAGCTATTTTCTCTACATGGAAAAATCTAAGCAAGAAAAAAAATGAAAAGTCCATAATTCCTAAGGTAAAACTGTGTTAAAACTGATGCTATGACTTCGATTGTGAGCCATTTGTTTATATTTAAGTTGTAAGCCTTGCTTTTCTTTTTTTCAGAGCATTAAATATAAATGCTAAAAATATTTTTATACAAATAATATCATAGCTCAAGATACAGCTCTATTTTCATATTCTTCTTTTTTTTCTACTCTTCTGAATTATTTTTTTAATATAGAAACAGAAATCTGGCTTTTAAACAACAAAAACTATATTTCAATAAGCACTTCTCGACTGCTAGGCTCCACTGAGCTGAAGGAACTGTGGAAGCATTATAAATTAATGAGCACAGTGGACCACAATCCAAGCTCCCAGAGGCAAAAGTAACTAAGTATTGAAACTATTTTACTGTGGCATATCATAGAGTACTCAGTATAGTTATAAACACAGAAATTTCACTTTTTTCAGGTACTGTATGCTTAGATGCATGATCTTCACCTTGTAGGGTTTAACACATTTCATCTCAGACTAAGAAACTTGTTTTAATGGAAGGAAAAAATGTAATATACACATTAAAAAAATCACTCTGATGTATACAAAGATTAGAGACCCTCAGCTGACATATGGCGACATGATATTTGAGTTTCAGATTACAGACTCTTGAGAAACTGATTGCTTCCTAACAACCTTCTTACTGTATTCTTACAATAAAAGAGTGAAATAAATTCCTTGAATATCATCATAATAGAATGTCCTAAACTCAATTATTTCCCTCTAGAAATGACTCATTACTTATGAGGATGAGAGCCAGCAAATGTAAAAGCACAAAATATCTGATAGCCTTCATTAGAAAAGATACTATTATTTACAGTCACTTATTTTCTCCCACAAGGATTCAGAATTTTAATTTTCTTCTTATAAACAAATGAGAATAACATACAGTTACGATTAAGATTTTGCTTGATAAATTCGGAAATAAACCTACATTTTGAGAGGGGTTTTTTTGTAAAACACTTGTCTTAAGTAATTGGAAAAGAGGCAGGAACACCTAGAGTAATGAGTTGTTATTGATAACAATGTCATATTATTGCTGACTGTAGAAGTTACATTCTTTCAGCTGGATCTCATTACAAACTTCCCACTGTTCAATACAGTTAGCAGAGAAAAGCACTTAGTTTGACAAACAGCAGGAAGCCAACGCCAGCAGGAGTAGGAGCAGCAGCAGCTGGTGAGTGCTGTGAGGAATGTAAGGCTTGCAGGGTCCCTGAGGGGTGTCTAAGGGGGGTTTCTGCTCCCTGGCACCCCTAAGTTGGGGTGTTTGGAAGGAGTAGGCTACAGGTCTCATGAGAGGGGCTGTGCAGCAGGGGAGGAAGCTTGAATTCAACCTTGAGCTGAATGACGCAAAACCCACACAATGAAGGTTGGTAGGGTTAGACGGGACATAAGGGCTGACAAAGAGTGGTAGGCTTAGATTGGACATGAAGACATTTCTTGCAGTGAGAGTGGTGGGACACTGGAACAAGTTGCCCAGAGAAGCTGCGGATGCCTCATCATCGGAAGTGTTCAAGGCCAGGCCAGACGGGGCTCTGAGCAACCTGATCTAGCTGGAGATGTCCCTGCTCATTGCAGGGGGCTGGACGAGAGGATCTTTAAAGGTCTCTTCCAACCCAAACCATTCTATGATTCTAAGATGCTATGACAAAGAAATAAATCAAGAGAAAAGAAAGGTTGACATCAGTAAACCAGTAAACTATTAAAAGACCATTTATTAACCGCATAAAATAGGAATTTGTTCAAAAAGTTATTTAGCCAACACTGTATCTTAATTATACAGTAACTTATGTATCCTGTTAGTAGGAACAACAGGTAAATTCAGTTTGGTATTTAGTTATTACTTTGGTGTAACTACTTAGCAGCAGCAACAGGCATTACATGCTATTGATATTGTAATTGGAAACTGCAGAATTATTATTCTGGTAAGTATCAGATTTAGATTTGTAAAGCCACTATAGAATTCTGTACTACGTTGCAATAACCTGGCAGCTCTGCACATATAGCCATAGTCCTGTGAATACTGTAGTCTCAGGATACCCATTTATGAAAATACCGACTGCTTTCTAATTGAAATTAAGAAGAAAAACTATTTAGAAATCAGATACTGAACAGAAAAAAGTTTTTTTGAGACTTGTCACCCGATACTGTACAAATTATCCCATCCAAAGGTCTCTCATTTTCCACTTCTCTGGTATTTTAATTTCCTAGCATTCCAAAAGATTTCATAAAATCTGAACAAACTAAGGGATGATTCTCCTCTTGCAAAATCTTCCAGCGAACTCAGTAAGACATACCAAATTGAACACCTTTGCAATTGAGCTCTGTTCAATTTACGTCTACATATAGCAGGTCTGAAATCTAATGACCTCAGTTTGAGTATTTTAGCCTTAGTCCTTTGACAATTAAAAACCCAACAGATCACTCCATTGTGATTATTCTAGCCAGTTAAAATGTATCATTGGTGGTACAGAGAGATCCACCCTGTATCTCTGGAATTTATTGTCTAAGTTCATTAAAAAAATTCTAGAAACAAGGAATTATTCAGCTAACTATGAGCATTTGTGGCCTTATATAGATACTAAATGAGCATGATGGCTTTTTCTGATCTTATAATGTAGGAGACCACAGTATCTCAACAAGCCTCTACCACTTTGAGGACACTGGAGATTAAAGTTAGAAATCAAGCCTAGATGTAATCTTAATAATAAATTATTTCCAGAATCCAAAATGGATTCTGAAAGAAGATTGCTTTGTGTGCTTGTTTTACAAATAGTCAAATTACTGTCATGTTCATGAATCCCAATTATGTAGCTAATTAATTTTAATTAATTAATTAATTCATTGTAATTACCTGCAATTGTAAAAGCAACCCAATCCCCTGAAGTCTCTCACTCATTAGTTGCCACATAACACGGTTCTGTAAGACGATTTTCCCTTGGCAGCCTGATGATCAGATTATCATAACAGCATTATGGAAATAGGTTGAGGAGAAGGAGAGCTATCTGCTTTGTATATAAGGAACATCATAACATCCTCAGAATTCCCTGTGCCTGGGAAGATCATGGAACAGATCATCCTAGAAGCTATGCTAAAGCATATGGAGGACAGGGAGGTGACTCGAGACAGCCAGCATGGCTTCACCAAGGGCAAGTCCTGCCTCACCAACCTAGTGGCTTTCTGGCAGGAGGCTGGACTAGATGACCTTTAAAGCTCCCTTACAACCCAAACTGTTCTATGATTCTATGATTCCATGATTCATTTTTATTCTTTTGACAAATGTAAGAATGCATAATATGTATTTATGGCTATGTGTGTCTGGAAGTATAGTTCAACTGTAAGTAGAAACCCCAAATAATTAGTTTACAAAGTTCCCGTACACTTCCATCTAGTATGGAAAATAAAATGTAAAAGATAAAAAGAAAGAACTTAAGGCAACTGAAGAAGAAAATTATATTAAAATAGTGAAGACCTAAATGCATAAAACATTTACCTATACGCACTGAAGGAAAAAAGTTTGTAAATACAAAATAACTCATATTGAATCTGCACTTCTTATATGAAATGTATTTTCAAGATTTTCTTTCTTTTGTTCAAAACTGGCAGGAGTTTTAGTGCTCACTAAAGTGAAAAATGGATATTGTTGTCCAGGCCAATAGGCACAGCAAAATATGAGAAGCTAAAGCATAGCTTTGTTAATAGAAAAAAAAATGAGGCATGCCCTACGATCTTCTTCTCCAAGGCAGAAAAACATCCCAGAAGAGGATCTTTATTTCACACATACTCAGCATTAGTATTGCTCCCACAGGCTCTTCAGATGGCAGTTCCAATGACTCCAACATCTACCTCCCTGTAAACCAGCACTTCACCACATTTGGAGGAGAAGAAGCAACGAAACCCACAACCCTCTCAACATCTTGTCTGGCAGCTAGGTGCAAGAGATAGCAAACAGGTAAAAGATTCAGCATTTAGGCAAACAAAATATGACTGGTTTACAAAATCTATTGTTTCAGTCAGAAGGGTTTTTTAAATAAGGATGATTTTAAAAAGGCCTGTCACTTCTGGGGTCAGGGTTATGTCTTCTGTCACAGAAAAATTCTCAAGTATAAACTGCCTGTCCTTTCACAGACCACTTCTGGGTGCCTCCAGGACCACTAGCAGGCAGGAGCACAGAGAAGTCCCTCAGCTCAGCTCTCTGGCACACTCTCCAGCCACCAGGGAGGCCTTGAAATACTAATGACTTACCTTACCAGCTTGGTCACTCCAGGATTCACTGAGCACAATGCATCATCACACATAGATTGTGAAGGTCGCAGTGCTGGAAAGTGGCTACTGCAAGATCATCAAGATCATATCCAGTTTCTTATTATCTCAGGCACCACCTTGAAAACTGGAGCTTTTGTTCCTTCCCTCATTAAAATATCATTTCAGAAACTCATGCTTCCATTTAATTTTCAACCCAACTCTTTTGATTTTTTTTTTTTTCTCGTAAGCTTGCAGTCATATTTTTCTTGTGCCAAAACTGGTTTGCTCAAATCCTGCTTCTCTGGAGTTATCTGATATATTTTTAAAGAGAGATGCTACCTAAGTACAGAAGAGGAAACCCAGTAAGCAGAAACAGCCTGTTGGATCTCCTCTAATGAAACACGCTCTTTCTTTATTCTGGAAGTCTTTTCTCTTACTTGGCTTTTATTCACCTGTATCTGGTTTCCTAAATATCTATGTAGAGGAGAATTGGTAAAACGAGACCTCTGTGCTGGACAGACGTGCAGCCACGCTCTGGCACAAAATCTGACTACAGAGAAAGCAGCAGGTAACTCACCGGCTTTGTTGTTTCTCTAATTTTCCTCCTAGTTATTTCCACTGCTGAAATACCTTCAAGTTACTTTTCCCATTCCAGCATTTAGTCCAGTATGATTAACAGCCTCTAAAGTTAAAAAAAACATTAAAATCTCAGTTGTCTCAAGATAGCATTTTTTTTAATCATGCCCTTCCCGGCTTCCAGGGACCTCTAAGCTATTTCAGAAATCTTTCTCTTTGCGGTATCTTGGCATCTTTTCATTCCTGTTATCAGGTAGCCAGAAAGGAAGATCTGAATTTGAAACTAAGATGCAACCATCAGAATCTCAAACTAAGTACTTAGGCTCCTTTTCAATTCAGCTCTATTGTTCATTTTTAAGCTTCATAAGGCTCCATTGACCCAGTTTCATAATGGCTTTTTTTCTGTAATTTTGCCTCCTGCTCAATGAAGTGGGTAGAACCCACTGTATTCATTTACTGAATTAATAGAATTTTCCATTAAGGACAACATCTCCTGAATATAGTTTTGACATTTCTGTTACATATATTCACTGTATCGGTTTTGCATCATTATTTTTCTTGAATTTTAAGGATTCTTCTTGTAAAAGTAAGAACTTGAGCACATATCTCTTCATCAAGAACTACATACACACTAACAAATGGACTCTCCAGTTCTTCATTTCTCAGTGTTAACAAAGATATTTCCACTAATTACTCTTTTCTATCATTATTATATTAATATAACTGACTTTTTAAGGGGAAAATGAAATGCTGAATCAGAAGCTTGCAAGTTTTCATTAAAAGAAAGATTCTTTTAAGAAATGTACCACAGAGACAATATACACAGACAGCTACTTTGTACCATGGCCTTAAACATGGCACTGACAGAAAGTGGCTTCAATCCAATCACACCTTGTGCTGACTACACATTTTGCCTAAATGCAGCAGGCGACTTGTTTCCTTTCATCGCTGAAATACTAAAAGCTTCCCAATCAACATCTTCTATATTTTTAAAATAAACCATTTACAAGCATAGAATTGTCAGTATTAGTAAGCTTGCTTGTACTTTTGCATGAATCTGTATTAAAAATTTGTAATAGGCATACCTAATACATTCACTTCAAAATATTGATGATTTTAAAACTAATGCTGCAAGATGGCCTTATGACACTAGCATTACTTACCAGCTTGATATAAATTATTCTAAAATATATAACTCACATCATAGTTTAGTTGGATGTAAGGACAGTAATTATGCAAGCATACTGCCCCCACATGATATAATAATTACTCTCATTGTCACCAAGTCAGAAGAAATGGGTGAACGACACAAGGACAGCTGGACTGTTTGATTTACATTCAGAAAAACTAATAAATATCTCAGACATATACTTCCTAAGCCTTCTCATGATCCAGAAATCTGCCGCAGCCCTTTGCAGCTGGTACTACCACGCATGCTGAAGCCCATGGCTTCCAAGACGAAAATATAGAGCAGTAAGTATCAGAAGTAGAGAGAAAGTGTGAGAGGGATCTGACATCACCCCAGACCTGAAGCAAGCTGACCTACAAACACAACTGCCTGCCCAGCCTCCTCTTTTCTTACTTTTTGTGTAGCTGAACAACACAACTAAATATAAGCCACATTTATCTTTTCTATTTCTGTTTTAAAAGCTGGTCCATCTTGAAAACAATGTTACAGTACATAACTAATGATAAGAGAAGATGGTGTTAGCTGACCTGTTAAAGCTAGATCTGTTTCTCCTCCATGTGAAATCTCCTTTCCCCAGGGATTTCTGTAGGTTGCAGCCGAACACATCCTGAATCCATCATTCTGCTGTGCTGGAGGGAGATGAAACTGTGTCTTTCACCTACAGGGGTTGTTTCCACATCTACCGCACACATACATGTAATTCCCACGGCATTGCTGGCAACACTGCTGCAAAGGCATGAAGTAACTTCCCCTCAAAGCTTAGAGGAAGTCCAAACAACGAAAGCTAGTATATGGAAACCTCATTAATTTCACTGTCCATACTCAAGTATCACCTGACACCTACTGAAAAGAGGATAATTTTGAAGTTATGTGGCAATGATGTTAACCACAACCATATTGATAGCAATTTCAGGGTGAAAGATAGCAACAGATATGAAAGGTCACTGATTTTGATCAAGAATTCTCTCTTTAAAAGCAAAGGTTTTGGTTAACTTAGAGGTGTTTCACTGGAATGCAAAGGCTTATTTTCAGTTTTGCTTTGAACCTGTATTCATATCCTTACTCACGGCCATTTTAATAACCTTAGATGATTACAGTCATGATGCTTTAGCTAAAAATGTGCTCTCCCTGAAAGATTGCAGAGCCTTTTTGTTCTGGTTCAGAAACAAGTGACTCACAGAAACGATACCATATCTCGAATCATAATTCAGTTGACATTAATGGCATCTCATGACTGTAGGTAAGTGATAGCTGTGGACACATTAATGATAACACTCACCATTGTCTTTGTGCACACAATTTCTGTGATTCTAAGACTTTTCTGTTAAAATTGCATTATGTGTGTTGTTGGGATTACCAATGGGAAATACAATTCCTTTATGCTATGAGATTTCTGCTCACGATTTCCACTGACCAAAGGTCTAGCTGAATTTATTGGCCCTAATTTCCTCTTGCCCCTCATTTTGTACAGTTATTTGAACTGGTTTAAAATAAGGTTAATAGACAACGAAATTAGAATGGATGATTTTGTTGCCATTTTACACTAATGTCAATAGCTGCACAAATGTCAATAACTGCACAAATTGCAGAGAGACAAAATAAGAAAATATTATTCTGAGATAATTTTAAATATTGGAGTTCCTGTAATTCTGGACTTTCCAAGTGTGCAACAATCAGATATGCTAAAAAAGCATAAACATGCAGCATGTAATATACCTAATGAACAATCTGTAGTACATACAGAAAAGCATATAAAATACAGACAGGACTATCCTTGATTTATGTCCCAGTTACCTGCAATTTGGTGGTTTGTTCAAAATTGAGTCAGAAATACCCATGTTTGTGTGTAAGAGTCTTTGTGTTTATTAGTCCCATATGGAATTTTCTGCTGTGTCTTATCATTTTTGAACTCACTTATGCTACATAACAATAACATCCACAATGATATTATGCACTCAAAGAAAAAATATACCCTTTAGTTCTAAACTCACACAACAAGAAACAGCATACAGCACTGTCCTATTATACTTTCCAGTTCCACTTCAGATAACATGATCACATCCACAGCCTGGGAGAGATGCCTTAGAGGATTGTCTGTTTCCTTCCACTGGGGAAAAATACCCATTGTTTTTCAACTTTAATTGCCACCTTTTAACTTGTTATTAATGTGCAAGAAGCTTTTCTTGTGAATTCCAATTTAGTTCAGCTTAACTAAAAACATTTTTAAAGGAAATTTGTGAAAACCATTTTGGCATCAAGGCATAACAACTTTTTGTTACAGTCACCTTTTCAAAGTGATTCTTCAGCTGTTATATCTTAAATGTATATGGAGATGTTCAGTACTAAAGCAAGAGTATTATTTTGTGAGATTTTTAATTATTACTTCATTCATTTACAGCACACAACAGTTCCATTTCTATTGCATTACACATCATGACATTCACTTAGTTCATACAATTAAACTGGTTATGATTCTTGTATTGTCTATCCTAAAGTTTCTCTCCATTAGTGCTTCTCAGTTCCTGTAACCACCTTGGTTGGATGGTTTGTACTTTTATGTTAATATTTTTTTCCTTTCTCCTTATGCCTGGAATTTCACCTATCGCGATTCAATGGCACGTGGTGACATAGTTAGCCATTTGTAATTGGCACCTTTGGCTCCGCCTTTTCTTGTCTAAAACTTGGATTTGGACTATTCTTTACATGGGTACCCTGGACATACAGGGTATCCTCATTTCAGTACATACATATCTATAATCTGTATAGAAGCACTATACACTTGGTCTGAGATATATGTTGTCTTATATGCTCTACTTGAATGGGATTTGTCAGTACCATTTTTTGTCCTTTGTAATCAAATTTCATTTCTCTCTTTCTTACACTATCTGGTACTACCAGTATACAGGATCCAAGCTACTTCAGTTTTCTTACAGCACTGGCTAGACATACATCTTACAAGAACACTCCTACCTCCTCAGTCCTCCTCTTCCTATCAGCTGAAATCAGTTTTACAAAAGCACTACTAACAGCAACATGGCTGAAAACATATGTAGCCATCTGCTGACCTTTGCTGACAGTTCAAGTGAGCTTGGAAATTGTGACATTACATATAAGTCAATGTCTCCAAGTCAAGCTGCAGAAAAACAAGTTTCTGCATCTAGTAACTCGGTTTTCCACTCTAACAGAATACCTTTAATATATCTGCTGCCTCCCTTTGTCATCACAGCAGCTTCCAGCATGGTCAGCTGAAGATCGCCTTCTGCAGTATCTCTGCTTCACGGCTCCCATCTCCCGGGGACACTTACTTCCTTGCATAAGAGACTCATTTATCTACTTCAAACGACACAGAAGAGAAACTTACACTTGCTTAGTTCCCCAAGATCCAGATTCAAAATATACACAAGTTGTCCACTCCAATAAACACTCAAGATGACATCTTCCACAGAGCGTGTTTCCATTTGTTTCAACAAAGGAGTTTTGGCTTTGCTATTCCCCCTCTTTTTTTAAGCTGTCCCTATCAAGGTACTTCCCTGCTCCCCTACAGATTTAAAAGAATAAAATTACATATCTCCCACTACCTGTCCACAGCCACCGGAGGTCACACCTTTCGAAGCAGTTGCAATGCTGAGCTCCAAGAATGTCTCATAGAGTCCCAGTTATATGTTGGGACTGTGTGGAATATGTTTATTCTAACCACCAAAATATCAGAAAACATTGTTAATGTATTCTACATTTCTGTGTAGCATGTTTGGTCACTAATTCTCCGCAAAGAATAGTTTATTAAGACAAAATTTACAGTTGCTCTTCAGAGTCTTCCTATATTACTTAGAAAAAAACACATTCCTTTTGAGTTTTATTTTGAGTTATTTATCACAAAGGTTGGGATAAATCAAACACAGAGAGTGAAACACAGGTTGCTACATGGTATCTTGGATGGATGCATAGCCAGAAATGAAGCATGATTTAATTTCAATAATTTGCCACAGAGAGATTAAGCTCACACAGTGTCAAGGGTAAGACTTATTTGCTTAAAAAACTATCACAAAATAACTGACTTAAAAATGTAATATTCAGTTCACTCAGCAGTACATTTTAAACCCAGAGAGTGTTTAGATGTCAAAAAAAAGCATGAAAGAAGCAAAAATCCCTTGTATGTAAACATAGGAGAGCCTTTCAAGTTTGTTGTGGGTTTATTTGTTTGTCGGGTGGTTTTTTGTTTGTTTTGGATATTGTTGTTGATGTTGTGTTTGGTTTTTTGTTTTGTTTGTTTGTTTGTTTTAAAGAATCATTGAAAGACGGAGGTTAGAAGGGAGATTCCAGAGACCTGGTAAACCCTCATTTGAAGCTAGGACAAGTATGATGTCAGATACAACTTCAACATTAAACCAATTTGCTCAGAGCCTTCTTCGGTCAAGTTTTGAACATATGTAAGCATGGAGATCCCATATCTTCATTCGAGCAAGTAAAAGTAAAAACACTTCTACTTATATTATCAAAACACACACAGCTGTTAGAAAATACTTTCATATTGAGTTTACCAATATAGAAAAAGATGTGTCTCTCTAAATTATCTTTTTTTTTTTTTAAAGGGGAATTTTCTTTCCCAATACCACTTTAAGAAGAGGCAAATATTCATTACATTTATATGCATCATTTGTCAGTGAAAAATTAACTACTGCAAAGTGAAATTCAGTGTGTGTGTGGACTAATTGCAGACCTATGAATACAGGAGATAAGGAATCTGTTGATACAATCCAAAATTTCAAAATTATCTCTTTCATAGGATTGATAAAATACTACAGAAATCCATCTGTATTCTTACCTGCTTATTAAAGAAAACCCTGATATGCAGATTACATGTGATCTCTAACGTAGGTAACTGAAGCTCGCTTACAATTATTTTAACTCATACAGTCATGTGCATATACTCATTTACTTATTTTTCATCAGCTGCAAATATAGAATTTACCAGAATTTTGCACTCAATGCCAAAAGTAAAGGCATTATCTGAAGTTACTTGAGCCCCGTACAAAATGGCAGCTATATTAAAATGTACCTTGCAAATTCAGCTACTTTTGCTCTTTGAGTCACTGAATTTGACAAACAATCACTTCTGCGTTGTCAAGACCGAGGCATCAATCATTTGTAGCAACGTGTAATGTTTTTTGTTTCAATTTTCACTTGTCTGTAAGAATGAAATATCATAAAAGAAATAGTGAAGGCATAAAGAGCACACTCACTGCCACTAACATGTTCAAGTACATTCTGTCCGAGTCACATAAAAACAAAAATGCATTACTATCTGACAGCTCTTTCTTGATTTAGGTGAAAGGAGCTGTGAGTTTTGCTCACTCTCTAACATTAATAGCCATTTTGAAATCATCACTATCCTCCTTGCTCTCTTGGGCCTGCAGTCCAGATAGCAATCTTGACTCATCAGCACAGGCACACTCATCTGACTCATTTATTTTTTCAGGGTTGGCTAGAAACACAAGCTAATTACAATGAAAACATTCAAGGAGGAATTGTAGGCATAGCAGAAATTCATGACATAAAACAATTGCCCAAAACCAAATGAAATAATATTTTAAATTTTCAACCTTTTGACAGAATTGGAATATTCTACTGCTGATTTTTTATCAATTCTACCTTTCTCTAACACTGAAAAGATCAGAACAGAGTCAGTTTCCTGCTGGACTAGAAAAATAAACTTCCACAAACCCTGAACTTGCTACCAAAAATCAATATGTCATTATGGCAAAGATATTCCAAGAAGGGATTCATAAGGAGTATGAGAAATGCAAAGGTTGTACTTACTATGACCTTGATACAAGCTTTACCCATACTGCTGGAGTTTCCAAGGAAAAGCAAGTTTGAAAAATGGAAGGAACATTGTTCAGGGCTCAGAAAGACTTTGGTCTCTTTGCTTTGAAAGGAATTGGGAAATGGTGAGACAGAGAAAACATTTTGATTAAAAAATAAGGACAAAATCTATGGATAAAACGAAGGACTGACAGATTCTGCACACAAGTTCCTTCTGGAAAAAAAGGCCATGGACTCATCTAATTAGAGAATGTCAGGAAAATAACCATTCAACAGAGGAGAAAAGAAAATCCAAATATTTTATTCTGGACTGGAAGACTCAAATAGCACTACGAAGAATTAGACTATAAATATGGACAGATATGTTTATGTACAAAGCTGTTCATGTGAAAAATGTAAAGTGTTAATTTAAGAGGCTCATAATAGATATTAAAAATATCAGTTGACACAGCTGACAATTTCAACTATGTTTGCATCTATGAATCAGCAAATCCCAAAGCTCAAACAAATCTCCTGGGAAGTCTCAATCACTTCCTTTTTTAAATTCATATCTTCCTTTGCACTTAGGGACTACAAATGAAGAGCTTAAATACAAAATAACAGCTGTTCTCATCTCGTTTTCAGCTTCTGTGGGATCAAGAGAAAACAAAAGGCTTGTGAGACAGATTGCTATAGTGAGATCTTCAGCAGAGGCTGGCTAACTCAGAATATTTTGATGCTTTGGATTAATATAGGAGATTTCACAATTTAATTGAGGCTAAATTGAGAATTATTTCCGGGTTTCACCTATACAGTGCCATCTATAGTATTAAGATTTTTGCTACTTCTCTTTTGCCGTTGTATTTGTTAAGACCCTGAAGGATGTAAAGTGCTGAGGTGAGTTTAACCATTCTAACACCTCTGCTCCACAGTAGTCTGCTTTCTCCACTCTAGTACAGTCTTTCTCTTTCACTCATTTCATGCAGTTATATGTACATTCATCTGAGAATCTATGTCAAGTTCCAGTCTTAAGGATATGTGATTTAGCTCACGTCTAGGTTACCTATATAAAATATGTGTAATTCACAAAAGAGTCCCATTAGTAATGTTGAAGACTCTCACCTGCATTCACAGCATCAAACAGCCTTCTACTAAAAGCAGAGATTTCTGCTTTCCCAGAAGACTGAAGAAAGCCCAGCGATATTCACTCAAGAGCAAAATTTCTTTATCATCTGTATATTTCCCTTGAAATATATCAGAGATAACAGTGAAAGGCAGTGAAAAAAAGAATATCTGCATCAAAAATCTCTTTGACCATCACAGATGGTCATTCATTTTCTTAATCAAGTTCTTTAAGCTAGCACACTCAGATGATTTCACCAGGCTTGGAAGTTTAAGGAAGTTTTTGTGACCAGCACATTCAACTAGTTTTAAGTGACAAAACTGGGGTACAATTTTAATAGATAAATATTGTCCCAAAAGACATTGAGATTTTTCTTTAAATTCATTCTTGCTTCCGGTATTCTGCCTCTCCAATATTATTTTATCTTAACGTGGTTCATCACATCCCATCACTGTAGCTGCTCAAGGCCGACAAGGAGAGACTTCAAAAGCAGTTACAAAACTGACAAACAAAAACATCCATATAGTGTCTTCAGAAGTAGTGCAACATGACGCCTGAAAAACAAACACTCTTCCTATATTTAACCTGACAAATCCCTCCAAGCCAGAAAGCCTTCAGGAGCACACCAGAACAAAACAAAG
Organism: Caloenas nicobarica; assembly: GCF_036013445.1. NCBI lineage: Eukaryota > Metazoa > Chordata > Aves > Columbiformes > Columbidae > Caloenas > Caloenas nicobarica. The sequence goes on along the minus strand of NC_088246.1, from coordinate 122,211,421 downwards.
TAAGTCTAACGATAGTTAATATTTGGATTCTTTGGGGGTAAGATTTTAAGATAGCCCAGTAAAAAGTGGGACATGAATGCCCTGTCAGACAAGCACCTCAAGATGAAATTATTTACATTTGCTCTTGAAACAAAGAACAAATGAAGAAGGTTAAAGATTAAAAAAACCCAAAAAACCAAAAAACAACACACAAAAACAAACAAAAAAACCACCATCACCACACAATACCAAAAATCCCACCTCAAAACAGCACCTCTGAGAAAAGAGGAGAGACTTAATGAAAGACACTAAAGAATAGAATCTGTACTTGTGCTTAATTTGAATGGTTATCAATTTCCATGCAGACGGATATGAGGCTGTGAGACCAACTGAAGCTGAGCCACACCAAGTATTTTGGAGCTGAAGTAGTGTTTCTGTTTCTCTTGCTCTAGTGCTCCCTTCTCCTAAACCCTAACCTTTCAAGTTAGCAAAGCAGCAGACATGAATGACTAGATTTAGAAAACTATGGAAAAAAACAGGTCCTGTCTTACTCTTACCCTAGTCCAATAGTTAGGAATTTTCAGAAACATTTTTATGTAAAACACATCAGTAGTCATTGAGACACAAAGACAATGAAAAGATAAGAAGGCAGCATGTGCGGGCACCAGTCATTAGTCAAGATATTTTTCTTCCTTTTGTTTGTGAAGATTTCAGAGAACCTTGAAAGCAGTACACATCAGGCTACTCACAATTCAAGGTAAAATTTGCTTGCGGGATATGAAAAACCTACAGCTCCCCTGTACTGTAAAATGGAGAGAGGTTGTTCCAAAGGTCAAATCAAAACCAAAACCTAATTCAGAAATTTAAATTTGAGTGTGAAAATCAAAGCTAAAAATTTCATCCCTTGGAGTTTCTATGACAACTCCTTTATCACCCTGGTTCACCGCTACTAGCACAATAACTGGTAGCACTTTTAACCTCCTCCAGGTCACAAGTGACAGGCACAAGTTCAGCAGTTTTGTTCTTCTGGTGTTGCCAGGAACCAGGGAGCACAGATCCAGCTTTGTGCTGACAGCTCTTCCATGTTCTCTTCTACCAGCACTGAAGATCTGCATCATTAACTACGCTGGAAATCACATCGTCTAGTCAGTGAAAAAAATACACCAATAATTCATCCTGACACAGAAAAATGGTCCAAAACCACAGAATGTTGAGTTCTTAAAATTTAATTTAATAAGAAGACGAACAACAACCCAGTTGCAATTGTTTATGGAAAGACATTTAGAACTTCCATAGTGAATAAAAACATCAAAGCAGCTTAGTGATAAACAAACACTAGTTCAACATTTACATTCACTATAGCAACTTGCTGCCTCCCTCTTGGACATATGCTGCTTCTGTATCTACATGGCTTGTGCTATGGTTCCAGAGACACGTCTTGAGGAGGGTGAAAAGACTCCTCTGAAATCATTGCCATATATCATGAGTCATACTGCAAAACTTGGTGACTTGGCAATTTTATTAGCTATAGAATAACTGACCTTCACCAGCTCCCTGCTTATCTTCAGTGTGTTTGAACAGCAGTTGTCGAGATCTAAGCTCAAGGATCTTCCAATACAGTGTATTATGATGATGAGGGAATTTATACACTGATTATTACTATGGTTACTAAATGCTACAGTAGAAAGATTTTGATAGAATTTGCTTTTGTGTCCATATTGTTAAATTATCATCAGTGTTTCAGAGACAGCTGAGTGATAGTTACTACAAGTCTATTTTTTTTAAGTGTTTTGATTTTATTTATTTATTTATTTTTACTTGACCCTATTCTCCCTCAGCTGTAAAAAGTAAACCTAGAACATGGAACTCAAATAAGGTTTCTAGCTGCACTATACCTGAGAGTTCAAATATCCTTTTTTCCTTGCCCCGTATCCTAAGCATTATTCCTAAGCAAGGAATCAGTAATTATGTGGCTTGTGCTACGGTTCCAGAGACACATCTTGAGAAGGCTTCTCTGAAATCACTGCCACACATGAGTCATACTGCCGAACTTGGTGACCTAAAGTTACTTATGCCTTGCTTAGTATCACATTACCAGAAATTTTCTGCATAAACCACTCTAACTTAAAAATCAGACAGTCTAGACTAAAACTCTTCTTGAGAATCCTGTTTTGTCTGTTACGATCCACCTTTAGACTTCAAGGGAAGTGGAACAGTTTTGTTAAAATGTTCTGTTTAAACAGTTTAACAAAAAAGGTTAATTTTAAACAGTTTGATTTACCTATTTCAGTTTATACAACAGTTAAAAAATAAAGTTTGAAACCACAATGATTTTTTTTTAATCTAATCTGATAATTTTTCAACCACTTTGGAAAAAAAAAGAAAAATCACATCTGACATTCCATCTGAGATGAGAAAAACCTTCAAAGCCTTCAAAGTATTAAAGCAGAAAAACCCTTTCAACTCCAGAACCATCTAATGAGGGTTCTGCCAAAAAAATGAATAGCATCACGTCTTGCAGTATCAAGTGATTAACATGTCCATTTGAAAGAAGAGTTTCTCAACAAAAGGCACTCACAGCCTTTTTCACTGAGGCTTGCCAAAGACAACAGGTCATTGCAGGAACAGTTCTGAGCAATCCTTCCTTTAACAAAAACATGCTTGAGAATGATATTTCTGGTTTGCAAGAACACCATGAAGTCGCAGATAAAGACATACATCTATAGCAAAATAGCTTACTCAAGTATGAACTACTTCCTGTCCTGTCAGTATTTGCAGAAAAAGAGAATTCAGGTTTTACATGGTGGAGAAAAGACTTCTGTCTAAAAGGAACATAATATATATAAAGTGTACTTCCAAACTAACTAATATAATACAAATGAGAGTGACTATAGACTGGAAGTCTGTAAGCAGCTGAACCCAACAAGAGAGGACATAGCCACATTTTTATGTTAACTGCAGTGCTGCTCCCATGTGCTTCAGTTAATGTTTTTTTTTTCTTTTGATGAGATGATATGATTCCCATTTTGAAACTGAGTCCTCCATGTGTCACAAAAGACTACCAAATAATCAAAAAGAGCTTTTCTTCAGACCCCTGTGTCTATGTTCCCTGAAGAAACAGACTGAGTTTAACAGCAGTGACATAATCTCTTTTTTAAAATATCTACATATAAAACAAATGGAATTTTTTTCATAAGAATTTTTTTGGCCTAAAAACATGCGCAGGTTTCTATCTGAGCTTTGTTTTATTCAGAAACAGACAAGAGGTGCTGCTCACAGAGACAAGACCCCACTGCTTAGGTCCCCACCAGGGCCAGCAGGCTGTTGAGCACACACACAGCATCTCCACGGGAGCCAAGCACCTGCCTGGAGAGGGAATGAAGCCACAGCAGGTCAGGATTTGAAGCAGGATTACAGAGGAGGGTGAGTGGGTGAGATGAGTAAATAGCAGCTGACATATGACTGTAAATCTACAGGGAGCATTGGAGAAGGAGGTAGACTGGTGGAAAGAGAGAAGTCATAGAGACCCATTATATTTAATATCAATCTTTTGACATTGTTGTCAATTAGCTGTTAATACTAAAAGTCACTTCTGCATTAAGGTAAATATTGTACACTTATTAGCTTTAAAAAAAAATAATGTATCAGCAACCAGACATCTCAATGCAATAAATGCAGTAATATTGAAGCAATAAATGTCTATCTAGTTTATCAGATGGATACCTGTGCTTTTTTGAGGATCTTGGTACGTCTAATTTTCTTACAGAAATCACTTCTTTCTTATAAATAATTTATTCACTAGAATGCTTCTCCATGCTACCACATAGTGTAGTACAAATGAAAAGACACACGACCAATTTATGGTGTCCTTGGCCATAGCAGGGCAATTCCATGTTCAGGTTAATTTTTTTTTCTGTGCTATAACATGCTGATATATCAGTTGAGAGCTGCAGTTACCCCAAGATTTCTCAATAATGAATGCACTGTACAGCACGGATGTGCTATACTTCAGTTTATCCATGTTGGTGCTACCAACAAACCTTTGAACATCTCAGGGCAAATGATGTGCCTGTACCCTTCTCCCTCTAAGACATTTCACAGCTCACTCCACATTTGATATTCAGGCTCCAAGTCCCATAATTCAGCCTGGAGAAGAGGAGACTAAGAGGAGACCTCATCACAGTCTACAGCTTCCTCACAAGGGGAGGAGGAGGGGCAGGTGCTCTTTAGTGACCAATGACAGAACCTGAGGGAATGGCAGGAAGATGTGCCAGAGGAGGTTTAGGTTGGACATTAGGAAAAGGCTCTTCCCCCAGAGGGTGGTGGACACTGGAACAGGCTCCCCAAGGAGGTGTCACGGCCCCAAGCCTGACAGTGTTCAAGAAGAGACTGGACAAGGCCCTCAGACACGTGGTGTGAACTGTGGGGTTGTCATATGCAGGGACAGGAGTTGGACTCAATGATCCTCGTGGGTCCCTTCCAACTCAGGGCATTATATCATTCTACACCTCTATTTAAAAAAAAAAAAAAAAAAAAAAGTGTATATATAAAGAAAATATATCCTAGAAGGACACAAAATGTGTCATTCACAGTCCTCCTACAGTCATTCAAATGTGCTTTGGTGATGACTGCCATATGTTATGTGGCTTCTTGCACAGGAGCACTCCAAATATTTTCCACAGTTTACTGCAATAATTATTAAACATGAGTATCCTTGGATAATTACAGAACATATCCACAGTTTTCACCATACAGTCTTAGGCACTTCTCTCATTTAGGCCGAATTGAAGCAAAACTGTTCCCTATCTGCAGAAACAGCAGCAGAATAGCTCCACCACTGTACCCCCATATATCTTTGTTGTGATTCTTGGAACATGAATTTATATCCCATGTACTTTGCCTCCATCATTAAATATTGCCTCTACTTTTTTTGATCGCAATTTCTGAAATTTTGGCTATTCTACCATTTGACTTGGTGTCACAGTTATTTAAGTTGTTGTTTTATCTGTTCTGCATACACCATCTTCAAAAGTTTATTTTCTGTGGGAATGAAACACCTGGGCAGTGAGACATGAGTAGCCAGCCTACACAATATGAATGTCCATTCCACCATCCGTGTCCATGGCTCTGTTCTGGGGAAGGTACATTTCTCACTGCTCTCTGCATATTCATCGCTGCACATGCCAACATCACCATCTTAACAAAAGTAGATCAATAACTCAGGTGCAACCAGAAGTCATGTCAGGGAGCACTTTGAGAAGGGCCTTGGGAGAGGACTGATATTTAACATGGCAAAGAAAAATAGTTTCAGGTGGTAAAATATATTTCACTACCTGTCATTTTACTTTCATCAGATGAGGAATTACAGCTGCACTAGCTAAATATTGATCACATATTTCTGCTACAGCTCAGAGTACAAACAAACGCTCTCTAAACAGTCAAGCTGAAGCTCTGTTGAAGTATTTCTGGTAACATAGCCACGATGAAGGCTGACATATTGCATCTGAAAAATCATATGATGGTTGTTCAGAATGCCTTCACCTTCTCTTCTACAGGCAAGATTAATTTTTTTGTCCTTGTTATTTTTGTTTGTTTGTTTGTTTCCCCTTCAAACTAGCTAATAAAATCCCTACCTCAGAATTCAAAATGATGGGAAATCATGTCATTTTAGCACTTTTCAGCATCATTTGTGACTGAAGAGGGCCTGCTACAATGAATTCAGAACCAGCCTCTCCTATCAACCTAGACAAGTGGCAGTTTTCATGTCTATGGATAGTTTCCCTCTCTTATTGTTCCAGAAAGCACTAAGCATGGCCATTAAGACCCAAGGGCCTAATTAGCCTGATAGAAACAGGCTTGAATGCTGGTTTGCTTTAGGGACCAGCCTAAAGCACAATCCTCAGCAGCCGGCACAGAGGAGCCAGGGCTTGGGCAGGTTCCCAGCCCATCTGGTCTCGTTCCTGAGGTTCTTCAGGCAACTTAAAGCTCACTGGCAGGCCACGCTGCTTTGTTCTCCAGGGAACAATTCAAATCGTTTATTCATGATCTGGAACCAGAGAGAAAACACTCTACCTGCACCTTCTCTCTACAAAGCACACTCCAGACTGGCCTGGGCTGTACCAAAAATAAAGCAAGATGTAGCACTGAATGAACGGCTTTGAGGGGAAATGAAAATAGCCTGGCCCTGGACAGAAAGCAGCCTCTCTTCATATTGAGAGGTGTGTGTCTAACAATTTCAGTTAAACTGGAAAAGCAAGCAACACAGCTGTCCCAAAAAATAACGGGGATGCAAGATACATGATTTCTTCAGAGTTATTTTTGGAGGATGACTCAACCCCTAGGAGTGGCACAAAAGAGGATGGTGGCTGCATGATTATGTAAGGTTAAAGATAATTTTCTGCATAATACAGTCATCTTAATGAAAGTGCCCGAGGTCTGCCATCAACTAAAATCAATGTGATAGCAACGATAACACTAATCTCTTGATATCATCCAAATTCTATACTGCATTCCACTCATTTTAGTGGCACCAGCGAGGAGTCAAAGCTTCCTGAAGAGCAGTTCTCATTAGCACTACACCTGCCCCCAGCACAGACTTTCAAAGGTTCACCCAGGAGTGGGAAGACTCTTCATTGGAATGGCAAACAAAGAAGAAAAATATATTTAAAGTAATGACTCTATTATTAAAGCTAAACTGGAGTCACATATTTTTCTTTGTCTATTTAAAAAAGTCAGTCATTTCCGAATATAGAGTCACTGTGGACAACACTAATCTCCAGAGCCCCAGCAGCATTTCTATAACCAGGAAAAAAAAATCACCAACGTAATTATTTTAATTGCAGTGTCTTTAAGACTTAATCTCTAATAATGTGGTAGCCAGCTGTTTCTGTAATCTATCTCACTTAAAGAAATTGAATTGGTCGCAAACAGCTGTTCCTAAACAGCAGCCACACAACATGATTGCACATTTTAAGGTCACAACATGCAACAGAATTGTGATTTGTGGATAACAATCTTTATCTCCCTTTCATAACGCAATACTGAGCCATCTGAAGGCAGATAAGGTGCTTTCAGTAACTCTGCAACTGAGATTAATTTACTTGCTAAATGTAAATCATTATCTGATAAACAATAAAGTTACAAGATGCAATGTCTGGACACTGAAGTCAAACAAATTCAAACAAAAATGATGCTATATTTGTTGAACTGTGAAAGTAACTATCATGTTATCAAGAGTTCAATACAGTCTTCAATCTAAATCTTGGAAGCAATATTTGATGTCTTTCCAAAATAAGCACTTCTTACTGGTCTGCCATTAATTGTTTGATGAAGGAATTATTGCTAAAAATGCCATCCTCTCTCAGGCTGAAGTAAAACAAATCACCTATAGTGATCCTTATAGTTCTTAATACGTCTGAAAATAGCATCACTATGTCACATGGATATGGTGGTATTAAAAAAAATTGTATTTAATGGGGAAATTACTGATATTAATTCTCTATTCTTCAAACAGAGACTCTTCTTTACACTGCCCTATGGACACTTAAGTAACTATAGACATTCTTCCTCTAAGTACCAATTACATAACGTAAATTAATTCATTCAAAGATGTTTTTATTTCATATCTGAATTTTCTATTCCTGTTTCAGACTAGCAAAAAAGCTGTAGCTTGCCTAAAATTTTCACTAAAGCCAACAAGAATGAAGGGTGGTTCAAAAGAATCTACTTTGTCATAGATCCTGGATCACATTCTGATGATTCAAGTAGCTTATCTCAAGCATTGCAGGTATTGGAGCTTCAAATACCAGGCAAACTTCTAACTGAAGGAGACATAAAAATGGCTTATCATCACCTTTTGACAAAAGTATCAGTTCAAACAAAAAGGAATGTTACATAAAATGGTAATTTTGTGTAACAAATGGCAATCAAGGAATCTTGCCAGAAATACAATAGTTAATAGTTGCATTTTGAGATGGTTGTCATTATTAAAAATATATATATAAACTCATAAAAATGAAACTTTTCTTAAATACATAGATTTCTATAGCTATTATTTATACACTGGCAAATGCTGGCAAGACATTTTATAGTTATGAACAATTAGTATGCAAAAGTACTATTGATCTGGCCAAGAAAACTTGTTCAAAGATATCATTACATGCATATTGGGAACTTTAAAAAATAACAAAAAAAAAGAGAAAGTTTTGCTCGTATTTTATCATGGAAAGTTTCTAAGCAAACAACAAATTCATTGATCTGGGTTATATAAACCCTATCAGACTGTCCCTACCCTATGCATGGGACCTCAGCATGTACCTTTAGAATCTGCATTTCTGCCCTCCCTCCCTTTTTCTCCCTATAACGTACATTTTATGAGATAGACTTTACATACACTGCTACATCATGTAAGTAGGTCTATTACCATGCCAGATGCCCTAAGTAAACCAGCTAAGTAGAATTTTTGTTTAACCAGACAGATAACAATATATTTTCTCTTCATCCATAATTTCTCTTATTGGTTGCCAGAAACTACACAATGGAGAAAATAATTGCTTAAGAAATTGCACAAATATTTAGCAAGGGGTATTTCATCCTTGAAATGGAATAAAAAACAAACTCCTATTAATAGCTGAACCAGCATTTCTCTACGTAGAATACCTACTCTAAAATATTTTTAATATCTATTTATATTAGTATCTATTATATAATAATAATAATACTTAGGAATTATTTATTATCTTCTATAAGCATATAAGGAATTAATGACTTTGCTCCACCTAACATAATCTATAATACAGATAAAATGTTTAGTGTCCTAACTATAAAATTTATTAAAAGCAGAAGTGTAATCATTCACATTCAGCAACACTCCTTTATAACAAAGGATCTGAATACTGAAAGTGCATCACTTCCCTAAGAAAACTGAATGTGCACAATCCCTACGAAGGTGAATGGGAGTCCTTGAACAGAAAAGTAATCCCGAAGCTGTATTCCGAAACACAGTTGTGAAAAACACAGACAACAAAAGGTGATGAAGCAGAAGTTTAATATCAGAAGAACTTCCCACTGTGTGAATAATCTTGGGACAGCCCATCATTGTTTAGTATTTTCAGCCGAGAAATCATGGTGTGGAATGACTGGTAACATAAGACAGTTTTATCACCAAACAAAAAATTATTTACCTGAAACAAAAACAAACCGGACTGTGAAACAATACTGTTGGCACAAAAAAATAATTTCAAGAACTCTTGCACAATTTAAAGCATAGACATAAACATTATTCACTGATGCAATAAGACCTGTACATTTCTGTCACCACCAAAAGAACAGTTTCAGCACACTGTTTTCCCTTCTTGTGGAAATAAAGCACGTCATCACATCTATGAGCGCTGAATAATGAAAGGATAAATTCTACTTTGACATACTGATATAAATTAAAATATTAAATAGTTATGGAACTGGCAGCACAGCTGCATTAAAGACGACTTGCTAAAACTGAAAAAGAAGCCAAGAGAAAATTGACCGGACGTCAAGTATCTTGCATCTTGAAAAGTACCTTGCATCTTGACACTCATAATGAGAGCCTTCAAGATACATCTTCATAATCTTGTATTCTGAGAGGCTCACCAGTACATAGAGGTAAGGCCAACCCAACAGGCGGTGCACAGCCTGCTTTTTACTAGCTCTGTGTCACTTTTATTTAAGGCTAGAGGCAGAGGCAAAATCTCAGAAATAGGATTAATATTTCTAGAGCAAAAAAGGGTTTAAGTTGAAAATTTGAATACTAATTGATGGCTTATATCACAACCTTAACTGCTATAAACCAGATTTACTGCATTGCTTGGAAAAAACACACAAGGCCCTATGGCATGGGGATTGGAACTAGATGGATCTTTAAGGTCCCTTCCAACCCATCTTTTCTTCAGTCTTTCTTTACTGCTTATCAATAATGTCTTTTTGACATAATATATATATGCAATAGAGAAAAAGAAAGGAGAATGCATCTGAAAATTATTAAATGCAAGCTGTAGTGTATTTTAACATTGAAAATAATTTAGACGGTATTTATAAAAAACTTCAGGCACACATGGAAGATGAAATAAAGTGAGGTAGCTAAAGCAAGAACTTTGCTTGTAAGTACTTAGACTGTCAACATATACCCCTAGATGGATTCCACAATTTCTTTGAAAGAAGCATTATACAAGTATGATAATTTCATGCTGTGTGTCTGCTAGGTAGCAAGAGTCAATACAAGACTGTTGACTAGTTTTCTATGAATACAGAATTTGTATTTAGCAGATTAAGCTGTTCCTGTGTTTATTGAGATATGGCAATTTTGCTTTATCTCTGCCCTTCAAGAAGCATCTTGTGTGACATACTCTCTCATCTCAATAGACAACTGAACCACAGTTTCGTGCCTATCTGTTCTAAGTATGCCACGTAACAGGAACAAATAGGATCAAGCCAAATTTGACTTACCATTGCTTCAAATACAGCTTCCACACCACTGGTGCAGCCTGGGTTTTAATAAGCCTTCTGAGAACATGGAGGAAACTTCTTTGGAACTTATTTTAAGCAGGAAAGCTTTTAAAGAAATAAAGTGAGCAAGTATGCGAGATATGGATCACTGGACATGTGAGCTCAAGCTCACATGAGGCAGTAGGTCCTTCTGCTCTGCTTTGCATTACATCCCCTCCCTACCAAGGGATGTCCTTCCAACTAGGAACATAGAAAAAGGGCATCCTTGGCAGACTGAAAGCACCGGATTAGGGAGATGTTTTACACAATGGCAGAAAACATAAGTCAGCATGATGAAGTTGTGACCTACATCATGGGCATGAGGATCTCCCAGGAGGTCAGCAGTCAGACAAACCTACTTAAGCAATGAATGAGCTAGATAGCTCTCAGGTATCTGGCAATGTATTTGAGGCAATAAAAAATTTTGGCCTTTCCTGGTACATTTAATAAGGGAAAAGCAAAAAAATTTAAGACAAATCAGACCAGAAAAGTATTCCATTATAGAAATACTAATTTTAAACTATGAGAAACGAGATAACAAATATCACAACTTCTTACAGAAAACCTGTCTGCCTAACAAATAATATGATGCAGAAAATACAAACTGAAAAAGGATTAAACTAACCTGAAATGTCTTTATGTTCAACAGGAGCCAAAATGAGGAAAAAACTATGAAATTATTCTTTTCCCAAGATAAAATGTCTAAATTTATACAACCATGAAAGAAAGAGGAAGAAAGCATTTATTAAACAACATGCAGGCTGCTATTCCTATTCTACCTCAACAGCTACTTATCATGTACTAGCTATATTTAAGGCTTCCAACATCTGCCCTTAACATAGACCAGTGTAATATTTTCCACTGGCCATGTTTATGTGGAACGACTCAGTTGAGGTGAGTGTCCTCTGAAGGGGCCTATGAACAACAAAACACATGGGAGTAATGCTCCCTTGTGATCCACCCACAGAACTCACTTACATATCATAATACCAAGGCAAAAAAAAAGCAATGCATGATCTAGATTCTCACCGAGGATGTCAGCAAGATGCAAGCATCTCAGAAAGTACTTGTCCTGTTTTCTGGAATGTACCATCCTTATGGGATTCCTTGACAGCCTGTGTGTGTATTGTAAAAAATTCGAAACAAAAGAGGGGAGGCCGAATGTTTTAAATGTTTACTCATTAATGTAAAGAAGGCCTTTAGGTCTAAGGATAAGTGTAAAGACTCACAGTGAATGTAAAATCATGTCTATTTTAGTATGAAACACCTTTCATAGAATAGAAACATAGAATCATAGAATCATTTAGGTTGGAAGAGACCTTCAGGATCATCAAGTCCAACCTATCTCTAGCACTAAACTATGTCCCTAAGAACCTTGTCTAAACATCTTTTAAATACCTCCAGGGATGGTGACTCCACCACTTCCCTGGGCAGACTGTTCCACTGCCTGACAATCCTTTTCATGAAGAATTTTTTCCTAATATCCAATCTAAACCTCTCCTGGTGCAACTTGAAGCCATTTCCTCTTGTCCTATCACTTGCTACTTGGGAGAAGAGACCAATACCCTCCATGCTACAACCTCCTTTCAGGCAGTTGTAGAGAGCAAGAAGGTCTCCCCTCAGCCTCCTTTTCTCCAGGCTGAACAGCCCCAGCTCCCTCAACCACTCCTCATCAGACTTGTGCTCCAGACCCATCACCAGTTCTGTTGCCCTCCTCTGCACTCTCTCTAGTACTTCAGTGTCCTTCTTATGATGAGAGCCCCAAAACTGAACACAGTATTCAAGATGGGGCCTCACCATTGCCAAGTACAGTGGCACAATCACATCTGTAGTCCTGCTGGCCACACTGTTCCTGATACAAGCCAGGATGCTGTTGGCCTTTTTGGCCACCTGGGCACACTGCTGGCTCATGTTCAGTCCCTGTCAATCAATTTTTGCAGCCTATTTTTAGCTTGAATTAATATCACTGACAGTAGAGAACGTACAAGAGGACAACACAGTCATGCAATCCTTTTGGGGAAGGGCTGCGAGTGATGCTAGACACATCGCAAAATAGTTGAGATAAAACCTGTGGTTGTCAATAAATACTTTCCTGGATTAAATACCCGCTGAATCAAGACACCTGATAAGGCTACCAGAGATATAAGAAGCATATGCAGTTGCAAAACCCCAGAGACTAGACAAACTTTTCTTGAGCCATTCTCCAAAATTTTTCTAAATTCTTGAATCACATCAAGTGGGAACAGCTATCAGCAAAGCTTATTTCCAGAAGATGGAAACTAAAAGATATTTTTTTTTGTACCTTCTAGATAGTTAGATCTTCCTTATCAATAAATGTGTGTGTCCCTTTGAGAATCTCCCTGTAGCACTGTGCCATGTGCCATCTGTAAGACCACTCTAAAGATGGTCTAAAATGCCTTATAATTTCAAGATGTTTACAAATACAGACAAGAAACATGACAAGGCAGAACAGTCATCGTTTAAAGCCAGGTCATAGCAAATGTAAATAGGTTAATATGTAAGTTTTTAAAGTTTCATTAAAAGCCTGTATCCTTTTAAGACATCTCATAAAAATCTGTATTTTAAAATGGCAACCTGGTTCTCTTTCATTTCACAGAATGGGAAGTGGAAGTACCGGTGATATAAATCTAGTTAAACCACTTTATGGGCATTTCAGAGTACAAGTATTCCTTTCTAGAGAAGACTGACAGTTTCTCCTACCTGCAGTATACGACCCTCACAAAAGCACATAGGGATATTCGATTACTTACGTCAAGTCCAAGGATAATGAGGTTTTAGTACAATTTTGTTCCACAAAATTTCATTAGTTACTGGGGTCATATTGATCTGTAATTAGATAATGTTTGCCACATCTTATGGAGATTCTGCGGCCTCATTCGGGCCCTGTCAATAAAGTGAAGAATCTTTGTTTTCTACAGGCAGATATAGTCAAGAAAACAGAAAGGATTCAGGAGAAAAGAAACAAAACACACATATGCGCATGCACACACACACACACAAAGAAAAAAGAAAAAAACATGACCAAAAAAAAACCCCACCAACTCTCCAAACTATTAGAAGAGAGAAAAGAAACTGGGAAAGTTTGATAAAATGGCTTCTCCTCCCACCACCAAGCCCCTTAGTGGTCTGGCAGGAAAATCTGGGGACTTCCCTCTTCTCTGTTTGACACCAGGGACAAGGGCTGGCTAAGCATATTTTCATGTCCTAGCAACACTGCCCTGGCCATCCTGAATACGGAAGCTCCATCCCTTCCACAGCCCTTGTTTCCTGCCTAGAATAACCTAACTCTGGTTCCAGCAGGTACCCTCTAGCACAAGCTCTTCTTTTTAAAAGAAATGATGCTTGAGTGGATTACAAGCAGGTGATGGCAGGAAAGGGCAGATGGTAGATACAGGGAGCAGCTGCCACTACCAGCAAAAATGGTAGGGCAAGGTCACTTCAGGAAGTCTGGTCAGAGCTATGAATGGTTTTGGGGTGTTTTGTTTCATTATGTCTCTGAAATGAATACTTGGACAGTACAAAACAGCAGATATTTTAGCCTACATTTTCCTAGAACAGAATAGAAATCAACTACACACAAAGGAGTTATTTGCCAAGTAAACAGGGATAGAAAAGTCCTTGTCCCAGCAGGAGACTGCACCTGACTGCTAAGAAATTTGAACAATGGCACAAAGGATCAAGTCCTTTTCCCCTGAAATGACAAGCTGTGATCTACGACAGCAAATTTGTGGAGTACATACCCTAGATAAACTCCAGAAAAACAGATACCTTTCTTAGATTCCAGTAGGACAATCTGATTTGCTTAAAGAGAAGTTATGCAAAGGCCACTGAAAATATTCATGCTCAGCAGCTTAAAATGTGTCTGTTCTTATGACTTGAAGTTGGTTACCAAAGTAATTGCACTATAAAGCTTAAAGGAAGCTAGATTTAGTAACAAGATGCCTAAAGGAATAACAAGGTAGCCAAAGAGCAGATCTAAATGTCTGGTACTCCTTACATATTTGTTTCTGCTGTGTTTCTCCTGTGCCACAACGTGTTTAAATTGCTTTTTTTGAGTGCATTGTGATAGTAGTAATCAACTGAGTTTGTCCCACACTTTCCCATGAGATGCTCAGTGGGCTGAACAATTGATACGCCTTACAGTTAAAAACAACATACTACAAAAACAGAGCAACTAATGAAATATTAAAGCACCAAAGCAAGTATGACCATAAGCAGAGACAATGAGACACATGGGTGCTTTTATCTCTTCTTTCTCAGAGAACGTAATGGACCAGTTTTAACCAATATTATCCTCATGCCTATCCTATGCGATAGGATTTTATACACACTTCTGCAGACTGCCTTTCTGCTAAGATAAATGCAACATATCTTTAACACTGGTCACTTGTAAACTAAGATATCTTTAAAAATCAAAAGGTAAGTAAAAGAAGAAAGATGAAGTAGCTTCATGCTTGAAAAATGTAAACAAAACCATCTTTAGACTACTTATGCACAGCACTACTGCATGGAAAGGAAAATAGTTTATTAAATCAGTCAGGCCTTTTAAGTGTAATATGGTATCCATTAGGGATCCATGGCTATAGCTGCTGAATAATAGAACCAGGGCTGATAAAAATAATTTTTACCACTAAACAACTGGCATTCCAGGACCAAAGGAATAATGCTATATTGGAACAAATGTAAAGAAAAATGAAAAAATGGGATTAAAGATACATTCTTGTTAACTCCAAGATTTCATAACTTACAGCCACATTAGATAAAAAGGGGACATAATAGCAGAGATCCCTAAATCTTTATAACCCTTTAAAACCCCTTAAGCCTTAGGCTCAAGTAAATAACTTACAAAGTTAAGGTTCCTCTTTGGTATTTTTACCTTTGGATTTTTTATGTCATAATAGCCTAACAGAGATTTTGCTGCATTTTCCATTTCAATATCTATGATTAGCTTCAGTTAGGGAGAGGACATTGTTCTAAATGGAACTTCGGCAATAACACCCCTCAAAAAAAAAAGATCAAAATAAGCTATTATGTTCAGTGAGCAATTAATTAGGAATGTGATCGTGTAAAGGCATGTATCACATGGATGTGTGGTCTATATAACTACTAAGAACTGTAGTTATTTATTCCTTCACTTTTGAAGTATGTAAATTACATTCCAATATTCATTTAATAAGTCCTGAAACCATCTGTAAACTTTTCCATGTTTTGTGGGTGGTGTTTTTTGTTTTTGTTTTTTTCCAAAAACTCTATAATTGAGAAAATGTCAATTCAGCAGGATGAAGATCTTTTCTGCAAAAGTTACTCTGCGTGTGATTCCTGAAGCACAACACAGACTGATAGTTCAGTATAGCATAGGTATTCCCAAGTCATCCTTATTCAGTGCTCCTCCCTTGTCTTGTATGAATCTGACCCTATCTCCATTAGGACATATTTATATTCACTCTTCTTTGTTTGAGTTCAGATAAAGAGGATGGTCTAAGAAAGAGAGAGTTGTGTAGCTTCATTAGTTTACTCAATGATTTTGAGATGGAGTCTGTGACTTTGAATTATTTTACCCAGTATATGCACTTCAGTGTCTGATTGTGGCTGTCTAAAAGTGAATTACTACATATTACTTCCAGAAATTTTGATTTAGAAACTATATTTCTGGAAAAGAAACATTTTTTTTTTTCCTAAATATACAGAATAAGGTGAATGCAGCTGTACTAAGCACAATGAGATAGCAGGTCTCTGAATAATTATATCTCTTTATTCAAGATACCACCTGTAGATCATTTTAAAATATAATGACATTATAAAGCAAGCTCTGGTTTCAGGGGGTTTTAATATATCTAATTGATCTCCATCCCCTTTCATTTCTTTTATATACTTACAAGGATCAGGTAAAATGAAAAAGTCCCTGGGCATTATACTCAGCAAGACGTTGCCACACACCATGGACAGCAATCATAGCTATCCACAAGACTACTGCTGATTGTCAAAAAATGGAACAGATGAATTTTGAAAATGTTGGTGGCTGATTTTCCAAACTTCATAAAATAAATGGCTTACTGTGCAGCCCATGTATCAGAGAAAAATAATTGGAAAAGCAACATGGGGTGAAGTCATCATCACTGAGTAAGAAAGCTATGAAATAATGGTCTACCTCATGTGTAAACCAGAAATCTAAATAAGTACATGGTAAATGTATCCATCACTGAAATCTATACAGACCGCACAAACCTAAACAGCTACAGAAAGAGTGCTCTGGTAATCAGATACAGTTCCAGGTAAGGTAGTTATACGTATTTTGATTGCAATTTTTTTTTCAGTTCTCAGGAATTAACGACTAAATAGAAAAGGATTAAAATCATCTACTCAGTATTTATAGTATGGAAATTAAAATATTCCAGTCAGTTTCTGGCAGTTTTGCTTGCTACAAAGTGACCCTGCTCCATCTTCCTGCACAACAGTGACCTCAAAGATTTGTAGCAGTTGCAGTAATAATAAAGAGTAGAGGCCACACAGACAAATTATCAAACTGATTTAACAGCATAGAAATAACTTTGTTTTCAGCTACCCATCTCTTTCAAAGATGGAGCCTTTGGTAAGGGAACATCTCTGGGGAACTGGAGTGTTAGCCCTTGTCTTAGAGACCCAGCATAGCTGCACTATGGGACCTAGCCTTCGGTGAAAGTGGAAACGAAAGCAAACCACAGACCCAAATGTCAATCAAAAGGCAGAGAGAAGAGTTACTGCTGTACCTTATTCAGACTGCAGAAGATCTATATGCATATCCGTTCAGAATAGCATGACCCACTGAAGTGCCTAGGGAGCTCCTAACAAGAGCACGGAGCTCACTGTATGAAAACCTCATTCATCTTAGCTCCGCTGACTTGCCTGACAACAGTAGGAGAAGAAAATGCACAAGAAGTTAAACTTAACTTTAGTCTAGTGTTTTTCACAGTGAGACTGCTTCTCGTCCTAAATGTGGTCCGATTATGTCTTTCCTGCACATCACAAACTGCCTCTTTCCTTTCTGAATCCACATCCTTCATCTACCATGCGACCTTGCCAAGAGCACAAATTAATTTCAAAGCTCCCTAGTTCCTTGGAGTCCCACATAATCACAACAACCTTATTACACCGATGGATTACAAATACTATGTACACATAAACTGTGGTGCAAAAGTACTCTACAGAGTACTACATAACCCTGGTACCTGCTTTATACCTGTTAGGTTCCTCTCTGCTTACGTGTGCCAGTCTTCAAAGAGAATCAAAACGCGTGAGAAAAACACAATGCATACCTGGAACTTGTCCCAACACACAAGTAGAAGACGACACACAGGGGTGTATTCCAGGGTATGGCTACCGCTTCTAGGTACAACAAGTTAGACATGGGAACAATGAAATGCTGGTGGGTTTATGTGTACGTCTAACTTAACAATGAATTTTCTAGGACTAAGTGTTTCCTTAGACTAGAAAGCACAGCACAAATAAGTTAACCAACTGCTCCTTCCCCAGCCTGAAGGACCAGGGATTATTCTTACCCTCTGCTTTCATGTCTGATCCCTTCCAAGAACTAAGCTGCTGTTCAGCACATCCCTTAGTGTTTTGGGAATTCCCAATGATGTTAAGGTGACACAAAGCTTGTTTTTTTGTGTGTGTTTTTTGGTTTTTTCCACACACAGTATTGCATCCTGATGGCGGGCAGACTTATCTAAACACATAAATAAGCATATTGAATAGGGAAGATACTTAATGATTGAATATTCTGCTGTATTATGATGGATTCAGAAGTAGCCCTGAAAGTATTCTCTGCATTTTTCTTACTCATACCAAAATATTTACTGCTGAATTAGCTCGGTGTAAAGATGTGTGTTTCTGGAAGGGAAGCTTTGCAAAGATCCCGACATTGAAGAGGCAACACAGGCCTTCTGTTCCAGAGAGGCTGATCACCTGGACTTGAAGTTTCATATTGCTAATGTAGTTCAGCCTTTTTCACTTATCATCATAAAGAGAGAAAAACAAACCAATTAAGAAACCGAGTACTGTCTAGGTATTTGGGGCAGAAGGTTCAGAGAAACAGCAACAAAGAAACAAGAGATAGTGTATTATATCTATAGTGTTTTTCATTTAGAACAAAACACTACACTAATGCAGAGCAGACTTAAAAATTAAAACTCTGGCTCTCTGGCTGTTTATTTACTTCAGTTCTCTTCTGTTGGTTTCCCTGCTTGTATAAGAGGATTGTGCTTTTTGTTTTGCTTTTAGCCATTAGAGGTTCACCTAATATCTGTCATGACCAACAAACAATAAACCGTATATAGACCAAACACAGTCTTTGATAGACAGAGTTTTTGGTTTTGTTTTTTTCTCAAGGACTACCCACAAACAATAAAGGGGTGGTGGAGCTGACAAAGATATTGAGAGCATTTCAAGCAAAAGATGATGACAGCATACAGAGACTAACATTTCTAAAGAAAACAAGTCACCACAATTACTTTTATTAGCAAAATGCTAACAAAAATATTTAGACTATTTTTTAATAATTCTTTCTGAAAAGAAACCCATTATTAAAAACTATGAGCTGGTTGCATTTTACGTATGGGTCATAAGGCACTAGTAATTGAAAAAGCATTGGCATCCAAATGTAGGCTGCAGATTCAAAAGACCACACACAATACTGCAGCCTCAATGAAGAACCGCATGTTTCAGCCCAGAAGGGAGGAAAAGCTTAGGAGGACATGCTTGAATGTCGCTAGAACACCAAAGCATGGATATCTAGAGCAACAACAGGTAATGATCTTAGAATGAAAGGTATGTTACTTTCTGGTAGTTTTCCAGATTGCAATATGATCCAAATTGTGCAAAGAGGCCATACAAAGCAAGCTGGTACACCCTGAGTGACACAAAGTAGAAATATAAGTTTTAGACTGAGAAGCAAAAGTCTCACAAGTAACCTATGATCTATTGACTCCCACCTCAGCAGGACTAATTAGTGTCTTCATTTTTTAAATGAATTTAAATGAATTTAATGAAATGAAATGAAATGAATTTAAATGAATTTTTTTTTAAATTCCCATATGCCTGCTTGGCATACCTCTGCTTTATCTTACTGCCAGCTTGCTTAGTCTTGTTTTCACCTTGTTCCACATCGTATTAGGCAAACTTGGCTGTAAATACTGCCTTCTGTCCTGGTCAAAAGCCATTTCATTTCGTTTGAAGGAGTATGGATTCACGTGTATCAGGAAATCCAAGGCCAGAGTCCTCCAGGAAGAATGGAAAGGACTGGACAACAAACTGCTTTTCAAGATTGTTCAGGCAATATCACTATGAAGAATCAAACATTCTGGTGACAAGGGGCCATGTTTCTTTGAGTTATACATGACTGCTAGTTTAATAAAACATCATGACTCACACAGAAAACCATCATTCTCTGTAGGAATGGATCTGCTAATGGTTTTATAAATTTCTGAGAAAAGCCAATCCTGACACAAATCCTTAAAAAGCACAGGGGAGGAAAATCAAAAAAAAAAAAGGCAACCTACACATGAATGGAGAGAGCACAAGAGGTTCTGTGTCCAAAACATAAAGAAATAACAGAGAACAAGCACATATTTTTCAGTATAGTTAATACCACACTGTAAGATAATTCTGCTTGTCCACATTCTAACCCTTTTGATTGCCCAGCTTTCAGTAGTCCACATTTTCAATACGTTCCATTGACTTTAATTTGGTAATCCCTATTCCAGAGAGACTATGAAAAAATGACAGAGTGCACTAAGTGTCATCCACAAAAGTGGAAGGTCTCCAAGACAAGTAAAGCATTGAAGAAAAAGACATAATAAAGATGACTGAAGCAGTTGGGTTTGTTCGGCCTACTGAGAAGATGGCTTCTGATAGTTAAAAAGTAACTGATACTTAAAAAGTAACTGACAGAGAAGATGGAGGTACACTCTTCATAAGGATGTATGATGACACAACAAGAAGGAACAGGTAGAAACTGAATCAATGGAAATAGCAACCTGATATAAGAAAAAATAAATTAGAAACAGGTTGCCAGAAAAGTGGTGCAATCCCCCTCACTAGAAATATTCAAGACTCAGCTTGACAGAGCCCTTGATAAACTAATCTAAAACCCTGCTTTCAACAGAAAGTTGGGCCAGATAATATTCAGAGCTGTCATCCAATCTAGGCTTTTTTCGTTATTCCATGCAACTAAAATGTTGAATTTTCTCCCTTAAAACCTGACTCCAAGAAAGCTGTCATACACCTTAGCCCACTTTAATTTGGCCTACATTGCACAGAAGTCTGTTGGCCATTCTTCTGAATAGCTAGGAGCCATAAAGATTAGACTATATGAAATATGAATGCATGTGTGTTACACACATGAATACTTGCAGACGCCCTACATTTGCTGCTAAACAAAACCACATTTGCTCTCAAGGACTTACCACTGTGTCCAAGCTTCCTGAACAACTCATCATGCCTCTCTTACTTGGCACCGGTATCTTTCACCACATTGCTTTGATCAGTTATAGCAGCTGTCTCCTGCATGCTCTGTTTCATTTGTGGTGCTGGGAACAGACCTCAAAGGAGAAGCCCCACCAAGCACAGGACCAGCAATGGAAGTTTCTACATCATAGAATCATAAAAAAGAATCATAGAATGGTTTGGCTTGGAAGAGACCTCTAAAGGTCATCTAGTCCAACCCCACCCTGCAATGAGGACATCTTCAACTACATCAGGTTGCTCAGAGCCCCATCCAGCCTGGCCTTGAATGTTTCCAGGAATGGGGCATCTACCACATCTCTGGGCAACCTGTTCCAGTGTTTCACCACTCTCCTAGTAAAAAATGTCTTCCTCATATCTAGCCTGAATCTACCCTCTTTTAGTTTAAAACCATTACCTCTCATTCTATTGCAACAGACTCTACTAAAAAAATTAATCACCATCTTTCTTATAGGCCCCCTTTAAGTATTGAAAGGTCACTGTAAGGTCTCCCCAGAGCCTTTTCTTCTCCATGCTGAACAACCACAACTCTCTCAGCTTTTCTTCAATGGAGAGGTCTTCCATCCCTCTGATCATTTTTGTGGCCCTCCTCTGGACTTGCTCCAACAGGTTCATGCCCTTCTTATGCTGGAGGCCTCAGAGCTGGACGCAGTATTCCAGGTGGAGTCTCCCCCAGAGCGGAGTAGAGAGGTAGAATCACCTCACTTGGCCTGCTGGCCACACTCCTTTTGATGCAGTCCTCTTGGACCTTGAATAGTGAATGTCTTCTGGTATGCACACAAAAGGAGAGTGGAGGATGAGCAACAGAGGAGACAAGAAGAGGGGAGATGCAGCCTAAGGGCTATGATGGAGTTCAGAGCCAGCCATGCCCATCTGCCAGTTCTCATCAAGGGCAGTATCAGGGCTCCAGGCAAAGTTAAGGAACTATAACTAGATACTCACCTAGCTCCTGCCCTGTTATTTTCCAGCCAGCCATCAGAGAACCTGTGGTCACCTCCAGCATAACAGCCATCAAATCACATCTCAAGTGCACAACCTATAATGGTAATTTTATATTAATCCTTTCAAATCTGTGGTCCATAATAGAAGCCTCTGCAGGATGTGTATAATTCTCAAAGAAGAGTGAATTTTGTACACTTGGAAAGAAGCAAGAAAGAATCATAAAGAACTAATTATTCTCAGAATGCCCTTCAATATTTCAAAGTAGCCACAAAACCAATCTTGCTGTGAGGCATTCACAAGTTTAAAACTCACTCATAATCATCTCTGTACAAATTTTTTATAAGAAGTGCAAATACAGTTGAAGTATATTACTGACACATTTCTATGCTACTAAATACAGGTTTCATCAGCTAAATATATATATATATATATGAAAAAAAAATTAAAACAAACAAACAACCATAATACAAATGACACTCAGATTGGGAAAGCTGAACCACGTTTATGTAACTTTAATGTTCCGCAACTGTACCTCAAGCCTGTAGCACTGATGACTTTCATAAACACAATACTGGATCTGGAACAGCACTGCCTTGCTGTAATATAGCAATTTTCTTGATAAAAAAAGCCCAAACCAATCCTTCTTTCTTGATCCAGAAACATCCATTCCTTTGTAAGACTACAAAAGGAAAAGCAAGTCCTTCTTTTTCCCACACACACACAGACATAAACCACACGTTTTCAGCTGCAAGCAGTATTCCAGTTATGATAAGTCAGAGTACATAATTGTTCTCACTGTACTTCAGTACAGCTTGGTAAACATATTCACAGAAACTGAACCTGTTTGCAAAGTAGTTGAAATTGTTCTTATGTTCTAATGTGCTACTTATATTTGCAACTTAGATTTTTTTTTTTTTTTTAACCCATGCGTTAGTGAGATGTGCAAGGCGGGCCTGATTGAAAACAAATCAATAAAGAAATTTACAATTGAGCAAATGAATTCACGAATAATTAACACAGGGGAAAATACATAGGAAAGTGAAAACTATTTTAAAAGATCAAATAGAATTGAGTATAAAGTCTATTACCCAGAAATGAACATAATTTACATTTTTATATGTAAGACAAATTTATTAAATATTATAAAGCTCTGCTGGGACAAACTATAAACACTTTCAAAACATGCAAGTGTTCTCAGATATATCTGACAGGAACAATGTAGACTTCATAGCCTCTCAAAGTTGGATGGTTATTGTATTGCATGCACTTCTTAATAGTAATTTTCTATAGCAGATGATCATTTATATTTATAGACATAAAGAACTATAATTTTTCATGAATGTTGCTGCAATACCTTGGTAGATATATAGTAGCTACTTTTATATATATTTGCAAATTCAATGCAAGAAACACTTCAAAATATGTTTTTATATATATATTTTTCAAGATGACCTTTCAGTAATGGATAAATAAGAACAAATCTCCATCAACATCTTTACTCTTTTTCTCCTGCATAAAGTCCTTTTAAATTGTTCTTTGATATGTCTTAGTATACTTGTTTTCATGTTTTGTCCAATTACATATCAATAAAACTCATCATTTGGTAAAAGAAATCATAACACAGCAGAGACAATATTTTCCTATTTGAAGTAGGAGCTGTTTGCATGAGGTCCTGCAAAGTAGGACGATCTCACTTGTTATATCTTGCATGACAGAATCAACATTTAGCTCTGAGAAATGCAGTTGACAGACAAAATTATCTGGTGAAAAGCCACCTTCTCTATCTTCTATTTATGCAGAGTACTTTTAATTATCACTTACTCCCACAGATATTAACTGAGGAGTACAGCGAAGCTCATCTATCAGGCTTTCTTCAGTGTATGCCTACATTGGCTGTACACAAACCACTAATTAATCACTTATTTGCAATTATGTTTGAGTAAACATTTCCTTATTTATCATTAAAAATTCTAAAAAATTTTATTGCAGTTTTCAAGCTCTTTGTGCTTTTGTTATTTAATATTGTTTCTTCCTGAGAAATGCACATTATTAGTATTTTCTTTACATAGTTCCAGAACATAACTGTCTTGAATATTTTTTTGCACAAAAAAGACAGATTTTTTCCCTCACAACATATTCTTAAAGTAAACAGTGCTAAAAGGCTACATGTAAAGACTTCCTATATGATCTAGGAAAAAAGGAGAGTGTTGCTAATGTGCTAGTTCAGCCAGATGACTGTGCAGAAACACTGATTTAGTGCCTATAAAAGCATCATATTTCAGAATACTAATTACACATGTTTTTTCACGCATATATATGAATTGTAACCATTATTTAAAGCTGAAGTTTTGAAACAGAGATAGTCTCTATGAGGCACCATTTTGTGTTACATGTTTTTCTGCATCACAGACCCATCTATGCTGCTCTTAAAGTTTTTTGACCAGATCCTCCACTAACACTTAATTCAGATTATTTACACAGCAGAGAATCTAATTCATTAGCTCATATATTTATAATAGGGGCAGTATATTTCCATACAGAACATTTTATTACCAATTTACAAAAACAATGTGCTATGTGCACACCTAACTCATAAATCTGCAAATTATGTAGGCTGTTTATGTCTGGAAAATTACATTGACTGAAGTTTTACCAATCTTTAGAATTATTTCTTTACATAAATTTGGTATTACAGTAATTTTCAAATGTATTTGTTATAACAGTTACTTATCAAAATTCCCACATAGCTTTGTACCTTGTTTTCAGATCAATTAATCTGCATGAGAAATAGTAAGATCCCCTTTGTTGATTTTAAACTAAATGGCCATTACAGCTATATATTTGTACTCTTGAAATCAACTACTGAAAAGACTCCTACCTGGTCTACTGCTGGGTTGGCAGAAGTACAAATTCCCCATGAAATGCATGGAACGCAACAGAATTTAAACCTGTGCAAAGTAGGAACTTGTTTATGTGTTTTGCAAACAAAAAATAGGTTTCATTATAAGGTTAAAGCTAGGCACTTAAACATTCAGTTCAACCAGTGCCCAAAAGAATATGCTAACATTTCAATCCACTGTGGCACCACTAATGAAGACTGGTTTTACTACGAAATATTTTAGCACAATATGTGTAACAGGCAACTGATTAATAACCAAAAGTACTTGCTCTGCGATGATGTTGTTCCATCCTATTAGCTGGATCATTACTCATGAAACCAACTATTTCTCAGTTAGTATAATGCAGCAACTATAAAGTACTCCTGCATTTTAGTCCTCAATGGATGGTTGATACTACCTAACTAAAATAACAATGTACTTGCCTTGTATTCATAATGCGGAGTTTTGTGTAGGTTCAATAGAAACTCAAATATTAGTATCCAAGATCTGTTACACTAGATTTCTTCTGCAACAATTTAAAACTCTTGCAATTTCTGAATTCCTGTTGTACCCAGACATGAACTGGGATTTTGAAGCCTCTCTTTCTTCTTAGTACCTAGCCCATGATTTGCTTCATTTATGTTTCCAGAAAAAAAAAAAAAATCTTTTGTTTATTATTTGTAAATTCTGATTTTTTATTTAGGTTACCTACAGAAAACACACCTCCAAGCTGTTGAAGGACTGACTATCTGGGGATTTAGTCATGTGATTAGTAACTAAGAAAAAAAGAATGAGAGTGAAAACAAAATCATAATTCTCATCCATTTTATTTACACTGCAGTAGTGTATACGAACATGTGGCGTGCATTAAAGCCACATTACTGGGACTTTACAAAATGTACACAAGATACTACCTGCCTCCAAACAATTCAATGAGATGCATATAACACTCCTGTTGATGTCACTGAATGCTACACACCTTGCGAATATTCATAACAGCAAGGTTAGATCAAGGGCTAAAACAAGTTGTGAACTAGAGCTAGTATTAAAAAGAAACAAAAAATCTCAAAGACAAAGCAAGATGAACCAGGAAAGTAATTTTGAAGCATTTTCAACTTATATACCATGTCATTTCTGTAAAAAATATCTACAAATTTATGTAAGACATATCTTACATACATTATTATACTCAAAACATGCAGTGATTTCCTTATCTTAGAGAAAATAATTATTTTGCACATTTCAGGGATTGCATAAGCAGTTTTAATGAAAGTTTCAAATAATATTTCAATTTTCCCACTTTTGAAAATGACATTTTCAGTGAAATCATTTCTGCCGGAAAATATTTAACGAGATATAAAAGTATACCTGGCCATGACATAAAGTCAGTCCCAGAGACCATACACACCACAAGCACTGAAGCTACTGAATCAATCAAAGTACTGACTTACTTAAACGGAAGCATTATTTTAATATAAATATTTAAATCATTACATAACTATAAATATTATATATGAGTAATAATTAGTTTGATTTGATTTATTAGTTATAGAATCATAGAATCATTTTAGTTGGAAGAGACCCTCAGGATCATTGAGTCTAACCATAACCTAACTCTAGCACTAAACCATGTCCCTAAGAACCTCATTTAAATGCCTTTTAAACACCTCCAGGGATGTGACTCCACCACGTCCCTGGGCAGCCTGTTCCAATGCCTGACAACCCCTTCTGTGAAGATTTTTTCCTAATATCCAATCTAAACCTCCCCTGGCACAACCTGAGGCCATTTCCCCTTGTTCTATCACTTGCTACTTGGGAGAAGAGAGTAACACCCTCCATTATTTTTAATGTCTTGTTCAATTATGCATTATTTATTTATGAATGCTTGCTTGGTAATAATAAATTAAATAAATACTTAAATTATTGAATTATATAAATTTAATAGATAACACTACAACTAAGTCTTCACTCTGTCTACCTGATAAGTAACCATTGCACATAGCCTGGTGTTTCTTCAAGTCCAGATATCTTGAAGAAAACAAGAACGTGTAAATTTAGAAACACCATCAACACTTAAAATGACTGGATATCATAGCACAAAGTTAATACATCTCAGTAGAATAAAAATGGAAATCCTAAAAAGAGTGATGAATAGTTGCTGTAACACTGCCAAAAGACCATAAGGGACCTCATACAAGAAGTTTACCAACGTAGGAGTGACATTGCAAATATTTATTTAATATTAGTATGGGAGAGAACATACACTGATGTCTTTCTTACAGCTCTGAGCATGCCTAGTGAAAATGAAGTGAGCAGACTTAAATCTGAAAAAAACAAGTTTAAATCTACCAATTTATCTCTAGAAGCCCCACCAGGGTCTCCTATGACACCCAGCATGGTTATGACTGAAAACTTTGGAAGTATTCTGAACAGGCAATGATAATTCTTCACTCTATGGCTGCAAATAGATACTCAAAGTGATTTAAAAGAGTGCAAGCCAGGACACAAACAACTTTAATGTTAACTTGTGTTTCATCTGGCAGTAACAGTATTATTTTGAATTGGATGTTAGTACTTAAGCTCCCAGATAAAACCACTGTTTAAGATGCTTTCTCTTCTAACGTGTACCTTCATTCTACCACCTGTTTTCTTTAAGGACTGTATAACATGCAAGCTGGATGAAACTAGTCTGAAGCAATGGAACTGGTGACAAGCCAGACCTAGTAACAGACAAGTAAGACCTTCCAATCTATCTTTTTAATTTAACTTACAGCCACCAATCATTGTTGTACTACAGGTTTCCTCTGCACTTTATAACAAACATGGAATAAAATCCTCTACTTGAATGAGTCACTTGAGATGAGCCCAGAGACAGCACCTCCCTTAACATGAGTTCTATATTTCAAATGTAGAAATGATTTCCAGGGAATAAGAAAACTTTTTTGCAGTAAATGGCAAACTAAGTTTTCCCAGACTTCAATCATTCTCCAGGGTCAGGGAACATCAAAACTGTGGTGAGAAGGCTACCACAGGTTAACTATAAAGGGCTTCAGCAAAAAGCCTCCAAGCCTACAAGCTACAGGCTGCAGCTGTGTGCCAAAGGTCAAAAAGGTGCCAGAAAACAAAACAAACAAACAAATAATTTTTAAAAAAGGTTAAATTGGTTCAGTGAGGAGCAAATGAAATCAGAAATACAGAAGGTACTTATAGCCTGTTCTGATGAATCAAATCTTGGATTATAATAAAGTACAATGCAATTCAGTGTGTATCTAAAATATCTGCAGTCCTTCAGGTAGTTAAAAGTAGTGTGAACCAGAATTTAAGAGACTCTGAAACTGTACTTCAAACTTCGAAGGGAAAGCACGCTGTTCCTCAGAAATGGTAATATTTAATAAAGAGTAAGACTCAGTGAAGCGAAGATGACACAGTTGCTTTCTTACATAAAAGTGAGCACCAAGAACAAAGAACGCTAAATATAACATAACTATAAGCACTGATCTATAATTCTAAAACATGAAAGAACCTAAAAAGGAACTTGAAAAATGTTTCTTAAAATGCAAAGAGAATAATAATTTGAAAATGAATACTATTATGTATTGGCTGTACAATTTAGTATATTTTTAGTGACTGGAATACAGGTTAAATATGTTTAAATATTTTTTGTTATAAAAGTATATTTGTAAATAGATATTTTGCTTAATGTTTAAAATTATAGCTATATCTGCATATATACATGCAGAAGTGCATGTACAAAATAATACTTGTTTGTTAAGCAAATATAGGATAGAACAAAACCACTTATTACACTGTCAAAACTGCAGAAATGTCTCTATGCCTTCTGCTGCAAATTCTGTTTTTCTGAGACAGGCAAGCAAAGGCATTAAGTAAAGATGCCTAATATGTAGAACTATTACGTCAATTTCTAGTATTCTGACTTTAAATGCATTATTTTTTCAATCCAGAAATAGAGAAAATATCAAAATATTCTCATATTTTCATGTGCAGTAAAGTATAACCACAAGACTTGAATCTGTCACATTCTTTGAAGTATTTAACCTTGAATAGCTTGTAAAACAGGGAAAAAAACATTATTCTAACTTGAAATTAGTTAAGACAGTGAGCAACATGGATATCAAACCATGTGTTCAAAATTACACTGAAGACTAGTCAACACAATCAGAAATAAATCTATATAAAGAGAAGGAAAAGAAACTATAAATGTGAAGATCTCTATACCATAACGGATTGATCAGAATTTATAGAGTAGAAACCTAACAAAATCAGTATACAAGTAGAAATAAACCTGCATAGGCTCCTAATACATGGGTTCCCCTATGGAAACCTGGGAGACTGTATAACATGTTTTGTTTCTTGGTTGGTTGATTGGCGTTTATGCAACTTGCTTTTGGTTCATTCATTGAAAGGAAAAATATTCCTCTTCCCAGTCTCATTTTCTTGAATCCTCCCACTCCAAATTAATTCTGTCACTCAGAAACAATCTCACAAATATTTGCAAAACAATCTTCTTTTTCCACATCTTACTACAACATTGGTGATCATAAAAGCCTAATTTAGACCACCACCACAGGGAACCCATAAAGCCAAGTGAGCATCTTTAGAAGATACTGTTTCAAGTCACTGCAATCACAATTAGCTACCTAAGTAATACTCTAGGGTATTAAACGAAAACAAACTTCTTAGGACAAAAAGAAACTATGGAAGAGACATTATCAATCTCTTTAGTATTTAATATTTATTAGTATTAAAAATGTAATATTTAATTTTATTAATGTAATTAATATTAAATATAACTTTAAACTATTTTGCAAGTACAGGCTTGCTCTGAGTCTGAGCACAGCATTTTCACAAACCTACCTTCTGTTAAGATCTCAATTTAAAAAGTTATCAATCAGTAATTCAGTTGAAGCTTTTCCACATTTAAAGCTAAGTATGTGTCTCGATGTCTGACTGAGCATGACAGGACTTCCTAAGAGTCCTCTCTTTGGAAACATATTATGGAAATATCCTCACTGAAAACCAGATATAAATTATTCAGAACATTTTCTTAACAGAAAAGTGTCCTGTAGGCACACTTGTTAAGAAAAGTCTTAGTTTTGAACATTTCACAAAGCTTCCTGATAGAAATAGTCCACCTTCCTGAACAGGGATGGTCACCAGTCCCAAACCAGATCTAGCTGCAGAAGTAGCTTCAACTAGTCAACAAAAATGCTGGTTATCTGGCAATTCTAACAAATAGATACTATTGCTGGCACATGTTGTGGTGGAAGCAGGGAAGGCAGAGTGACCCTTTGTACATCTCACAGGGTTGTCTGTCTTATCAGCAGTACTTCACCAATATGGGTGCACTGGTCTTGGCCTTGAACTGCTCTAAAGGAATGAGCTTTCTCTTCCTAGGCATTAATAAATCTCTGGATGGGTATCAGCACATCATTTCCGCTTTCCTTTTTTACCTATGTATGAAGAATAGAACACTCAAAGCAATTACACACTGCTGGGAACGGTCAGAGGTTTTCTTGCATGGTCAGGTCCATGTGATCCATAAATCTCTTTCTGCGTCACAGACAGGTGAATAAGATTATGCTGCTCTGCTTTTTCTTCCTTATTTCCAGCTGCTAAACTTTACTAAAAACTCCATAAACTAAAGACAACCCTCAGGAGTCAGTTGCTCTAATTCTCCCAGAATACACTTGTAAAGAAGGGACAGGTGGCCCACACAGCAGTCTGGATGGAAGTGTGATCAACCGTATAAACATTTGAGAACACTTGTGCTCACAAAATTGCGTGGAAGTTGGTAGGTATGACAGGGTACATTATGTATCTTATTCGCATACACTGGGAGCACATGAAACTGATTAGTTATCCATTGGAAATATATAAAAGGACTTGGAACACATGGACTTTGATGGAGTAACAATATCATAGAGTAACAATATCGTACCAGTGGGAAGGAGACTGAATTTGCTTAGATAGCCTAGTCTGATTCTGACAAGCCAATCATATGTTCGAAGAGCTAAGAAATACTGGGTGTGAACTATTTTCTGTTATGCATTAACAGGAAGCAATCCATATTTCATTTTGATTTGCCAGATTTTTCTAAAGACACTGTACCATACACAGTAGAGGTAAAACACTGAAGAGGAAGCACAGAAAGTCCTTCAGCATTGTGTTTACGACAATATCCTTCCAGCAATCAGCATGAGCATGCACAGCAAGGGATTCTGCTGCCCTTGAGGTACTGTGTACAAAACATGGGCCACAGATCTTCAGAGTTAACAGAGTTCCAGGAAGCTAGAGCTTCTGTCATCAAAATATTTCAGGAAATTTTATTTCTTCCTATAGTAGCTCCAGAAACATCACTGACGTTACTAAGGAGTAAGCAATTTGCAAGAGAGGTAGATAGATGAGAGCTCAATTTTTCCTCAGAAGTAGTAGTAGTAGCAGCAGCAATATTACCATTAACTTATTCAGCACAACCAAATTAAAACTCTTTATGTAATTGGAAAAAAAAAAAAAAGATTGTTTGGGGCTTTTTTTTGGTTTCGTGGTGGTTTTTTACTTCAACTTACAGTTTAGCACTGCTGTCTTGAAAAAACACATGTTCAAATGGGAGGGTTGAGCACCTTCCCAAATTAGAGTTATCACTGTTTAAGGAGGCACCGACTGAAACATGATCTTTCCCAAATTTAAATTATTCTATATGATTCCTGCAGAGATCCTATTCATAGATTGACAGATTGGAACACTGCCTAGTGTGTTTCGATTGACATGATGTTACCCAGCTTTTGGTTACTCAACAAATTACATCAGTGTGCCCTCTACTCTCACAGGGTTCCTTTCTTCCTTTTATTCTGGCCCAAATGTCCCACTGTTTCTAGTGCCATTCTTCTTGGGTTGCATTAAAAACAGGCTAGTTCCAAACACTTTTAAACTTGCTGTAAGTACCAGTACATTGCATTTCAAATGGGGAAAAAAATATATGGCTGGTTTTCCCTCCTTTTTGTTCTGTTTTTCACTTTATTTTTCAAGTTTTATCCATGTTGCTATTATTTGCTTTCTAATATAGTTTTTGCTGATCTATTTTACAGACAATTTCTTGTCAAATAACAGTTGTAGTGACATTTACTTTATCCTAATATAAAATCCCTGAGTTGTTGTGATACATGAAATCAGAGTGTGCTTTAAAGAAGAAGTGTTTATTATGGAATAACCTCTACAACTGAGGTAAATTGATTTCTAGCCTAGTAAAGTTCTGAATTTATCGTCAGGTAACAAACCATACTCTCCTATGTTGGATTAATTTAGTAGCATAGTCGCAAGAAAACTTATACAAGAGTATTCACATCACCAAACATTAAGTATACTACATGCTTAAGCAAGATCACTATACTCTGCAAGCTTCTTTATAAAAGCAACAGACACAGACAGAATTTTTCAGAGCTTATTAGGATGAGTTTAATTTACGTGCTCTGAATTGCCCTGCTACAGAAGCCTACACTTAATCATACACTAGGTCTGAGAAGAGGTCTTGATCTAGTCATCTATAATAAATAACCCCTGAAGTCAACATGTTACCAAGTTTATACCTTTAATAGTACATACAAAACTACATGTGGTAGGAAATGGTACGATTTCTGAATCAGGAACAGATTACCTAAGTGATAATTAATAAATTATGTTGCTTCTGAAAGAGTAAAGGCTTCTTCCTGCCTTATCTCAAATTATGAATTAGATGTCCATGATTGTCCAGTTCTAAAATCCCAAGCACTGTGTTACTGCAATCCTAATATGTCATACAGTCCAGATGGTGCCTAACATAAAACGCCTACAAGTATTTTTTTGTTTTTGTATTTGACACAAAACCTGCATATATTGTGCATGTGTCTTGGCAAGCCAACAAAAAGGGTATTGATAATATTTTTCATTGATTCACCCTTTCAGCAAAGTGAGTAGTGTATGAGACAGTATTCTCAGCTGGTGTCTGGTAGGAGTGGTGAGATGCAGCACTTACCAGGGCTGGTACAACATATACCTTACATAGATTGCTGTAATCAATAAACCAACCGGACATTGTCAACCTAGTCTTCTCAGATATATTCCTATTAGAAATAACTGTTAAAATATAAGGTGTTAATTATTTCCATTGCTAAAAAGCATTTCTTCGTAGGGCCTTAAATATAGGAAGACACACACAGACACCTGTTACAATTCCCTGTCCTTTCTTGCACTATGCATACTAATTTCACTTTCACCCAGTCTTTGCTACACTGACTGTAAACCACCACCACTAATTCATTTTGTGTTAGATTCATTATGAAGATACTTACGCCACCTGTACATTTTCAAGTTTTTATTACATTGACAAGAGGTACTGACCTCTCACAGACTTTTTTATTTCTACTTGACTCTACTCAAGAAATAACATCGTCATTCCCAAAATGACACTCCATTGTTTAAAAATGTCCTCAGATGACAAAAGGACTCCGAGAAACTGGAAGCCAAACTCCTTCCTCTTCCATTTGGGGCAGAACTGCACACTTTCTGAAAACCACCATCACAAGTAAAGCGTTCACCACACTCCTCTTACAGTGAATGGGAAAATTACCTATTCATCAATACTGGAAGGAAATAAACGAAAACAAAACCAACCAACCAAACAAACAAAAACTCAAAAGAAAATACTTTCGAATCCAAGAAAACCTAATATGAAAACACCAAAATATTACACGGACCCAGTAAAATCGGTATCCCAGTTTTATTTCAAAAAATCACAGGCCTCTGATGCAGTTGAAGTCAGCTGCAAGAATATTAGCCTTTATGGAAAAAGACTGGGGAAAACTACTTTTTCATTAAATGAAAAAACAACAACAACAAGAAGTATCTTTACAGTATACTTTTCTTTCTCATGACACAAACTAGACTAATGAGTCTAGTCTATTGTTTGGCCTACATCACTGAGAGTTCAAGTGATATGGACAGTCTCTTGGATTATACATATTATACAATGTAAAACTTTGTTTATATGGTTAAACTTGCTTCCTTTTTTTTTTATTTTAATGGACAAGTTGTGCTACTTAGCTTTTAAGGTATCTGTTGCACCTGTAAAATCAGAACCTGTTTAATACAGTAGAGGTAAGACTTTCCTTTGAAAAAGGGTATGATCACTAAGCACTTACCTCTTTATTGTCCACTTCTTCCTCAGAGTTCTCTACATCATTAGGCTGGCAAAGCAGCAAATTTATATTCTTTACCAATTAAATTGTACCTACAACCACTGAACAAGATTCTTGCTCTGAACATAATAAAAATGTATCAAAGGAAATCATAGATTGATCTTTATTTGTCAGTCCTACTGAATAATAAACATTAGTTATCATCTTACTCCGAACAAATATGACAAGAAAAATACTACTCTTCCAGGAGTAAAATCAGTTTTAAGGCTTTTTAAGACAGTCTGTAAACCATTTTTTATGTACAATTTGCTTCAAAATATTTTTTCTTTCATAAAGAAAGAAATTATTTCACTGCAAATATGAAGCGTAGAATAACAGATTTTTGCATAGAGGGGATGAAAGTCAGGAAATAATTACAGAAAGGCTTTCCTATCTGATCAAACCCCAAAATAATCTTTCACCAGCAGAAACAGAGAATTTTAAATATTACTAGAGCATAAATGACACAAAATAACTGATAATCATACAACTCCACTCCAGGATATGTCTAAATGAACCTCACTAGATTCATTAATTACTCAGTTAAAGTACTGCCTGCAGAATCATGGAGCAAAGTGTTTTCTTCAAATGTCCTCACAAAACACTCTCTGTAAATGGTTTCACATGTGACTTAAAAATCTTACTTACCTGTTGCATTGTCGTATAGACAACAGTAAATAAAACAAAAAAATGCATTCATCCTACAGTAATAGTATTTTTATCATCATTATCTCTGTCCTTTGGAGAAGATATGAATGTTACAACTTTCCTACAAGATCTTATATGTACCATTGAATCTTGCAACATAATCCAGTTAGAAACTGAAAGCATTGTCAGAATCTCATTTCATAGCATAATTTCATCAAGGGTCCTGTGGATGTTCCATCACCCTTGAATCACAGCATCATCTCCTTTCAACTACACGGTGAATAATGTAAATGCTCCTCTGTAATCTTGTCCTTGATGGATACTCCTTGTATTCTGTAATAGTCAAAACATCTCCCTAAACACTTCTCATACTTTCTGCATTACAATGCAGCCCTAACAGGTTGGTTTGAGTTAGAAGTACTACATTCCTTAAAAGGGCAGGAAACATTACATTTTGTTTCATCTCTGTTTCTCTACGCAGATTTCAATAATATGCTCCTCTGAAATATAACACACAAAATAGCTGTGTGCCAAACCAGTAAGCTGAGCCTGAAAGTAATGCTCATCTTACCTTTCAGTAATTCTGCTGTTGTGGAGGGCAGAATGGGGTAGAAAGTGGTGACCACATATAAGCTGTAATCAGTTTCTACAGGTTTAGAGGCTTATTTGCAAGGAAAAAAAATGTAAGTCTTTCAAATAGACATAGTAATGCACAGAATTATTTCAAAGGATGTGAAAAAATGAAGATAGCAGAAGGCCAGATGGGGCATGGGTCCGTCCTCCTCTTGAAGACAGAAACAGGCAAAGCAACATGGACAAACACAGTACCTCAATATTTATTTTCATGCAGTAGAGGTCCCATTTCCTCTCCTATCCAGAGAAGCTCTGTAGAATGGAGGTCATGGCTCCATCTCACCCCTTTGAAACTTTCTCGCAAAATAAAAAAAATGCAAGTGAAATACCGTGCAGCGGTGAAGCAACAGAAGCACTTTCTCGTACCAGAGAAGACGACCCCCTCCACTGTGTGGCTGTGCCAGAGCAGAACTGAGATCTGAGAGGAGAGGGGGCAACAGTATTTTGTAGAACAGGGATGCTCAAAGTACTCCAATGCTGAATAAGAGTCTTCAGCCTGAAAGAAATTGCCCTCCCCCTGCTAATTCCCACATAGAAACCTCAGATATTAAATTTATTCAATTAATTCATGGGCATAAGAATGTTTACACGGTCACACTGCTGAAATCAAATGTTTGCTACTTCACTGGAAATGTATTCAGGATTCACTGAACACAGGCAGCAGGCAGCATAAAGTCATTTAGATAGGAACTGAGTCTGTTCTTCCTTCCTGAAATAAAGATTAAGTTTCTACCACATCTCATGGAAGTGGGAGAATGCCAGTTTATTGTATTGTCATTCTGTGAAATATCATTGCAATAAAGAAATTAATGGCTTTAAGAAAAGTGGTAACTTTGATAACCATGGTTGACCAACAGAGCCTTAAGGGCAACATATGCCATCATGATTAAGCTGTTGTAGCAACAGATCAGAGTCATCCGTGAGCGAGTTGGACTGATCAAATTTATGATCAAATTCTCCAACATAATAAGTTAGTTTGATTACCTGAGATACAGTCATTGAATTGGTGTCAGGCTCATGGTAAAATATTTCAGACATAATTTCTGAGGGTGTTTACTTGGTCAGTTGCTGTGGTTCATTATTTACTTATGAGAAACCAATGACTAAATTGAATCTCTATAACTTGAGGGTTCCCAACAATTATTTAATGAAGGAGATAATTCTCTGATGCAAAAGCTAAGGGCTACATACTAAATTGCAAAAGCAAGTATCTACATATCCAATTTTTAACAGGGCAAGTTATATTTAAGAAATCATCTATTAAAATAAATAACCTAGTAAGGCAAAGAAATGTAAGTATTTATAACTACAAATATTACAAGTACATCACAATGTACCCTTTATTTCTATGTGGGCTAAGTGTTTAAGGGAAGCAAAAAGAACAAGTGTGACTCTAGAAAGAAACTTCTGCAGACTAAATAGTAAAATCAACACAAACACAGAATCATAGAATCATAGAATCATTTCAGTTGGAAAAGACCCTCAGGATCATTGAGTCCAACCATAACCTAACCTAACTCCAGAACTAAGCCATGTCCCTAAGAACCTCGTCTAAACGCCTTTTAAACCCCTCCAGGGATGGTGACTCCACCACTTCCCTGGGCAGCCTGTTCCAGTGCCTGACAACCCTTTCCATGAAGAATTTTTTTCTAATATCCAATCTAAACCTCCTCTGGCACAACTTGAGGCCATTTCTTCTTGTCCTATCACTTGGTACTTGGGAGAAGAGAGTAACACCCTCCATGCTACAACCTCCTTTCAAGTAGTTGTAGAGAGTGATAAGGTCTCCCCTCAGCCTCCTTTTTTCCAGGCTGAACAGCCCCATTCCCCTCAACCGCTCCTCATAAGATTTGTGCTCCAGGCCCCTCACCAACATATTCCTAGAGAAGCTTCCACTGGCCAGAGACAGCCCACATAGACCTCCGTACAAAAGATTTGCAAGACTTCAGAAAGGCCATCCTATGTTCCTCACTCCTCATTTTCTCCCAGAGAAAATCACCACTCCACGAAGCAACATTTCTAGCCAAAGCAGAAGATGGAATGTGCTTCAACATGATAAGAAACAAATCTCAAGAGCAGTGAATAAGTGTTACCCAGGAAAAACCGAGCACTTCAGTTCACAACAAAAAATAAATCACTGAAGCCCTGCCTGTTGGGAAATGCTTCAAAAATCTAACAACAAATTGGAGCTGACATTAAAATCAATTCATGACTTTGAAGAAATCCATTGGTGGATAGATGTATTTGATTTCTATTTGGTGAATTGGCACATTACTTTCCAGGGGATCTCTGAACGAGCTTGCTAGTCTCTATGTACTGACCCAAAATGAGTCAAGTTCCAGCTTTAGTCATTTACTGGAAATCAAAGTTCTTCCAAATTGATATTAGACTGTTGTTCCCTATAAAACTCAATTCTGGAATAATTTTAGTTATTGCAATGTTTTCACTTCAGAAAGATACAAGCAAAAACTACTATAACTGTGCAGTGCCATTGAGTTTTTTAAAAAAATGGTTGTCAGCTTTTATTATCAGAATTTAAGTACAGAAATATACCTAAAATAGCATACATCAAACTAAATATAGATATAAAACCATTTATATTATACCACAGCAAAATGAAGTATCCATATTTTTAATTCACCTGACTTGACAATATAGCCACATGGAGTAAATACCTCAGGAACCATCACTGAACAAACTGAGACTAATTACTACTTGTCTGAGGTAATTAAAGGTACTTGTCAGTATTTTAGAGGGAAGGGAACTGAGACAGATTAACTATTAAATCGATCAGTTAACTGCAAAACCCCAGTTCTCCTCCCTCATTACTGTAGACACAGATTTA
The DNA here is from genome assembly GCF_036013445.1 of Caloenas nicobarica. Lineage (NCBI taxonomy): Eukaryota > Metazoa > Chordata > Aves > Columbiformes > Columbidae > Caloenas > Caloenas nicobarica. The sequence goes on along the minus strand of NC_088246.1, from coordinate 122,173,226 downwards.
GATGCCAGCTCCCAGTTCAGTCCTTCTGCTTGCTGAGCTCTTGCTAGACCCGACCTGGCTCTTCCCATCTCATTGAGCCCAGCTCAGCCACGCTGCAGGATCCTTCGCCGCTCCATGTATCTCTTACCACTTCATTCTCCAGATATTGGCCCATCCTGTCCAGTTTTTTCACTTTTGTTTCTAGCCGCAGCCTGCCTTAATATTCATGCTAAGCTCCAGCAACTAAACCTGAGAGTTGCTCTCACTCTCAGGAGTTTTTCTGAGTAAATGGGAGACAGGGAAGCTGAGAGAGGAAGAGAATATCTGAAGTTAAGCGTATGACAAACAGAACTAGTTAGTTCAATATTCAAGAAGAAAATAGCAAAGCAACTTTTGAACGCTGGAAAAGGCCTCCTGAATCAAGTTCATTCATACACACCAAAAAAAAAAAAAATTAAAAAATCCCTGTTCATGTGGTAATGAATTACTATGCAGAGCAGTTTCAGCTCTCCTGTTTGCCTTGGTCAGACAATCTGACATAGACTTAGCGCGTCTTGTCCAGAGAATAAAAGATTCCAGTGTACTCTTGAGTTACACTTTAGCTTTGTAGTACATCAAACCATCTCCAGTTCACAAGCTGTTTCTTTCCAGATAAGTATTTATTGTTAGATTACATTAGATGTTCTGATCTCTTTTCTTCATGTTCAGCTTGCTCCAATACTTTAAAGAGGACAGTGTTTATTACAGTAGTCATCTTTACATACCAGAAATCCTACAGCACGTTTTCTTATCATTTGTTTATAAAGCAATAGTGCATATATAGAATTCATTATTCATTTTTGGTTCTTTAATGCAAAACTGTCTGCTTTGCAGTACCAGATACGATCAGGTATTTTCTAAAAATACCTGAAAAAGCAAAAAAAGCATCTTGCCCTCACACTGAAAAACTGTCCATAACCCAGTAAAGACGAGGGCAGATGAGCAAAACTGTCCACCTTTTCACTAAAGAATTAAAACAGCAGTCCACAATATTTAGCTCACTTCAGAGATATTAAGTTGCATTTTTAGCTTCTGCATGGTAAAACTATCAAAACAAAGGGGTTTTGGCATGAATCAGGTCAAACTCACTTTCTTTAATACATAAGTATTTTTCTGAGTTAATCCATTCCCCATAAAAAGTGTGCAAAAAGCATACAAATGCTACCGTCAGTCAGTTATAAAGTTGATTTTATGTCCTATTTCAAATCAAATAAAACAGGTGTATATATAACAGGTCTATAAGATACATTCCCGTTTTGTATACATATATTACACAAGAAAAGCTACCTAAAATGTACCTTAGAATCAAAAAGCCAAATGTTGCTTTTTCACCAGGAGACATTCAAACCAGAGAGAGGTATGCAACCAATGTTCACTGTTTCCATTAACTTTGTGGCTCCGTGACTTATTTTACCAGCCACAAGTTATGTTTCAACTCATCATGTTGCAAATATATGGGAATGCCAATTCATGTGTCAGTACACTTCATCCTAGCCAGTGAATGCTGCAACACCAGGTGAAATGTAGGTATGTCATCATGCTACTGGACTGTCTCATGATGTGTAAGGCCAAAGTGGAGAAACAGATATACTTACTGCTTTTAGCACCTGATATTGCAATCTCAATAACTTTATTTTTTCATTTCACATGAAAAAATGAAAGGGAAGTTAAAAAAGAAGAAAGGACTCCTCGCCCTTCCCAAATCCTTTAACAACTCAAGTACAGGGTGCATGAACACAGGCATACTGTAGAAGTCCATCTACAAAGGAAACAAAAATCATACATATCGTTATTTCTGGCAAATGGTAATAAAAGGAAGGTAGCCAGAACTATTGCTTCACCACACTTCTTTTATGCTACAAAGACAAAAGAAATTGGAAGGGGCAATGAACTTTCTGGGAGAGGTTTCTGAAAAGACCCATCATTTTTACCTGCTTTTCCTACCAGCCAAAAAACATAATCTGACTTCCCAGGTATCAGAAATAGTGCTAATATACATTTCATGGCTGGAGAAACATGAAAATGCCTACCATCAACAGGAAAAAAATGTGAGGTGAAAAATGTCATTGTCATCAGTAGAACCAAACTTCACCCAAAAGATAGATATGAGGTTTCTAAAAATAGTAATCTTTCAACAACTGAACAAAAGTAAAATAAATTCATAAGTAATTTTGATGATGTAGTATGTTAGAAGAAATATTCAAGAAATGAAAAAAAATCTTGAGGTTTTGAAATGAGCGTGAAAGGTTATTTTTGTTTTTTACATGCTTTTCGTAGTATTACAGTGAAGAAAAAGTTGAAGGTATTTTTTTAATATTCATCTCCCTTTCTGGTGCTGTACTCATATGAATACTGACTATTTACAAGTGAAGGAACTAAAATCAAAGCACTGAATGCATAAATAGATCACACTCTACCCTTTTCCCTTGGAGACATTATTGGAAACAAAAAGGAAGGTATAAAATTTCAAGGTTTATTCTCAACACGCAGCTTCAAAGCTTAAAAAGAAAAACACCCAACATTGTGGGAACTACAGGTATGCTATAAAAATATTAGGAGATATTTATTTGGAAACTTAAATGTAATAGTCATTTTCTTGCTGAACACATATGATTTATGTGCACAGAGCATCTGTCTCTTGTGATTACTGGAATGTGATCTCGCTCACAGTTTTGCTCCACGGGCTTCATACCTGCACATCAACTGATGTTCAATCCACACCACAAACTGTGCTGATTTGTGCAGCACAAAGGTGGATATCTGAACAAAAATCCTGGGAACTTAATCATGGCTATGAATAGAAACAGATTGAGGAACTTCAACAATCTACCTGTAAAGTGGGCAAATAAACTAATTCTCCCAGAAGGAAAATCCTGGGATCTGGAGACAGACAAATTAGGCCAGCTGGAACAGAAACAGATAAAGATTCTGGGACTATAAAGGTTTTGGGTGGTTTGTTTTTTGTTTCGGTTTGGTTTTTTTTCCCCTTAGGATGTGTCTGCTGGTGTGAATTGCTCAGAAGAGGGGACATTTATAAAGAGCTTGGTTTATTAACATTGGCAGGATTTCTTGAGGGCCACTTCATTGGCAGCTGGTGCACCTCCTTCAGTGTTACTCTTCGAATTTCTTTCTGTGCAACATTACTATTGAGTGTTTGAGGAAAAATCTTGTAAATGGACAGGTGTGGGGATCAGCTTCAGTGAGCAACCAGGGAGAGACTGATCATGGAAGAATGAGGTTTATCTGAAATACAAAACTCAGAAGATGGTTTCTCTGCAGGGAGAGGGAAGGCAGCCTGTGACAAGTCACGCACAGGAGAAATACGGGTGGATACATTCAGGTAAAACTTTTCAGAGAATGACAGTAAAATACATTTTGTTTAAAAATGGCTTTGGTTACAAAGATATAGGTATACATTTAAAAGGAGGAAAAATGGAAATATGAAAGGCATAAGAGTGTGTCAAGGTACATGGTTTTTGCTAAGAAACAAGTCTCTTGATATGACAAAACATATGTGGAGCAGAAATATTTGCAACATTTCATTACACTCCTGAAGTTATCTGAGTTTCCAGAAGCTGCAAACATTTCCTTGTGTTCTGCTTGGCCATTGTTAAAGCTAACACAGTTTCCATTTTTTAAAAGGCTCTATTTTTTAAAGGTGCTTTACCTTATCTTGCACCCTAGACAAACTGACACATCACACAATCCTCTGGCATAAAGGACAAGCAGCAGCACTCCTTGAACAGGCCTTGGGCACACTGGCTGAGCAGTGCACTCAAAAATCCAATCTGTTCCTGCAGTGTATGAGCAGAGCAAGAGAAAAGAAAGAGGAGAAAGGAAAGAAAGCCTGAAGAAAACACACGGAGGAGATCTGGAATGGATGCAATGTTAAAACACATATTTCAGTAGGTATGACTTACGTGAAGAATCGGCTTCCATTTTTTACCTTTAACTCTGAAATCAGGGAAAGCAGAGATGCCGAAAGCAAGCTGCTGATTTTGATGAAGCAAAACTATAGCCTGAAAACTCAGTCTAAGACTCTGGTTAAAAATAAATAAATAAATAAATTAAAATTACAGCAACTATAATTTATGTGTATTAGACATATATATATTTATGTATATATATATATATATTTATGGTTGAACTCAATCTTGAGGGGCTTTACCAACCAAAATGATTCTACGATTCTATAATGAGAGAGTAATATAGAGGTGGTTAGCAAGATAACTTGTCAATTTGTCAACCTACAGAATGTGAACATCTATGTGTAACATGAAAATAAATTTATTATCAAAAAATATCTTTCAAAGAAATCACAATTTACATTGCTTTGTAAAAGCCAAAATGACTGTGAAATTGTTCAAAGTAACCGATAAATATTCACAATAGATTTAAAAAGAGCTCTATGGAGTTTAGATGGAGACATTGAAGTATCAGGGACAAACATGAAACAGGTAACACTGTGTTGTCTTTGTAACATACTGAGTTTCCAGACAGTTTTAGTGGTAACCTCCCGCACTCCAACTCTTTCATGCTGTCTTCAGAACTGAAGGCATCCTAACATTTCATCTGAACTTATTCAGCTTTGATCAGCTGGGAATCAAATATCTTTTTAATGAGAAACAAGTAAAAGTGTCATGAACCCACTGACACAATATCAAAACCTGTCGCTTGGTTCATTTTGTTCTTGGACACAAGATAAATATTTTGTGAAAGATCATAAATTGTCAAGATGAATGTTTTGAAGAAGCCAGGCACACTTTCACTGCAAATTTTCTGCTAATAAATTATTTAAAATAACGGAATGTCATCCAATACACAAAAAGACCTTAAATGATTTATCGTCTTTGCCTTAGTAGGGTTGGCAAGAGGTTTTGAAAGGACCACTTACAGTATAACCAGGAAATCTGGAGAATAAGATAAGAGCACAAGAAAGGAACTGTTAATTGTGAGTTATGGGCAATATCGGCTTACTGTACAAAGAGGCCAAGCAGCCACCACTGATTTATACAGCAGTGCAATCTCTTAAGTTAGCAGTGGAGCATGAGAACGTGTGCAGGAGTCAGTCCTTTCGTACAGCCATCTGGGTGATAAAGAAGGCCAGGCAGACAGCAGTGAAGTTGGGACCAGCAACCTCCTCTGATGCTTTCCACACTGCGCTCAAGCTGGCTGGATGCAGAGGGTGGCACAGCCAGCAGAGTCACCGCAGGCACCAACAGCCCTGGCACCTGTGGTGTCCCCAGCACAGCTCCTAGATGGTTTCTCTCTTTTTCATGTGGTGTGTCCGGAAGAGAAGGAGGAGAGTGGCAGCACATGCTGCTCTCATGGTATCACTGTTCCTGGCACCTGCAAACTCAGACTAACACAGCCACCACCACCTCCTCCACAACCAGCTCCTACCTAAAATGGTGCCTTTCTGGTGTCAGCTTTAAATCACACTTCTCTTATGCTTGCTCTGACCCTTTCTGAGTATGTATGTCATCAATATCAAATCAGTAAAAAAATATTGTTGTAATTAAGAGAAGTGAACAAATAGGGCTGACATTCTTCTTGGGGAGATACTGCAAAAGAACGTAAATAAACCCAAAATATCTTTTTTTAAAGCTTGCAAGACCCTTATAAACAGAGATGTAATGTTTATCAGAGAAGAAGACCTGTGGGAGAAAACCATGTGATCTAGCTATGACAAGCAAGCTTTCTTCCATAATGTGGCCCAAGCTGTGTTTATGCCCGTCCCTTCCAGTCTCATTGCTCATTAAGCAAAATCAAGTCCATCTCTGTGATAACAAAAGCAGCAAAGAGCTAACCAAGGCTGCAGACAATAAAAGAAGAATTTCCTGAGTAGCAGTATTTTCTCAGAATGCCAGAAGCACCTTAGCCAGCTTCCAAAAGATCACCAGAAGTGACAACACAGGAGCAGAAACAGGAACTATGATAAAGGGGCTCTGTCATGGGTGGAAGCCCATCACACATGAGCTCCTACTACTCACTGTCTTATTTTTTCTTCTACCATATTCATAGTCCCTACTAAACATACATTTTTACTGGCTGATGGTTCTGTTTTCCACTGTGGTCAGGCTGACAACAGCTTAAATCTTGACATAGCTGTTCAAGATTCTTTGGTGAGATGAAGCTCTTTAATGAGGTTAGTTGCTTATTATTTCACAGTTGCATCTGCAAAAATATCATCTGAAATATGGCTATTCCGTGATGTACAAAAGATTCTTTTTTTCAGCTATAACCATTTCCATGATTGCCAACATCCATGAAAAAAGGAAAAAAAAAAAAAGAGGAATGAAGGGAGACAATGTTAAGTTGCAAGAAATGGGTAAAGGAAATAAAAGAGCTACGTAAAACCAGTAACACTGAGGAAAATTTAGGAGAAAAAACAATAAGATAACTACAGTCAGGGAGACTGGGGGAGGTGAGAATAGCATAAATTGTGTTGACAGCATACAAAGTAAAGAGAAGTAAGGAGGTAAAGAAAGTCTTTAAATTGTATATAAACAATGTGCACAAAAGACAAACAAGTATAGATAAATGAGGTACTGTTGATAAAATTACCACAAGAAGAAAACTACAAGACTCAGAAAATGATGACACTTCAGGCATTACTAGAAGTAAAAAGTAGCCTTTTATTTTCTTTAACAGATGTAGTTAGTTATAAAGTGATTACTCCAGGACATCTAAAACTATTCAGGAATAATCGTGCGTGCTCATAAGATTCCAGTTCAGAAAGTAGTGGTCAGGTGCAGAATCCTTTCACAGTTCAGCACTGATAGTGCGAGTGCCGGTTTCACTGTAAGAAGTACATTCAGCTCATCCATACTTCTTTTTGTAGTGCTTCCGATGACATTTTCATAGTTTAGGCTTCATTCCTCAATTATGGAAGCTTAATCAGCCTGTGGTGGATTGACCCTGGCTGGATACCAGGTGCTCACCAAAGCCACTCTGTCATTCCCCTCTTCAGCTGGACAGGGGAAAGAAAATATAGCAAAAGGCCCGCGAGTGAAGATAAGGACAGGGAGATCATTCAGCAGTTACTGTCACAGGCAAAACAGACTCAACTTGGGGAAATGACTTTAATTTATTACCAATCAAATCAGAATAGGGTAATGAGAAAATAAAAAGAAATCTCAAAACACCTTCCCCCCACCATTCCTGCTTCCTGGGCTCAATTTTACTCCTGAATTCTTTGCCTCCTCCCTCCGAGAGGTGCAGGGGGATGGGGAACAGAGGTTGTGGTCAGTTCATCACATGTTGTCTCTGCTGCTCCTTCCTTCTCAGAGGGAGAAACCCTCACACTCTTCCCCTGCTCCACTGTGGGGTGTCTCCCATGGGAGACAGTCCTTCATGAGCTTCTCCAACACGAGTCCTTCCCAAGGGGTGCAGTTCTTCACAAACTGTTCCAGCATAGGTCCCTTCCACGGGGTACAGTCCTTCAGGAACAGACTGCTCCAGTGTGGGTCCCCCACGGGTCACAGGTCCTGCCAGCAGACTTGCTCCAGCGTGGGTTTCTCTCTCCATGGGGCCACGTCCTGCCAGGACCCTGCTCCAGCATGGGCTTCCCATGGCATCACAGCCTCCTTCAGGCACCCACCTGCTCTGATGGGTGTTCCTCCACAGGCTGTAGGTGGATCTCTGCTTCACCATGGACCTCCATGGGCTGCAGGGGTACAGCCGGCCTCACCATGGTCTGCACCACGGGCTGCAGGGGAACCTCTGCTCTAGTGCCTAGAGCAGCTCCTCCCCTCCTTCTTTACCGACCTTGGTGCCTGCAGAGCTGTTTCTCTCGCATATTCTCACTCCTCTCTCTGGCTGCAATTGCTGTGTGTGCAGCAACTTCTTCCCCTTGTTAAATACGTTATCACAGAGGCGCTACCATTCTCACTGATGGGTTCGGCCTTGGCCAGCAGCAGTGCCACTTGGAGCTGTCTGCCATTGACTCTGTCAGATACAGGGGAAGCTTCCAGCAGCTTCTCAAAGAAGACACCCCTGCAGCCCCCCTGTTACCAAAACCTTGCCATGCAAACCCAACACACAACCTCACCAGTCATGAGATCTCTCAATAATATGTTTCATCAGTGTCTATGTGGAAATCAAGAGTAATGATAAAACAGATTATGACTTCTTGAAAGGCTGGATCAGATGATCTTTTGAGGTCCCTCCCAACCTATGCTGTTACAGGATTCTATGATAACTTTGGTCTTGGATGTAAATCAGACAGTTCACAATGGTCCATAGTGCAGAGCAGCCCATTAGACATCATAGGCACAACACAGTGTGCACAGATGAGTGCTAAGTACTGCTTTTCGGCTGTGTTACTTTAACGCCAGTTAATAAAGGCATCATTTTCTGGATTAATTAATGCTCAGGAACTCATAAGAGGAAACCTAGCAAATTCCTTCAGTAGAGGATAAAAAACAACCAGAAGGGTTTTGATCAACCTTAATCTCTTTTAGCATAGATTTTTTAAAATAACCAAGATCATCATTGCTCAGCTTCATATTTGCATTTCAATTGTTTTACATCCTAGGCTAGATTTCACTGAATAAATCTGTATTTTCCAAAAATATAATTACCCACATTGACCAGTGAATGTTCATTATAGTCAAAGATTGAACAATATGCTTGCTTCATAATATTCTCTTTTATTTTCTTTTCAAATAAAATAAGTTCCTAATAATTTCAAGGAAAAGGAAGAGGGTAAAACTGTTACTACAGTTAATGCAGTTATAATTCAATTTAGTCCTAGCCATTGGCATAATTGTTAATATGTTATATGCTCTTATTCATAAAGCGACCACGGGAAATGATATCACAGTGCATTATAAATTCCCTGTAGCAACGCTCTTGGCTTCAGACCCAATTAACTTAGTTTATCTTTTTTCATTGAGCTACAAATTTATTAGACACAGCTCACTATTTTCATTTGTGATATAAACTTGTCTGACTTATTTCCCAGCTCTAAAGCAGTGATTTGTCAACCTCCAGCAAAACAGGTTGCTCATATGTGAAGACATAAAAGGAATGTGAATCCACCAGTATGTTTCAGTACTGCACACTAGGAAAAAAAGCCTCCCCGCTAAAAAAAAAAGAAAAAAAAAATTAAATTACATGGATGTGCTTATAAGATTTTCTGAGCACAGATCCTGTTATTTGTTTAGAATTAGCCTTTAAGATTAGCAGTCTCAGAATGTATGAAAAAAATTGCATGTGACCACTTTCCTCACCTTTCACATTTTTTACTAGACGTTTGTGTTCAGATCTTACACAGCACTCAAACAACCAAGGTAAACTACATCTCTTTCAGATTCCTTTTTGCTCTTTACCAAGACCTGTAAGATATATTTGGGTATTTCCCTTTTTTGTGGGGTTTATGAAAAGCCTCTGAAGCACAAACCATACTGACACACTTCATTTTGCACTTCCAAAAATTTCTGTGAAATAATGTTTTTCAGTATTTCCAAGTCAGATTCAGCATAAGGCTCTCAGTTTTGCAAGGATCCATAGCATGCATGAACTAGTATTTTGCCAGAAGCAAAATTTAACTAGAATTTGTTATTGTGAAATTTTAGTCTTTTTACATAAAACACACTCAGAAAAGAGCATTTGAACAGAAACCCAACAGAAAGCACTAAGACAGTTTAAAAATTGTGCCACTTTTGCTAGCAGTGAGACATTTTTCCCTCAGTTCTAGCACTAATTTGTTTAACATAGTTTAAAAATGCAACTCCGAATGCTACATTTAATTTTCAAGAGAACTTCATGAACACTGGTATATCTGAGTGACTCTAGAAACAACCTCTTCCCCAAAATACAGGAGCAATAAATGAACTTGATAATTTGCCTGAAATTCCTTTTAGTGTGCTACATATCACAAAAAAAAACAAAGCTAAAAAGTGGAAAAAATTGTATTTCCAATCAGTAAGCAAAAAATTTCACTACATAATCTTCTGTGTCACTGCTACAGGAATGACGATAGAGTACAAAGTGATAACTCTTCTTTCTATGAGAGTGAGAAAGGTTTACAATTCTTTCAAAGACTGGAAATCTGGCATGGGAGAGAGACATACGTCAGTTAGAGGAAAATAAAAAGTTAAAATACTAATAAATGTTTAAATGCAAATAGGGTTCCTGGAATTTTATCACTGTGCATTTGAATCAGGTTTTAGGGCTCCCTTGTGCCTTTGGATATTTTGTTAAGCATCTCTGGTTTTACAGTTTCTAAGCTCTAAATTTCTTTAATCTTTGTGATTGGATAATGATGAACTGCAGAGCCCAGAATTATGTGGCAGAAGATTTTTAGCCTTTCATCCATCCAATTTCTTTGCAAAATGCCTGCTTCCACTGATCACAGCTTCTCGTAGCCCATTTGTTGAACACTAAAGTAAATATCACAGTCCCCCAGCCATCATTTAAAAAGTACTCAGACAAATTAATGGAAGCCTATGTCTCATATCCCCAACTATCTTAATAAACTACATTCCCCAGTTGTATCATAATTACTAATTTGGCCACAATAAGCTTTAACTAGGACTCACAATACATTTTCTATAAATACAGGATTGTTCTACTCTGTGAAATACAAGACAGTATGCAAAACATCCAGAGAGTAACAGAAAAACAAAGGACATGTTGGCATAGTTGTCACTATTTTTAAATTTGATTGGGTAAGAAAATGAAGTTCGTGTTATCATGCCGCATGTGTATGCCCACACAAGGGTGAACATGTGAGAAATACTTGCATGTCTGAACATCTCCAAAAGCATTTATTAGTTTTCAGTCTCTTCTCCACTCTCGGTCTCAGCAAAATGGGTCACAGGGGGAGGAACACTGACAATAAAATTTCCTAAAGGTTTTGTGCAAATGCATAGCTGGATAAAACAGCCTCCATTATTAATCCTATTGGAAATTAATACATCCATCAGGGATGTGAGCTTTTATTCTTGATAGATAACCTATCGCCTTAAAATAAAGTGAAGACAAATGAAAGCATTGCTTGCAGGTTTATTAACTGCTGTGGAGGAACCGAAGTCCTACAGTGGTGGGACCACAGAGCTATTTACTTAAACGTAATACATGCAAGACCACAGTGGGTTATCCCACTTAGACAGAAAACATGATGCAATTCCCAATGCTGTGCCAAAATACTGTATTGAAACAATAACTTCTTATTAAGCAAAGCATGGTCTTAACAGCGATGCAGTCTGAGTATCCACTACAGTTGTTGCTTTATAATAACAAGACAGCTGTGGAAGAAAAAGGCAATGGCGCTAGAAATCTTTGCTAAGGAGCATATATAGTGTGCAAGGAAAGCAAAACATAAGTTGTAAGTGGTTTAATGTCTCACACCGGCAACTAATACACCTGCTGGCTGATTCAACCCACAGAATGAGTCACTGACAAGGTGCTGTGGGACAGACAGGATCACGATGGACAGATCTTCTCTCTCTTTTTGAAGGGGATGACTCTTACACTGTCACTACTATGCTAATTACACAGTACTCATCATTAATTCTACACACACATGCCTAATACAGAATCACAGAATCACACAGAATCACAGAATGTTAGGGATCAGAAGGAACCTCGAAAGATCACCTAGTCCAATCCCCCTGCCTGAGCAGGAACACCCAGATGAGGTTACACAGGAAGGCGTCCAGGCGGGTTTTTGAATGTCTCCAGAGAAGGACACTCCACAACCTCCCTGGGCAGCCTGTTCCAGTGTTCTGTCACCCTCACTGAGAAGAAGTTTCTTCTCATATTTAAGTGGAACCTCCTGTGTTCCAGTTTGTACCCATTGCCCCTTGTCTTATTATTGGTTGTCACCAAGAAGAGCCTGGCTCCATCCTTGTGACGCTCATCCTTTACATATTTGTAAACATTAATGTGGTCACCCCTCAGTCTCCTCTTCTCCAAGCTAAAGAGACCCAGCTCCCTCAGCCTTTCCTCATAAGGGAGATGCTTCACTCAATCAATTTTGTGGCTCTGCGCTGGACTCTCTCCAGCAGTTCCCTGTCCTTCTGGAACTGAGAGGCCCAGAACTGGACACAATATTCCAGATGTGGTCTCACCAGGGCAGAGTAGAGGGGGAGGAGAACCTCTCTCGACCTACTAACCACACCCCTTCTAATACACCCAAGGATGCCATTGGCCTTCTTGGCCACAAGGGTACAGTGCAGGCTCATGGTCATCCTGCTGTCCACCAGGACCCCCAGGTCCCTTTCTCCTACACTGCTCTCCAACAGGTCGTTCCCCAACTTATACTGGAACCTGGGATTGTTCCTGCCCAGATGCAAGACTCTACACTTGCCCTTGTTATATTTCATTAAATTTTTCCCCGCCCAACTCTCCAGTCTGTCCAGGTCTCACTGGATGGCAGCACAGCCTGCTGGCTTGTCAGCCACTCTTCCGAGTTTGATGTCAGCAGCAAACTTGCTGACAGTGCACTCTGTTCCCTCATCCAAGTCATTGGTGAATATATTGAATAGTACTGGTCCCAATACTGATCCTCGATGGACTCCACTAGATACAGGCCTCCAACTAGACTCTGCCCCATTGACCACAACTCTCTGTCTTCTTTTGGCAAGATGATGAAACCATGCTAACCCTGTTCTGGTTTCTTATCAAAGCATCTGATTCTTATTAACAACCATTGCGTTTCTGTAAACTAGCATCATTCCCTCAAAACCATACGCCTTGGCAGAAAAGCTACCTACATCTGTAAATAAGAGCAAAGTAGGAATTCAAGAGTTTATGTTGCATGAGGGTGCATGATCTGCAAGTCTATGTGTTGGTCAATGCAAAAGCCAGACACCTGTGCTAGCATGTCTGCCTATAGCGAGGCTGAACCAAGTGTTAATAGTTGGTTTGACAGTGTTTTCCAGATGGCTTCATACAAGGCTATCTTTCCACTTTCCTTCAAATGACTCTTATATTTCAGTTTTAATTCTCTCCTCTAACAGGAAAAATGTAACATCATATCAAATCCGTATCCAGATTTGCCCATGGAATTACAGCAGTTTTGAAACTACATACTAACACTGGAAAAGGATTTTTTTTCAAGTCAGAACTTAAGAAGTAGCACAGGTTATTAACCCATATGTTCAGCTGTTTGTTTAAACACAAACAAAATGCAATTTGTTTGGGGAATTTATAGCTTTTTAAATAACAGTCCACTTTTTCCTTTTACAGTGCTGTAGCAGAAAAAGAATAAATGTATTTAGCAGTTGTGACTCTATTCACAGAAAAAATGCTCGCAGAGATTCCTTCAAGTTCTTATTATAGTTCGTGAACCCGAAGACCTCCAAATGTTCCTCCTTACAATGCATCAATTAAGATAGAGACTAGAAAATGAGCAAATATGACTTCATATCAAATTTAATTTATGTCAAGAATAGATTTAGACAAATCCATTTTAAATGCTCCTGCAGCAAATTAAATTATTTTGCAGACTTGTGTAATGTTCTTCCAAAAGATAATACTACATCAGAGAAAGTAATGACTTCAAGTATACAGGAATTTGCTACTAGATCATGAAAAATACTCCAAGAAACCAAAAACACATGTAAATCTATATCTAACACACTACGTGCCTCCACTGTCTCTAACTACCAGGAATAAGCCTTTATGTAACCATTTATTAATGAAGTCTCAAAGTACTAACCCATGTGCCCACGAAGTATGAATTTAAGCTAAATGGGATAAATGAGCCAAAAGAAATGTATGCAACTTGCTCAGGCTTATGGGATGATCACAGAGTAAATCTAATTCAGAAGATCCAGTTCCCTGTTGAGATCTCACTCTATTCAGTAGACTTGATATTGTTGAAGTTAAATAACTAAGCTTAAATTAAAACAACTTACAGGTTTGAAATTCACTTAAAATTCAATAAGGAAAAATATAACACATAGAAAAGTCTGGGGTAAAATCTCTCTAAATTACAGAGAAAACAATCTGGAAAAAAATAATAATAGGCCAGTTTAACTGTCAGTTGTTCACATAGCTTCTGATCAGCCCACAAAACCCACCTCCCAGCCCAGGTTCTCTCTAGTTAAGAAGGGTTCACCAGTCCTTTCTTCCAGCAGTATGCCTGTTTGCCATGTTAGTGTTCGATGACAAACTCTGAGGAAGAGAGTATGCATTACAAAAAAAAAGAAATGTTTTCAAAGGGAGGAGGTAGGTCAACAATGCAGCTGTCCAGCACTGGCTAGTTGAGTGCTTGCTGCCCACACCAACCTTTCATGAGGGTGGTGGGGACTCGGGCAGGAGTCGGTGCAGCACACACCAGGATCCAGATCTTCTTTTTGGGTCTCCCCACACTTCACATCTTCACAGCCTAGATTCAAGAGTAAAATTTCTCTTCACCAATTCACTGCTTTTTTTAATTCACTGTACATTCAAGCTGAGATGTGTAATATCACTTGTTCGAGCTGTTTGTTCTTAAGTCCTTTTCATGTAATTTTAAACTCAACTCTCAACATTAGCACTTTGAATTTTCTGTTGCTTAACAAATGGAAACGGGTTTAAGTTCAAGGAATCTAACACCAACCACTGTCATGACTGCGGTCAAATGCTGAAGACTCATCCATAAACAAAACAGGGATGTTTTATCAACCTGAAAGTACATTTCCAGGTAATCTGCCCTTGTCCCGTATGTACTGCCTAAAGGCAGATGTTTAAAAACATTCATATCAGGCATCCACAATTTCACTGAATAAATGTATCTTAAATAGTTTTAAATTAAATATTCAACAGTAGTTATTGAAACAGGAAATACTATTTTCATGTTCTGTGCCAGTATGTTTTAATACGCAACATCATATATTAAGTAGATTCTATTATTGGATTAGCAGGACAAAAATGAAAAAAGGTGAAATTTCCATTACTTGAAAATTAGTCATTAAGATCTCACTGAATTATATAAAACTATTCATATGAAACTATTCAAAATGAACCACTGAAAAAACTCATTAAGTCTTGAAATCAGTTCCAGATAGAAACCATCTGCAAGCATCCTAGTAGAAGTTAAGACAACAACTGAACATTATAAAAGCTAGAGCATTTTCACTTTTGTGTGAGACAGAAAAATGTATTATGGAAATTTCAAGGGACAGAACAGGCAATTCAGATAGTGGTGGACCAGTGGTAAGAACAAAAATCTCAGTAAGCTGCTAAATACCTAGCACCTAATGCTCCCCTTTACTAAGCAAAACCCTTGAAAACAAAGAGAGAGCTTCAGCTTGATGTGAGGCAGGAGGAACCAGCAGAGGCATGTAAAGAGAAGATTTAACAGGCCAGGAAGATGATCCTCACTTGTGATTCTGAATAGATTTGAGGAGGGTACATAGACTAAGAAAGATTATCTGAAAGAGTGTAAATTCCTGTACAAGCACAGGCCACCGTGTGCTTTATGTAGGTCTAAAAAAAGCCACAAGAACATCCAGACACATAATGTGGCCACTGTCACAATCGAAGATGGGCTTGTCATAGATTTCCAAATTCCACAGCTATCAAGGCTTATAAGCACTTAGTATCTATCATATTTAACACAGATATATAAATATGTATCTATTACAAACAGATGTGTACACATGTTGGAAACATATACCATCAAGTGATAAGCCTGTAAAGGATACAACAGAAATACTGGCAGGGAAATCATAAATGTGAAGCTCTAACTAGGTACCATCCTCAAAAATACTACAATGAGCTGCTCTCAAATTACCAATTTTGTCATCCCTTCAGGAAAAGCTGGCTGAAAACCCAAAAAATAAACCTTATGACAATTTAAGAGAAGTATATTCACTGTATATATGTAACAGTAACCAGAAATAGAAACAAATGTTATACCTGAAGTTTTACAGATGAGTTGACAACAGCCTTCATCACTCAAGGCACTTTTACTTCTATCATGATGGCACCTTGTATCTCAAAGAGGTGCCATCTATGCTCACTACTGTACCCATGAACAACAAAGAAACATTCTCCATTTACAATTTATTTGAATTAGGTACTTTTACATCATCTCATGCCATTATACAATTACTATGCTGAGGATCTCACACGTTTCCAGCAAGTAAGTCTCAGAACTAGGAATCTCATAAACAATTACAACTAATTGCACACTGTCCTGTAAGCTACCACCCAAGAAGATGGCCAGAAAGAATGTAATGCGTGGCCTTCCTCGTGCTGATGGACTGCAAACGCAGGAGCTAAAGGCTTGAAGAGCCACAACATGCAAGACGGGAGACAGGAAAAGACATCATGTCACTCATGGTTGTGAGAAGAAACAGAGCTCAAAGTTTGTGGGGCACAACGCTTACCCCAAAGGTGTTTTTTGCCACAAGCAGCTATCTGCAGTGTTGTCACTGACCTGTAACAGAAACATTATGCCCAACCTTTGTAAATAAAAAGTGTGCCACCACAGAAACCTCCAATATGCATTTTCTATCTTCTTTCAACGGGAGCACTCCAGTAAGGCCCCAGATACCAGGTAGCTACTCAGACGAGTGGGATCGTTTCACACTTCAGAAGCTGCCTTGCATATTTCAGTAAATCAAAGGCTTCTCAGGCTGATGAAAACTGAGCTTGCAGAAGAAGAACATCCTCTCTGTGGTCAAGGAAGACAGCGCTGATTCAATCACACATCATGCCTGTCATGCTCTCACAAAACACCTGCATTCTTGCTCCAAGCAAGCGCATGCAGGCTGGTAGGGAAATCAGCAGTATGGCTGCCATGAGGATTATGCCAAGAACCACTTCTCTATGCAGAGAACAACAAACAGTGTCTCCTTTACAGCAGTTACAGGACTGACAAGACTTCTGATTACGAGTAGCGGTATCCTTCACTTTAGATATCTGCTGCACGTAACACACCAAGTTTTCCATCATAAGAAATAATAATTATTATATTTTATGACTCATAACAACAAGCTTTGTTTTGGTTAAACATGCAACCTTCTTTCCTGGACCCTAGACTTTGACATAAAAGCTAACTCTGACTCTTCTCCATTTTCTTCTTGATTGTGTTAGACAAAACCACAGAAATAATGCGGTATACAGAAGCAGATGAAAAATTAGGAAAAAAAAAAAGGTACTGGATTTGAGAGGAAGACCACTTTTTGGTCAACCAGTGCGCACAAACAAGACATCACTGGAACCAGTGTCATACAGCATTACTGCGAATATTTAAATGCTAGATCCAGAGACACTAGGTCCAGAGCTTAAATTCACCCTCAGGTGCAGATCTATTAGGGGTACCAAAAACAGTGGGACAAATTAGAAAGTAACTGTCCCTTCTGAACTAGCATTAATCAGTACATCATGGCTTGGCCTCTCTGCAGGTTTGGCAGTAAGAACCTGGCTATGCCAGTACCCCAAGCCAGCCGATGGCTGCATGTTCCACTGATCTATGATTTTTGCCTACAGTAATTATTTGTATAAATTACTTTTTATTGATTTTTTACTTCCCTTTCTTTTACAGTTTTAAGCATCACTACAGAGATGTGACTTGCAGACTCTAGGGGGACCTTCATCCTAAATCAAAGGTTGCATAGATAGGTGTTATTGCTATACACAGTTACTCCCAATCTAGAGCCTCTTGCATGTGTACTCACTGTGTTGGATTTGTCTGCACAGTCAAAAACTCAGAGGTCAAATACTGCCCCTAATCTGCATCCTGAATGTGCCCCAGTACTGTGAAAACAACTGGCTTGTATAAGAGACCATAATTTTGATGTCTAGCATTACTCTGCGGTACTTAAAAGCATGTTTTCAGGTTGTTTCTCATAATTTCTAAATACAAGAGTGCATTTCAGATGGATGGTGTTAAAAAAAATCTCTCTAATAGAAGATGGTATTTTTGTAATTATACCTTCTTTTTAAGCTAAGAAAAAGCTTTCACGAACAAACAGACGGGTGTTTTGGGCAAAACCATAGGTTTTGAACACACAGCAGAACAGTTTCTACATTCATAAATATAGGTTACTACTGCAGATGTGTATTTTTAAAAACAAAGAACTAGCTTTCCCTGCAGTAGCATCTCCAGCTATTTACATGCCATAAACCTGCAGAAAGTGACATTTAACTGTAATTGCAGAACTTCAAAGCACTGTATGGTTTTTGTGAGCATTTCTGCTGAGGTTTTTTCCAGCATTTTAAATACCTGCAAAGAGAGATTCTATATGTAGGAAGATCTAAAATACTTCTCACCATCCAGAAAAGGCAATTCTGCTGCCATAAAATGAGGAACGTAAGTTAATCTTGTATATCAGTTTGTAACTGGAGCAAAATAGACACTCAATCCATGAAGGCAGCCTCCTTCTCATCTACTTTATCTGAAGAAGAATTAGTATTTAGAAAGCTCAGAATCTTAATTTTACACTTTTACAGTTGCCTTTAGAGGTGCTTCCAGCTGTTTGTTCCAGCTCTACTCTACACTTGGAAAGGAAGGTGCCCAGACAATTTTCCTAAGGAAATTAGAATTGTGAAATGAGATCCGTAACTCCACTTCATCTCCACATAACTCCTGAGCACTGCAGAGTCTATTATAACAACTTGTGTGTGTATGAAGCCAAATTTATTGCAGCATTTATCTTGCGCCAGAGACACATGTATATACATGTATGGTAGGGCAAAAAGGAGGAGAAATCCTGATGATGCCACTTTTGCATCTCTCCTAACATGAGACAATCTGAGGACCTCACCAATTTCCATTTTGCTTGTGGTGCACTGCGGCCTATCTCAAATAGCTTGAAGAACCAGAGCATCTCAACTACATTCTCAAAAGGGCCCACCAAAGTGAGTGGTCTGTCTAAGGATGCAACTGAATTCCAGCACATGAGATCCTGCTTTAAATATGGGGAACCTATGGGACTTTTGGAGAACAATCACACAGATAGAGTCTTTCCCAGCCATTTCTCTTTTGGACAGGGAACATGCCTCTGGCAGAACTCTTCTGCCTGAGTTGCAGGTCCATATTTCAAGGACGTAACTCTGAATATTACTGAACAATTGCAGTCTTGGGAAGCACCACTTTCCCCTCAAGAACATGGACAGTAGTTCTCTCATCAAACACCCTGCTTCTGTCCTTCTTGCAGTTCTCTCTCTGCTTTGTCTAGAAATGCAGCTATCTGACTCTTCCTCTTTTCAAGGGTCATACAAATCCTCTCTATCACAGCATAAACCCACTGTATTTTTCTGCCTTTTTTCGTACAGTATATTTATATATATTTTGACTCCAGGTACTGGAGATCTCAGGCTTCCAGTCCTGCAGCCATCAAAGAAGGCATACTGCTATATACACATGGTGGTCAGTACTACAATGCAGTAGCTAGCAGGAAAAGTGTTACATCATTTTATGCTCCTGAGAGCAAAAGGTGGTAATAAAAACCCAGAGTGAAAAACAGCAGAGTTCCCTATCAATATTCTTAAGCAACTGCTATCATTCTTTCTAATGAACCACTGCATTTGACATGTTATCTGCATCTTATAACACTTAAAGAGCTCGTAGCTCTATCTGCTGAATGGTCATTACTACTGACTTTCGTAACACATTATAAGCCATTAAAAGCTTCTCCTCTACTTGGTAAACATTTCACTGGCATAAGGAATGCTTTATTTAAATTAATTCCTTTAAGAAAAAAAGTAGGGAAAAGATGCTTATAGATTTCTTTAAGGTTTTGGCATTGAGATTCAGAGAATACCTCCTGGCTTTGTCGTAGTATGCATAGTTAGGGTGAGGAATTCCCATTAAAGGTCCTATCTCTCTCTGTATAAAGAGTTATAATGTCTAAGGTCAGCAGCTGCACCACATCTTCTTCTCCTAAAAAAGCACATATAGATATGTTCACGTGCATTTGCAGGTTCCTGACTGTGATTTTCTGTGACAACAAATTTTTGTAGCTTGTCCCCTTCATTACTAGAGGGCATACACTAAGTCTGGGGATATTTCTCAAACAGGCACTTCAGATCAGGTCTTAATCTTTCCCTACTGCTACCCAGTAGAAAACATATTTGATTCTTCTCTGATACTGTTTTTTAGGATAAGCAGGCACAATATTTTGTCATAATGTTTAAGAATATAAACACCTCCTGAAACTGAACACAGACTAAAACCATCAAAAGGCATTCTTTGAATCTGCAGTAGCAAACACTCTTGTAAGGAAAGAAAATAATGTAATGTGTTGAAGCAGATCCCATATTCTGAGGACTGTCTCTTGCAAAACTGCTGGTCTGGATCAACTGGAGAAAAACTCTTCTCCTAAAACACAGCATCATGCAATCTTAAACCCCGTTGAGTGTCAGGAGCTTAGCAGGAAGCTGTACCAGCCTGCAAATTCCTTAAATCCATTCCCCTAGGTGCAAGAGCTTTACAGGAGCTTCTCCAGATCACTCTGGCTGGATTCACTACCTACACAAATGCAGGCTGTCTTGAATCTACTTGGTTCACAAGGCTGAAATAAAGAGCTAACAAAAAGTGCAACAGGAGTCTTTCTCCACTGCTGACATCCCATACTTTCTTCCAGACATTTCAGCCACAAAGCCTGGAGGCTGAGGGAGCAGAGATTCTGGTCCACTGCCTGATGACCATCTCAGAACTGGATGTCCTCCCCCTGTGCTGGCCATTCAGCCACACTAGATATGACTCCTCTTTTCACTCCATTATGAGAAAACATTTTTTCAAGGATCAAGATTCTTTGATATTTAAACCACTTCCTAAGTTTTACCATCATCCCCAAACTCGCTTCACCTAACAGGAATCTGAGGGATATCTCTCTCAGAATAACAGACTTCTTCCTTAACCAGATATATCAACCAATCTGCACGTTAGTATCTTTCCTGCTTTGCAAAATTTCCCATCTTATTTTTGATAAACATATTTTCTACAGCAATTATTTTAAGATTATGACCTTGGGCACATTATCAGCTTTTTTACAGACAATATTCAATAAAGCAACAACATTGACGGGGAAACTGAATGCACCAAGCAGGCTTTCTACTTCTTCCCAAATATAACATAAAAAAGTCTACAGTGCAATAGTCTCTAAATCTGATGTTTCCATATATTCAAACTATATCCTCAATCCCATATTTCCTTGCAGAAAACAATAAAGTTGTATCAAGCTAAATTATATTTTTTAGGCAAAAATTATCTAGTTCAGAGCTGAAACCTGGAAATACGCTTAACAAGATCTAAGCAATCTTATTCAATACTGAAGAAAAGGATCTGTATACAATGTATGAACTTAACAGAAAAGATCTAGTTACTTTCAGTAGATACTGGATAATGTTCTTGTAATTTGCCAAAAGGTAACCTGTCCCCAAATATTTTCTTTTCCCATTCCCCAAAATGCTTCTCGACAAAAAAGTATGACTTTTCTGCAGTTAGATGATTGCAGCTAACATATAAACCAAAGAGTTAACTATAAAAGCAAAAATCAAGTCTGATTTCAAAGGGAAAAGTCATAGACTTGGTCTTGTAAACACACAGTATAAAAAGGATAATATATTAATCTTAATTAAGAGTTGTACATAGACACACAGAAGCAGAGCACCAAAAAAAAAAAAAGCACAGAAACTCAGACCTGAGAAAACAATCAATTGGATGCAAAATGTATTAAACAAGGAAAATAAATATTCCTTTAGGTTAACCTTAAGATTTTAATTTCAGGAAAACTTACTGTAATATCATTAAGAAGAGGTTAAAAAAGAGGCAATAAGAGGTTCATAAAAGGACGTGTTGTGTAGCAACACAGCAATAAATGTCAATATAAAATCACTGTTAACAACTGAACTTCTCCATTAATCAAAGTATGCAATGAACAAACATATAGTCCATATACCAAGAACAGGAAGGTGTATAGTTTTTTTTAAACTAACAGAAAACTTTGCAAACATATATAGGTGTATAAAAGTCATTAAGAACATAGATAATAACACAACAAAAATAATGCATAATCACTGATCAGTGAGATCAGCTCAGATTACTAGCAGGCTATTTAAGGTAGTGAAAAGGAAACTTGCTATATAAATTAGATTAATAAACTAAAATTTAGGCAATTTTAATTTAGATATCACAAGAAAATACCTCAGGCAACCTCAAAACTGCATAAGACAGTAACTTGTGAAAAGAAGCATATGATGAACCATTACTACAGATGCTTAAGAACTAACTAGCTGAAAGACTAATGACATAGTGTAGAAAGAAATTCTCTACTTGTGCATTCAATTACCCAGGAAGGTCCTTCCTAATCTCAGCAAGTTAAAGAAAAACAAGAGGTGATAATGATCAGATGCTGTCATGATTTCTGTATACTTTGCTTGGAATGACTAGCACAGTTACAGCAGGCTTCCTCCACTAAAATTACTTCACAAACAGCACTGTATTTGATTGAGAAGTTCCTTCAGCTGAAAAAGCAATACTGTAGGTATTCTTGTACTTACATAAATAGAGTTTGTTAGTTTGCCAGCAGGGAGCCCTGCCACTAACTGCACCCCTGGGAGTGGCCGATCATGCCCCATTCATTACGTGTTAACTGCTCTGGCTCCTCAGAACTGTAACCCCAGTTTGCTTTTACATCCATTCCTCCATGTTATTAAAGCCTAATGCTGATTTTGAAAATACTTTTTATTATATATTACACAGTATGTTCATAAAGTTGTTTCATAAAAAAGCAAAACACATAACCCACAGAATGAGAATGAAAGGACTCCAAATGTTAAAACCCATAGAGACGCAGGTTTGATGCTGATTTTTAGTCAAAATCTATCTTCAGTGATGAGCTCTATGCATGCATCAGTGTGTGCTTTGCTACATGATGACAACTGCTCTGCATGGACCCAATTCTTATATTGCCACATAAATATTTGCTACTTAAACACTGATTATAACAGTTGCGCAAAGAACTGTTCGTGAATTTTGCTGCATTCAGGAACATACAGCTGCAATACCAACCGGTAAATAGATACAGGCAGACAGCTGTGTGTGATGAAACCTAGAGCTGCAAGACAACTGCAGAGCTGATAATTTTCCCCTCCTTTTTCACTTGAAAAAAAATCTGATTAACGTAGATCAGTTCTCAAAGGCTATTTATAATATATTTTAAAAGATAGGAGAGAGAGAAGACAGTTCTCTTACAAGCATCATTCTAATTGCTTTACTTCTTTAGGGGTCAAAAGCAAGCCAAATAAAATCAATGTCCATTTGTGTTGCAGAAGCTGAAACATACAGTTCATTATTCACAACTGTTAAAATAGTCAAGCGAAACATTTTGCCATGTGTAGCAACTAAAAAAAGCTATCATAATAATTTTGAATGAATATATATTTAGAA
The DNA here is from genome assembly GCF_036013445.1 of Caloenas nicobarica. Classification (NCBI taxonomy): domain Eukaryota; kingdom Metazoa; phylum Chordata; class Aves; order Columbiformes; family Columbidae; genus Caloenas; species Caloenas nicobarica. The sequence continues at coordinate 122,149,867 of NC_088246.1, read as the reverse complement.
ATAGCAAAGCATTTCATAGAAAGAATTTCAGAACCAATTCTCTAAGTAAGAACAAATGCTTTATAGTAAGGCACATATTAACAATTATATTAAGTATGAGTATCAAACTTTGAGAAGATTTCCAAGACCTTAATATTATACCTTTTGAAATCAGTGACATTTTTACACTAAATTCAACAAAAATAGAAAAATAGTCTTTACAACAAGAAAGAATCAGAAGGTAGGATTACTATCACTCATCAGATTTTGTCATCTGCACAGGATGATTTCAAATACCCTTTAGTTTTTGACAGAAAGGGGAAGAAGGATGTCATCAACAGCATTCTCATTCTTACTTCTTTATGGGTTGTCATATTCTTTTAAATAATTATAATACAACAGGTGAAGAGGAAAAAGGTATGTGTTTTGTTTTATTCAGACAGCTTTTGCTCACAGTTAAATGTAAGTCTATTTAAATAATTTGACCAAAAGCAACATAAAATTTACTTAAACAGTCATTTCTAAGACCTTCAATAATAAAGCCAGTACGCTGTCCACTATTTGAATAAATAAACTGAGATTGAAAACAGTATCATAAACCCAAACTTTAGAATAATCTGATGAATAAACTATTCCTCCTCTGATAATGTTATCTCAGAAGCTCTACCCAATGCTTCAGAAGTGCTCAATGTCATCTGCTTTAAAAGCACACCTTTGAAACAAAATCTCACCCAACCATGGAAGGAACAACCAAATCTAACATCAGATAACAAATACTTTATAAGAAAAAAATAAAAAATCCAACACTCTCAAGATGATAACTATCTGCAGAATAATCAATTGAGCCAACAATCAATTTCACTCACAGCATCTCTGAAGCCATGAATTCTTTCACAGGCAGTATCAGTGCCAGTACTAAAGCAGTAAAACATCAGTGTCTTTACCTCAACCGTATCTCACACAGGAATTTCAGTGGCTGTTGAAAAGCACCCTGTGAGCACCAGTACAGGACTTTCACTCTGCTCCAGGGCTTGTTCCACTTTGGGAACATCCGCTTCCACCCACAGGGCAAGACTGTTCAGCTCTGTTCAGATCCTGGCATGGGGGACCTCCTGCTTTTCACAGTGGAAGGTACAGCACAGCCTTCCATAAGCCACCCATGCCTTATCACTAAGTCATTTTGAATACTTCAGAGGCACAGCAAACCTTGTCCAGCAGTATCATTTATCCATGTTTTGCCCTCACATGCAAAACCCCAACCCCAGCTTTTAGAACAATTATACTTATGTAACTCAAATCTACTGTTAGTCTCACAATAGTATCACAGTGAAGAACTTTTAGGGTTTTGTTCAACACTACCCAAAGTAATCCAGAGAACCAGTTATGACATTAACCTCAACCCAAACATCTCACCCCTCTACTCATTACTTTATGAAATTGAAGAGAGCAAGTCGCCAGGAAACAACCCAGCCCTTGGCTCCTGCACCACCAGACTCATCACACAGCTGACCGTTCCAACTCTTTCAGCCAACTCAAGCTAATTCTGAAGATAAAGCTGAGAGTCCCAAGTGACAGTGACAGCTACATCTGAAGTGCACAGTGGAAAAAAAAAGCTTTGTTTCCAAATCACGTAGCTCCTCTACTTCATTAGGAGTAGACATATCACCTACTAAATCAATCTCTCAAGAAGGATAATGATTTCTCTCTTGAATAACTAAGTATATATGTGAATTTCACTGGCTGTGCCTCCACTGCATTCCCTGGTGTTGATTAGAACTGTTATCTTTGAGCCATGATCTGTTGTGTTTTGGTTTGGTTTGTTTTTTTTCTTTTTCATGTATGCTTTCTCTCCTTCCTCTGATCTGCAACAGGAATGCAGAAAATCTAGGTTGGCCATAATGACAGTAAGGCTTTCTAACTCTTCCAGTTTGGGTAGGTAAAACTCAAGGCAAATACAGAAGGTCAGATGTGTAATCATACTGAGCCAATGCCACAGCATCCTGCCAGAGGTACATGTTGATGCAGCAGACTCAAATTGGGATTCAATCCACCCACATTCAGTCCTCTCCCTGGAAACCTGAGCTGAAAGCACAGCCATGGGAAGGGTCAAGAAACACTATACATTAAATCCATTTGACATTTTTTATAATTCACTACAACTCCTTACCTTTTCAATAATGCATACAAGCAGACCTGGTGATGACTACTCATAAGAAATACTGAGAGGATCACAGTTTTCCTAGTAGCTCAGGCACAAGGACCAGTGCTAAATTATGAGCATGAAGAAAAGTTATTTATCCGAGAACTTCAGAGGGAAGAACTGAGAGCAGACTACATCTCTTGTTTGTTTGTTTGTCTTAATATTTGATTTAAGGTTAATAGATAGAAATGACACATGCAACTGGGTTGGGCTGACGAGAAAAAAACATGCTGAACTGTTGATATGTTTAATTTTGCTTACAGATCTTTCTGTCAGTTCATGAAAGTTATGCCTGACAAGACAAACAGCATGTCTGAGCAAACACAAAAAAAATCGGGAAAGAAATGTAATCTCTGGGCTTGCCCTGAAATATCTGAACCAAATCAACATCTTCTCTGTTAGTGATTTGCATAGTATTAAAATAAAAATGCATGCTCTACAGTTGAGTATACTGTACTTTGGAAATCTATGATTCAAAAGATAGAAGCAAACTGGGATACTGAACATTAAAGAGGATACTAGAATAGCTTGACAGTGAACTGTATGATGGCCAATCCTGAATTTTTAAAATTAAGAACTACACACATTTTAAACTGAAGTATTAATACACAGAAAGGCTTTCTGACAAGTACCAAGTAAAAGATAAAAAAAAAAATACATGGAGATAAAGGGATTGGATTAATATCTTAAAGTCATTGTTTTAAATTATATCTTTAAAGACCTCTTCCCCTTTCTTTTCAAGTTTTTAACAGAAGAACAGAAAAATAAGTGTTTCTTTTTTCCTATCAAACCCTGTGAAAACTCAGTTCTTTGGGCATGTACCAGAGTGAAAACCTGGCTGTAAGTGGAAGTCTAGAGCACCATGTTCTTTCATTCAGTGATGGGAACCTTCATTAGATTATCTCATAGCTATGGGACAAGATACTGCAAAAGCCAAATGATGCATCATTAAATTATGCTTGCTTCCTCTCCAGGCAAAAAGTAAGTACAGCATTAGATTAGTTTGAAGCACTAAAAAGAAAAGGAAGGGCTTCGTAACATGCATCAGAAGTGACAAAGCCGATACAGTTTTTAAACCCCATTTATTTACATAATCAGGTATAAGCAGTTACTTAGGTTAATCATGGAAATCTTGAATGTAATATGTAGCCCAAATGAATTCAGTGCATGTTTCAGTGTTTTATGATCTCCCTTGCACATGCCTAGAGAAAGTCTGCCACTCTGCAACAGAGGAAGGAATTACTACAATAAAACCATAGGCAGACTTTGCTAAAAACTACTTTTTTTGATATGGCACAGGAGATGCTGAGTGGTTTAAGTAATGGATAGGTTTGCGTCCCACTGTCTAGCAACAGTTATTCTAATCATGTTACACAGTATCTTCAGAGTCAGAAATATGAACCCCAGGAACACTCTCCATAAACTGCACTGAAACAAATGACACTCCCCTTAGCCAGCTTCCCCATGGTGATCTCCATCCACCATTACAGGAGAGGCTTACTTTATCTTTCTGCTATAAACTTGAGTTAGTTACATGTCCACCACACTGACATCTCAGCATCTTTTAATCTTATTATGTCAATATTGCATCTATGTAAAAATGTGTATTTCAGTGCATAAAAAGATCTCTTGCTGCTGACAAATCAAAGTGCATTATAACCTGGGAAGCTCGGAGATTGCCACACACACCCACACATCACTTTTGCTAGAGACCTCGCTGATTAGAAAATGAAACATCCAAAACTCAACAAACATTTCACACAGTGACATTTTTGCTGGAGCATATACTACCAACATTGCAATTTACACTTTCATCACTATTAGTGAGTTATTTCTCCAACTTATTTCCTACACACATACCATGCACAGTGCCCCTGCAAAAACTACCACATTCACTGGAACTGACTGAGCATTTAGTGAAATGTCAGAGCTTAGCTATAAATCTATGAAAATGCTTTTATTCTGTGCTGCTTTCGTGTTAGAACAGAGCGTACATCAAGGTCACTGTAAAAGATTGTAGTTTTCAGGCTCATAGAGAAGACACCAAGGAAACCAATACGAGTAAAGTTAATTTAACATTGTCTGAAGTTCTTTCTCTCCCAAACCTGCCCAGAATTCACAGCTCTATCCCCTGCATTTCAGAGACAGGTGTTTCATAGATACGGGAAAATAGGCTGCTTAGCTTATATGCTATCAGTGCTGAAAGGTCAACAGAATTCATTCTTTGCAGAGTGACAAGTCCGCTCTGAGCTCTCTCAGTTTTTAGCAAGAGATTACAGCCCCATGGGCCTCCTCCTTTGAAGTGGAGTTCCTCCAAGAGCAGAATTAGTCCCCTGCCTGAAAACCATGCTCTATATACTGAAATAAATTACAGTCAACTTTGTGTTTAATGGCAATGTCAAGTACAGTAATAAATATCCATAGGCTAAAAGTAAGCAAGCAAACAAACAGGGCTAGGCAACCCATATCCTCACAGCAAAAGCATCTCAAAGAAAATCACTAGGTAGGGAACAAGAAAGTTAAAAGCATAAAAATCAGAACTCTGGGTTCACTATCTTGATCCATGGGTAAACCTATCTTAAGTGGGTCTGAAATGTTAGCATGCACTCTGCCTTTCTACTACCAGAAGCACTCATGGAAAGCAATTAAGGGATTCCTAGAATTTAGTTACAGCTCAGCACAAAGGACAAGGCACTTATATTAACGTCTATAAGAAGTCATCACCTCTTAACAGCTGCAGAAGTAGGAAGCAGTGGGACACTGTGCTTCCTTCCTGGCTACCACGCCGGAGATCCGCACCGGCGGGATGACCACGCCGGACTCCGGCAGAGTTGGAGCGGGGCTCCCCTGCAATCCCAGCCACAAACCTCCCGCACCTCAACGCCTGCAAACTGCCGCTGGCGCCGCCGACCATCCTGCCTGCAAACCAGGAGCTGGCGATCAACAGCCGCAAAAAAAAAAAAAAAAAAAAAAGTCACTCGAGACGAAGGTAACGCAGCGAAAAGGCAGCAGAAAACGAGCACTTACTTGCCTACACAGCACCGCCGGGCAACCTCCTCTCAGCTGATGAAACGCTGTGCCGTCCGTCCTCCTCGGACCGCTCCGCGCTATTTCCAAAATATTTCCACAGGGCGCCGGCACATCTCCGGGCTCAGCCGGAGCGCGCAGGGAGCCCGGCCGCTGCGCCCCCCAGCCCGGTGCCCATGGTGCCAGCCACAGCTCCGGCAACTCGCGCCCCTTCCCCCCGGCTAACACGGCATCGCACCCAAGCCCTCACCGCCCGCTCAAACTCCGCTGCCGCGCCGAGGGGGAGCGTGGGGCTCCCCGCGCCCTTCCCGGAGATGGAGCGGGGGCGCCGGGAGGGGGAGTGCGGGGAGGCAGCGCCGCCCCTCCGCGGCGGCGAGCGGCCAGGCGAGGCGAGGGGAGGCGAGGCGGCGCGCCGCCGCCACCGCGGCCGCAGCCAGCCGCGGCGATGCCGGCCCCGCCCGGGACCCCCGCCCGCCCCCCCGCCGCTCCCGGGGTGCTCCGTAACGCCGCCCCGCTGCCGGCGCCACGAGATCCGGTGACGCGAAGCCCTCCCCCCAGGCCAGCCCCTGTGGCGGAGCGGGGCGAGCGGGCGGTTAGGCGGGGTGCAGAGCCCCGCCGCTGGGGGGGCCACCTCCGGCGGGCTGCGGGAGGTTCTGCCGGGCACGCCGGGAGAGAGCGGCCCTCCCGCTGCGTTCGGTCCGGCTTGCCGCGGCAGCCGGTGACCCCCCGCGGGCGGGGACCGAGCGCTCCCGGATTCGGCGCTGCTGCAGCTGCTGGCCCGCCGGGGGGAGACAGTGTCCCCCGAGGCCACGGGGAAGCCCACCCGCCTGTAGCCCATGTAACCTTCCCCGGTCCTGGGGTGCTGCGGCTGTGGGTTCTCCCCCGTGCCCAGCTGGGAAAGTTGTCCGCCTGCTCTCCCGCCTCCGTTTTTGCTCAACTTCCCCGGGCGCCGTTTCTCCTGGCTGCGTGAGTGGGTCTCGACTGAACGGCTCTCCAGAGAGAAAACACATTGTCCCCCATGTTTGGAAGAAATTTGGTGCCGGTTTTATCACTTTGCCAGATTGACTTTGCGCGGCAGAGGTGCTGCCAGTTCAGGCGCGACCGTTTGCCCTGTCTCCCAGCCCCTAACACGGGCCAAGGCTCTGCAGCCTCTGCCCCGCACCGGAGCACAGCGAGCTCCGCTCTCTTGGGCAGCCCCGGGCAAAGAGGGGGCCTAAAAGGCGCAAAATGTGCTAGGGTGCTCCTCGCTAGAGCCCGTTCGTGCTCCCCTCCCTCTTCCTCCTCCGCCCGTCCGCGCCTCTAACAACGGCACGCTGCGCCCCGCTGGGCATCACCTCGCAAGCATCGCCCTCCCCGTCGGACAGCGCTGAAATGATACGGTATAACGCGAAAGATCGGTGCGATGTACACGCACGCACGTATGTATCATGCATAGTTGTATGTATGTACACGCACATCCCCTAGGTACAGGCCGGTGAGGGGCGGCCGCCGCGGGCGAACCGGATCTCCTCCCGGGACGGGGGCTGCCAGGCACCGATCCGCCTCCGTGAAGGCTGCGGGGGAGGAGGAGAATTAACGCAGGAGGAAAAAGGAGAACGAGGGAGCCCGGAGGGAGCCGCTGCTCAGCAACCCGCCCCCCAGCTCTGGCTGCGGGGAGCAGCGAGCTCCACGGCCTCCCCCGCGGCCGGTGCGGGGAGCGGGGTTCGGCGCAGCGGGCGCGGAGCTGCCTCGCCGCCGCTCGCCGGCGCGATGGGGCAACTGCGGAAGCGGGCAGGGAAGTGCCTCGGCTGTCGCTGCGGGACAACGGAGCCTCTGCCGCAGCTCGGTTTGGGGCAGAGCCGGCCTGTCAGGCGTGAGGGAAGCAGCCGTGGACTCATCCGCATTTTCTGGGGCCCGTTTTTGCTCTTGGAAGTGTTTTCATGTTGTCAAGCTGAGGGTATCGGGAAGGGTGGTCAAAATGAAAAGACCGACAGAAGGAAATTGAGCTTTGTTTTACTGTTACTCTTTTGCCAGCAATTTTCTCCTCAACTCCTTTAGGCTTATTGGAATTAAAAGTAGTTTTCATATGCATCTTAGAGTTAAGGGGTCTTCTTCCATCAAGCTGGTGCAAACAAAAATGTTTTTGCTCTTAATGAATTCCTTTTATAAATACTAACTTCAATAATGTGCAGTGAGCCATTAAAGGGGAAAAGGATTTAAAAAGACGGCTTCATGGAAGCTAAATGCAAGTATAATAGAGTTGCTTTGAAGAGTACAGTTAAGTGTTGTATTGATAAATGCGTAAGAATATGCAATGATAGGTTTCGTGCCTAACTGAACAGATTTGTACTTCAGTTCTCATCTAGAGATACAGATCTTTATTTTTCCCTATTCCTTAATACTGATTGATGTTAACAGAGTTCTTGATAGTTACAAGCTAACCAAGTTATCTGCCCTATTGTGGTTCTACTGAAAGATTAAATGGTTTGAACTGACAGTTTTGACAAGGTTGAAAAAATAAATTATTACAAGTGTACATATATTAGGACTAGGATGATTAAAATACGTCTGAGACTTGCAATACGTGAAATGTAATGAACGAAAAACTTTTCAAAGAAGTAAAGCTTCTGCAACTGCAACCCTCCTTGCTCGTGCCCTGCTGAGAAGGATGACACTCAACCCTTGAGAGCACGGTTATTAAACAAAGTGGAAACAAATAATCTTTTATGATCTTTTAACTACCCTGACTGGAGCCAATCACACATTCAAGTTCCAACAGGGACAACCTCCACTGTTTTCAGTATTGAAGACAGATTCACATACCACTCTCAAACCTGGGTGTAGATTAATTGGTATGTCATATTACCCCACCTGTAGGGAAAACTGGCATCTTTCATGGAGACCTCTCTCTTTTCTTTATGTGGTGGTGAAGAGTAGGATAGTTTAAGCAAGCAAGAAACTTTTAATTTTCACAAGAGTAAGTTGTTCTAATTTCACTTCAAGATTTTTCAAACTATTTCTACGTTTATTAGAATATATATGTGTTAGTTACAAGTTTCATTAGCAGTAAGAGTATGCTGAAGATGAGCTCTACCAAACCAGGTGAAAATAGTGTGCGATATTTTTAATCATTATCAAACTGATGCTACATGATTGCATGAAATGTGTGATTGCTAGTTTTATATGTGAAGATTAATTTTGTGTTGTATTTTTGTTTTGGGCAGCACAAACACAAGATTCTTACGTACAGAGAAATCAGATTTCAGATAAGCATAGGATGTAGTCCTAAGGCGATGAATCAACATTTAAAGTGGGTGAGCCAGAAGTGGTTTTGTGTAGTATGGGCAATGCTAATTACATTTCACATAAAAATATGGTGGTAGATTGGCTTCTGTTGCAGGTTCTGCAGCATCAGCAGACTGGCACCATGCAGGTCACCAACAAGGATGGAGTGATAGAGGAGGAATAGCATTAAAAATGCAAGAAGTAGAGGCTAAGCATGAAGATAAAATGGTATTGTCTAAAAAAGATGGGCATGAAAGGAAGAATGTCACCCAACAAGAAAGCAAGTGTCCTCATTTTTAAAACTGTATTGACTATCTATCTGCAAGGGGTCATTTGTCTTCTTTTCCCTTAGCAAAATTATTACAGCACCCAGTCTTTTCTTTTTTTTTTTTTCTTTTTTTTTTTTTCTAGTTAAAGTATAGTTCACTTTGATTGTGGGCAGTGATTCTGACATTAGGCAGCCAAGCACTGATGCCTGTGTCTGTCACACATAAGTCTCCCTGTGAAAGTGACGAGAAATGAAGAGCAGAGAACTAAGGCTCTGCAAAAGTGCATGGGGAAGGAAACTATCTATAGTAGGGGACAATTAAGATGAATATGTAAGAAAAATGTTATAGATGCTTTGGGGAGCAGAGGGGAGAGCCTTTTTATCCAACATCACTGCAACAGTGGGCTTTCCATTCACGTAGCAGTCCTAGCACCTCTGGGAACACATCACGGCCCTCCACTGTTACCTATTATTTCCTGGACAGAACCTTATTCTTTACCAGTTTTAAGCCATCACCAATATGAAACACATTTCGGTCTGCAAATGAAGGCAAGGTATGCTGTTTTGAATGTGAAAATCTGTTCCTGAAACCAGACATGGTTGATGTTCATTTACAAATACGCTTTTTTTCATTGACAATGTGCCTTTAATAGACCTCTAGATGTGTTTTTAATTCTTACAAAGTAAGTAGTCTTATTTATTCACATAAAAATGCTCAATAAAAAGGTATCAGTCTTCAAGAAGATCTTTTAAAACATAATATCAAACAAATTGAAGTGAAACATAAAGCACTGATGAGTTTTTCATTGGCTATGAGAATAGAATTAATCTATTTTCAATATCCACTTTTGGAAAAGTTAGCAATCAGAATCACAAATGTAACTCCCTCAAGGACAGGTGTCACATACTTTATAACAAGAAGGTCACAAGATCATCTATAAGCACCTTGCTACTCCCTATATCAAGTTACAAATGCAGACCACATTCTCAATTTCTGATGACTTTGTATTTAATTTCCATCCACCCAGCCAAGTCCAGAAAAGTCTATGAGCATATTCCCTCTTGTATCCCCACAACTACTTTAAACTAACTTCAAAAAAACACTTGACTTACCAGTATCTAGCACACTTATATAAAATATAATAAAAAAATAAAAAAAAATAATGTGTCATTTGTCACCATGGCTTGTAATCTGAAAATCTGACTGGGGAAATTATGGAGACCAAAATAGCCTTTTACAGTCTGTGGGTGGCAAAAGAAGCTGCAGCTATATTCCACAATATTCCTTGCTGCTGTGATTTGTTTCTCAAGAGCCCTTGTCAATCCATTTAAAGCTCACACTCACACAGACCCAAAGAGAGACACGGGGTTTGTTCAAATTGTAACCAAATATTCTTATACGTTAAAATCCTCCTCTTCACATGTAAACAAGACATTGGCAATTCTGTGAATTTTATGTGAATTTTACTTTGAAATTCTGAGCTTTTCAAATCATCTTGAAGCTTGGAGAATTTAAACCCATGTATATTGAAAACAAACCTCAAAGAAGCCAGACTGTGAAGTTCATAGTTTTAAATTCATTCCTTAATCCCAAATTTTACACACAGCCTGTACACCATGTTCAATCAGGTTATTATTTATGCCAGTCTAAAATTGCCTTGGATCTCATTAATGGGTATTTTTAACCCATAAAAGAATTTGGGTAGAATTATAATAAAGGATTTTAACTAGTTTCAGGGAAATTATCTGTGTTATCTGCCTCAGTAATTAATTTATTAAAATCAATTACCACAAATTAGAAAGGGCAAGTGACAAATCATAGGCTATAAGGAGTAAGATCTAAGAAAATTGTCAATTATTTTATTTTCTGTATTATACTCAATAAAAAGCTTATCTTTGCATTAATACAATTAACCTGTTTCTTCACCAGAAGAGATAAAATTGCCCTTTGTGCATTTAACAATTAATTTTACACATTGCAAAGTTCAAAACTTTTTTCCCCTTGGAAGCCAAATAACTGATAAAAGTAAAATATAATTTAAAAATAACTAAATAACACTCTGTAGTATTTAGGAGTCTCCATAAGAAAACTGAAAAGATAAAAGATTACTAAGAATGTGAAAGAATTTATTTCTGTTAGCTTAATTATTTTTGACTTGGTAGTTAAAAGATGAGGCAGTGGAATTAAAATATGGGATATAATCTGCAAATAATTTGATTTAAGCATTTGGAAGTATATGTGGATACAGTCATAGTTTATAAAATGATTGCTATGTTCTTAGCATTAAAGATCTTTAGGATATACTTGGGACAATTTTTGTGGATAGAGGAAAAGTTGCAATTTTGGCCAAAAGTTGAAACCACTCTGCAAAGAGGTATTAAGGCTTAGCTACAAAATTATATCCATTACAGATAATCCCTGACAGATGGGTATCAGGACATGTTCTGCCTAGAATCTTCAACCTGGCCCAAGTGCCTGCCTGTGGGAGGATGAAGAGAGCAATGGCTATTTAATCAGCAAATGCTTTCAGATGGCTCAATATTTTTTTCACACTCATAGCTCCCAGTCAGGGAGAGGGGATAAAAAGGAGCTACTTCTATGGCCGCCAAAGAAATGGAGGGGTGGTTCTGCCCATGGATGAATGAGGCAAGCCTTCCTGCCTGGAAGCACCATGGCATCTCTCTGAGGAAAAAAAAAAAAAAAAAAAGGGGCAACTGCTTCAGCTCAGATTTTCCTCCTCAGTTCCACAACAGCAATGTGGTGTTCTGTGAATGAATTCAGTGTTTGCTGTAAATGCAAAGAATGGGTGCTCCACTGTAGAGAAGGGGATGTAGATGTCTCTTTGTGTGAGGACCATGGTAAGTGTATGTGTGCTGAACACTGTGTGCTGATGCTCAGTGCACATGTGAAAGAAAGAACCTGGCCTAGTTTGACTATCCTGTAAAATCCAAGTAGTTTTCTGCCACGGTGCATCAGGTTTGTGTGCATGACATACGCCTAACCCTAGTGAAAACCATCTGTGCTGTGGGAGCTGTACCATTTGCTAATATTTCTTGAAGAAACTGCCCCCAGCTCAGAACTGTGTGGCCCACTGCACTTCTGCATTAATGAGTCAAGTACTCCAGATCCTTAACTACTAAATAATCATCATTGCTTTTCCATCACGTAGACAGTCTTGAACTTTTGGGGTTTTTTTTTCCCTTCTCTCCTAGCAATGGATTAACAGCTCACAACTGTGACATAGTTCCTGATACCACTGTGTGCTTCTTCCACCATACTTTGGTGCCATCTGCTGAACATGGTTCTTACACCACTTCCAATAGTCCAGTTCCCTAGAGCTCCATGACTCTCTGGTCTTTGCTAAACCCCCACCTAATGCAAAACACGTCTTTCAACTCAGCAGAGCCTGTCGCTGCCTTTTGGCCACCTTGGTTAGCTGTCTGTCAGAAAAGGCATTGTTTGCCACCTAGGTGCTTTTCCATGGCTTGGCCAAGGTCCAAAATGAAGACTAAGGAGAATTGCAGAAATGCAATTAAAGGAACATTTTGTTGTTGTTGTTGTTGTTGTTGTTATTTAAACAGACTACTTTTAGTCACAGCAAGCATGGTGTTATCTACTAAGCTAGTCTTCCGGTGATGTCCCACAAAACTTAATGTTGTCGGATACTTCTCTGCTTCAGTCTGATACAGATGACATAACTAGCACATTTTCATATGGTTGCCTTATCCATATCTTGGAAGGAGCACACGTGGGGCATCTCCTTTGCCTCGATGTGCTGCTCCAGAACAGCTTTTCCAAGGAGGTTGCTGCTGCGGGCTCTGTAGGATGTGTCCCTTTGTGGGTGGTATCAGAATGCTATGAGGGTCAATGGTTCCCTGGGGACCTGGCTGGTGCTGTGACCAAGTCAGGTCCAAGGTCAAGCTGGGAAGACAAGCCACAGAGCAGGGTCCAATTCAGCAAGATCCATGGCTGGGCACAGGCATCGTTATGAGAGAACTGCAGGCAGGCAAACCTACGTGTGCCTGTGTCCTACAGGAGGGATAAACGGCTCTTGGTGGAGCTGAAATTTGATTCTGGTTCCATGGTCAGGAGCAGGAGACCAGGGGAGGCGGGTGGGGAAAGTAAGAACTGGAAGTGCCCTCATGGCCCTTGTAATTGATACAAATAGAAAATACACTTCACCTGTAACTGCATTGAAACAGGGCCTGCCATTTTTCTGAAGTAAGCCTCCTCCAAGACATGCCTACTGCAAAGGTTTTCTATGCTGTGTATGTGTGTGCCAGATTATCTCTCATTACAAAAACATGAAGGTACCAAGCTAAAGCTCCAGCTCTGATACAGCATTTCCCAAGAGCTGTTGATTCCAGGGCAAAGCAAGCCCTTGTGCAATTCCAGCACTGTTTTGCTCACAGATATTAAAAAACACCCACAGCATCTCATTCAGAAATCATGAATTGGGTATTTTTTTATTAGTATAAGAAACACTCTCTCAAAAGGTTTCTTATTTTTCATAGGAAAAACAAAGAAACGTTTTGACATAGCAAACTGAAAGAGTTGCTTCTGAGATGCAATCAGCAGCAATGAAACCTAGGAATGAATTTGGACTATCCACTTCTACTTGTCTTTCACAGTAATAATCTATCTTCCAAGTATTACTTTCTATAAATATATATTTCTGAAATAATTTTTTCACAGAAGTAAAATGAAGGATGGAATAAATGTGGTGTTTTTTTCAAGTTGTAGATGTGATCAACTAAAACTAAGAATTATATCTGCATCATCCTAGTCCCAGATCAGAGCTCTGGTCTTGCTGCCCGTGTCATCTTCTCCCTTCCTGGGGGGAACTCCACTCACTCAGGCATCTGTGGGAACACTTTAACCACACTTATAAACAGGGAAGAAACAAAATGAATGTCTTATATATAGATCTAAGCAATCATTTTAGCAATTCCTTAATAGTTATTTCTGTGGGGGAAAATGACAGTGAGAAAAGTGTTGCAGAGTTATAGCCTTAAAATATTGATACTGCATTTAATTTTACATTTTCTCTAAAAACAAGATGTATCCTACTTTCTGCCACAGCTGACTCAGGAGTTGAATTCAGATGACCAGCTTCCCTCTGAATTTCAATTGACTGAGGTTTTCAGATTTTCCTGTTTTGTGCCCACTAGCTATTTGTTAGCTTGTAAAGACACTTTATTTTATTACCAATATTTGTGTAAAAATAATCCATTTATTCTCTTCTGTACATATTTAATTATTTTAGTAGACTTCGTGTTATCGTAATTAAAGGTTGACTGAAGAAAAAATTAAGTACTATTTAAATACACTGAATTAAATTATTTATTGCTTTCGGAAAAGTAAATTGACTCTTAAGTATATTCTGATTCTATTTCTCCCTTAGTAATAGCTCTCAAAAGTGATCTGGTATTATCTGCAGATTTGATTAAAATAGCCATATTTTAATATGTACTCAAATATTAATTGCAGCTTGTTAATGATGAAAACAAACCACTTGTCAGTATGCAATAGTTGGACAGTGTAGTTTTTATAGGTTAATTAAACTTCACCATGGGCCTCAGCTTTAAAAAAAAAAAAAAAGGAAAGAGAAAGTAGATATGCATCTTAAAGCAATCTTAATTTTCACTGCAGATGTTACTGGGAGACTAAGTATAAATGGGTCACAGATCTATCACAAACTTACGAAATCCTTAGCAAAGCCACCATGGGTAGGGGTGCATGGCTATGAAATGAATAAAAATTACTGTCTTTTTTTTCGAAGTGGCACTAACCAGTGAGTTATATTCTATGCCACTACTATTATAAATGTTTTAAAGAAATGTTAACTCTGTACTTTGCTTATTTTTTAGAAGAAAATATTGAGTTAACATTTGTGATTGAGTTAGCATTTGTTTTACATTGTTGATTAATAGCTCTTATAAGGAAAACAAACAAACAAACAAGAACAAAACCAAAACTAAACAAACCCAGAATTTACATAAAGCTTGATACAAAAGTACCAGAATCTTAAACATATGCAGTACCTGCATTTTAGAATGTAAATACTTGTGAAATTTAGCAGTTAGACCAGAAATGGGGATAAAGTTCATTTTTATCTGCTCAGAATAACCATGTTGTTGATAAAATGTCTCAATTTTTTCCAGACAAATAAAAAAAAATCAGAAAGGCTCCTTTCACATCAGTCAAAACCTTTATAATGTTTTCTTAGTTTATTCAGTATAGCAAACTTAGAAGTAATTCCAAACCAGAAAAATTATGTATTTTTTCTGCTGATAATATCAGTTTATTTTGATGCTTATTTCAAAACACAGTTCTGTTAAGCTGACTTGGTGCCACTGTTGCTCCCCATGAAAATGCTTTTGATAAATTGTCTTTTCTGCAATGAAAGCACTCTGCCAAAAAAAAAAAATCAGACTAATTCTATTTATAACAGAAAGTCTACGTACCAGTCTACGTACAGCTCATGCAAGCTGGTTCGACTGATTGACATCTGAATCCAAGTTGGTATTGATGGGTGCTGATATATATCGAAGCTCCTCTGTGCCCTTTTATCAAACTGAAGGCTGGAACAATCATTTGCAGCAGCTCCCGTACAGAAGTTGATGTACAGCTGCCAATAGACAAATCATTTACTTTCAACACCTGTGCTGGCTACTTGCTAGAGGTTTTGCATTAGCATGCTGGCTCCCTCTCTGCAGAGAGAAAAGATTATTAACCTGAAGCCGTTTCCTGGACAAAGAGACACATTCTGACAAACTGAAATACTGAGGAAAAAAATGTCAAAGCTGAAATATGGCAGTTCTCATTATAAAGCTTCTTTCTGATAAAAAGAGAGGGGTTCAAGGAACTGCCACATACATAACATATTCTTTGTATTCCTCCTGGTAAAACAGGAAAAAAAGTTTCTTCTGGCTTTTATGGTTCTCTTGGCTAAATTATGATTTTTGCTTGTGGCTTCCTCTGGTCACAAAGTGGTTTAATGCTCCCAGATCACAGAGAAGAATCACTTAGGAGATAACTCCACAGTCTCTCGTGATAAGTACTGTATTAAAACTGCAACCCAGACGTGAAGATCCTGTGGAAAGACCTTGAAGACTGGCATTTGGAGCTGAAAAGGATCTTAGAAAACCTCTTACATCTGTCTGGCAAACTCAGATTTATTCCCATTGACCCTCCTGAACTTGGTATTCTAGTCTGGGCGATAATCCAAGGTCTTTCAAGAAACTGAGTTCCCCGAAGCCTCCTTAATATCGCTAGCTCTTAGATAATGAGGCTTAAAGTCTCAAGACACTCTGAGATATTTCAACCCTGAGCTATTCCCATGTTACAGGCTTCGCTAAGCTGCATACTGCTCAAATAGTAACAGCTCAGATGCTGTCTTCAGTCTGATTTCTTTTGATATCGTAGTCAGTGAATCTCTTCCGTCCACTCTTGCTTGTTCAGAACATGAAAACAGAACATCTATTTACGTTTCTACCCAGCTATGTCTGAGACTACAAGAAGGAAAGAGCAAAAGTCCAATAGAGAACTCCTCACAGAAGTGGGAATAATAATGGTAATATTTTTTAATGGCATATGCTGAGAGTCATGGGGAGCTGTGTGCATGCATGCACATACACAGTACTAGTCCCTGAAAATCAGCAGTCAGGGTTCTTATATTCTGAATACAACAAAATACTGTAGTTGTAAAAGAATTCTGAAGTACTGGATGCTAAATTTTTAGTGTTGTTCTTGCTAGGTATGTTTAATTCTCATAAAAATAATATATAAAACCATTACTTAAAAGAATATAGACAACATAAAGAATATTAGCGATCTGAAGATTTTGTAAGTGTTTTAATGATCACAGCAGCAGCATCAATTTATGTAATCTATGTATTGTAAATCTATGCACAAATATCTTTCAAAAAATTGAAATGCTACATAGAACAAATCAAGTTGGAAATGTTGAGAATATGTGGAGTTCTGATAAAAAAAAAGGAAGTCTTAAATAAAAGTAAAAAGAAACTATTTTAGATTTATGTGCTCTTATGGGCCCATTCTTTGCCAGTTATGGCAATCTTGCCCACAGGCTCTGATGAGCAGCCCCCAACATCTGTGAGGAATACACTTTATTGCATAATCTCAGGATTCAGACACCTGTAATTAAAAATTGGCAAAAAAAAAAAGGTGATAAAAATACTCATTCTTTTGAAAGCTTAAGTGTTTCTAGGAACATATTTATATTTATAAAACAGCTTTTGAAAGCAATATCTGCTAATGATGCATGACACTGATATAGTTCCATATAGTTGTGTCTTAGATGAGAATTAATTCTTTCACATTACAAACTGGACATTCATTTTGGATTATCACTCAACACTATTATTGTGTAATTGGTAAATCAATCCTACCAGGTCCATCAAAGGAAAATTATTGAAACCACTGAAAAACCATAATTGCTACTTTTTATCAATTAGAACTTTTACAGAAAAGTCATTTAAGTTTATTAGAGAGTTCCCTATAGTAAAAGCAGTACTAAAAGAAACAATATTCAGTGTGGTTTTAGTGTAACAGCACTTAAGACTGAGTAAAGAAAAGAAACTGCTCCATTAGTGTGTGTGGATTAAAATGCAGAAATTTCTGCATTTTTTTTTCATATGCTAAAAATTAAGAGGAAAACCCATATTTGTTTCTATGATTTTGATTCAAAGACCACTGGAGCCAATGGAAATTATTTTCTGCTTATACATAATTGCCTGATGGTCTGGATGAAAAAGGTATTAACATACTCGTCTATTTAGTTTGGCGATGAAAAACCTGGTCCCATGCTATAAGGAAGAGGGGATTAACATGAAACCCTCACCTCTCATACCTAAGAAACAGACTTCTTCCTGTTTCAAAAAGATCACATTTTATAGTCAACATGAATGCTTCAAATGAATTTCAATTAGCAAAAATGTCCACTTGTTCCGAAGTGGAATGAAAATAAATCCCCAAATCTCACAAGTTGCTGTGAAACAGAATTGTCGCCAGCTCTGCTATTACCCACAGAGGGCTTCGGATCAGACCCATTATCCCTTTAATCTCTTTATGTCTCTCCCATGAGCAGAGGACAAAAATTAAAATGGAAAGCCCTATACATCAGTGACCTAGATCAGACTATGGAGTTGGTAGCTAGAACAGTAAAATATCACTCAAGTTCTCCTTCAGCCAACAAGCTGCGCTATACTCTGCCAGTAGACAATGGGAAAATCGAATACAAAAGGAAAACAAGTAGGGGGGGAAAAATGCGAATACCTATTTTCTTCTAGAATAATGCATTTTATAAATATCTCTGTTTTGTGGCATACCATGAAGAGCTGGAAGCAGCACTGCTACCTCCCACTTCCTTGTATTTTTTCCTGAAAGACTACAGAAAACAGCATAAAGCAAAGCAAAAGTCCAGACAGCTCTGCTTTGGAACTGCTGGAGAAAGGCAGGAGTACCCTTTGTCTTTCAGAAAGGGACAGAGCTGGTTACCTTCCAGCCAGGTTGCTAGCCGCTGTAACCATTCCTGGAATTTACTGGCCTAGCTCCTTGACTTCTGTGTGGGAATTGCTGGCAGATGTCTAGCATTTTGTGACACTTTTCATTCTTAAGGATCTGAAAACCATTTGTATGTCTTAGCTATACGCACATATATACATACATACATGAGTCACTCATGATGGTAAATGAGACTGTTAAACTACCCATGAATTTTTGGTACATAATGTAATCACTGCAGCAATTCCTTAAACTTAGAAGATGAGGTACTCAATGATTGCACACTGGAAAGTATGGTAAGTACTGATTTCTTGTTAGTGATGGTCATTGTACATTTATTAGTTTGATACTTGACAGACCCAGAGAAAGGAATGTAAATGGCTATAGCAGGAAACTGGAAAATTGCTACTAACATTGTGATAATAACAGAGTCATAACTGCCTTGTTATTCAGTTTCAACACCTGTAAGACAGTGATAGTGTCAGTGTTCATCCTCAGATAAAGGAATTGTATGTGCAGAACACTCTGGAATAATATTTTCACATTCTGCTTAATACACACTATAAATGTTCTCACCTCTTGGTCTATTTTCTTCAAAATATTAACAAAATCAAAGCTGTCCTGCTGTTTTGCCTAAAAGAGTAATTTTAATTCAGATGTCATCGGTGATATCTGTTGTCTGACAAATGAGAAAATAGCCAATATGTTACAAGTCTTTTAAGAAAGAATTTCAATACGATTGAAGCCTGTCTGTAGATAAGGACCTTGTGTATTGGAAAGTACAAAGAGATAATGAAACAAATAATTCAGTATCTGTAGACGCAATAGGAGCAATAAATAAATAATATCACCAGGAGAAAAATGTGGAGGTTTTTTTGATTATGCATTTTGCCCACAGCTTTAAGCAATATGTGTGCTATCAGAAAATATTCCTTTTTCTAATGAGCAATATTTATCTCTATCATTATAAAAGCCAGTCAAGATGCACACACATGCGTACACAGATAGCCATACACACAGGCACATCTCTATACAGAATGTTCATACATATAGATGCAAAAAATGTATGAATTACATATTAACCCTCTACATGTATAAAATCTTTTTGGTCTTTGAAAAAAACATTCCACGTACCATTCTTCTTAGATGATGTCTGAATTATCCTGAAGTTACACTGACAGAAAATGAGATGAACCAAATCTCTTGACTCTTGCTTTTACTGCCTTCCGTTTTAACCTTGTAAAACAGATGTTGCATTTACATGGTTTTACTGTTTCTATTTCTTTAAAGAAAGAAAAATGTCTCTGCAGTACCGCTGTCAGAGTGCTGTAGCAAGTGCACTTAGGCTATGTCTAGACAGCAGAGCAGATGAGCATCCTGTCATGCCTGAGGTCCCAGTCCTCCAACACTCTGATCATAGAGGCGTGATGCTGCTCCCTCTGGCCTGATCAGCCTCCTCCTTACCCATGGAGATGAGGATGTAGAGGAGAAAGACAAGGAGAATAAGGCGATGGTGCACTTCTGGGGCTGGCTCTGATATTCTCTATGGTCCTGCAGTGCAAAAATAGTCTTGGAGACTCTTCTAATGCCCCCTGAAGTTGGTGGAAATTTTTCAAGTAAACACCTCTCTTGAGTACTCCATGTGACGGTAGAGGTTATAGAAAGAAAAACACTAACTATGTTTAGCTGAGAAAAAAGTATGCTTTTGATAAACCACAAGTACTCATTTTGCCGTAGGCTCTGAAAATCATCAGACTGGTTTAAAACTAAGGTTTGTATTTGTTATGTCATATATATTAATATTAAATTTTGTATTTTTTCCATACAACCTTTGATTTTGACCATTTACAACAAGCTAAAGCTTGTGCTTGGGAAAAACAACCAGGCTGAAGTTTGAAGGATAATTCATACTCACGCAATACATTTCAAATGGAATTTTGTTCTGTTTAAAAGTTTTTCTTACTACCAGTATGTTTTTTTTTTTATACAGACAACAGAGTGGGTGATAGGCTCGTTCCTGAATAAAAACTAGTAATTAATTTAATTTCAAATCCCAGTGGTGCTTAGAAGAGTCTGTAGCATTGTTTTTTGTGTTAAAAATCACCAAAATAATTACTTTTCAGAGCTTCCAGAGTCCAGTAATATATGTGTGATTTTGGTCAGAATCTACACATGTAGTTGCTTCTGTTTACTTAAAAGTCAAAAT